>NC_056748.1:1032967562-1033317562 GCF_019279795.1 Protopterus annectens
ATTTAAAATACTAAAACTAAAAATCAAAACGATATTAAAGTAAAGTAAAAGTTTAAAGCTTTTACAGCAGGAACAAAACAAATAAAACAGGAACCGACTCAGAAAAAATATAAGGATATGTTACAAAGAGTTGTTGTTTGTCTTTCGGCTTTTTCCCGGTAAGGGATCGCCACAGCGGAACTCCGGTCCGCTAATGATTGGCAGTAGATTGTTTACGAAAAGCCGAGGTGCCAGTTCGACGCCCAACCTTCAACGAAGGCGCGCCCATTTACGCACGCAATGTTACAAAGAGTACTATGAATAAATAAAGAGGTACTCGTGTAAAAAAAACTGTCCACCACCAGTATATGCCATAAACTTACAGTTTTCATAGTGCAGATAGAGACGTTTAAAGTGAGTTATGTAAATAGTGACATATTGCACATAAATAATGTTTTACCCATTTAACATGTTAGGCTATGGGTTTGTTGATCAGCAGTCTGATAGCATCTGGGAAGAAGCTGTTATGGAGTCTGGATGTCCTGCATCTAATGCTTCTGTAGCGCTTCATTGTTGGCGGGAGTTTGAACGGTCTATATCCTTCATTAGTTTTCGGACTCTACCATAGCATATGTTTGACTATATGTCCTGTAGGGATTGAAGGTTGGAGCCAATGATTTTTGTGGCCTGTTTAACTATGTTACTCAGTGCCTTCTGATCAGCTTGATAGCAATTTCCATACCAGACAAAGATGTTCATCAGTGCATTCTCAGTTGTGGTTCTGTAGAAGGGAAGTAGGACCTTTGGGGAAATGTTAACTCTTCGAAGCCTTCTAAGGAAGAGAAGATGTTGTTGGGCTCTCTTTATAAGGTAGGAAGTGTTTGTGGCCCAACTTAGGTCTTGAGAGATATGTACCCCTAGGAATATGATGCTGTTTACTTTCTCCACTGCTGCACCATTGATGATGATAGGGGCATGTGGCTTATTCTCCTTCCTAAAATTGATGATGATTTCCTTGGTTTTCCCAACATTTAGTGCTAAGTTGTTGTCAGTGCACCAATGAACAAGTTGGTTCACCTCTTCCCTGTAAGCCCCCTTGTCTTCCTTCTTGATAAGGCCAGTTACTGTGGTATCATTTGCATATTTGATGATTCTGTTTGATGCTTAGCTGTGCAATCCTGTGTTAGAACTGTGAAAAGAAGTGGTCTGAGTTCACAGCCTTGTGTGACCCTGGTGATTAGGGTGGTGCTGTTTGAGTGATGTTTTCCTGCTCAAAGTATTTGCGGCCTTTCAGTCAGGAAGGCGAGGATCCAGTTGCATATTTTTCTATGCCTAGATTATTCAGCTTAGACAGCAGTTGTTGTGGAATTACCATATTGAAGGCAGAGCTGAAGTCTATGAAGAGCATGCGTACGTACCAGTCCTTATGTTCCTGGTGGTCCAAGGTGTGATGAAGTGTTAAGGCTATAGCATCCACGGTATAATGATTTAGCCTGTATGCGGATTGTAAAGGATGAAATGTAGCAGATAGGCAGGATGTTATGTGATCCTTGACCATTTTTTAGAAACACTTCACTACTGAAGTAAATGAAATTGGCTGGTAATCATTTAATGATTCTGGAGATGGTTTCTTGGGCAGAGGGATGATGTTGGTGATCTTTAAGCATTTAGGCTCTTTTTCCTGGCCGAGAGATGTATTGAAAATGTCTGTGAAAACTGTTGCCAGCTGATCAGCCTAGTTTTTAAGTAGCTTCCCTGGGATCCTATCCAAACCAGCTGATTTGCCTGGGTTAACCCTACGTAGGTTCCTGCGAACTTCTTCCAAGTTGGATAGTGTTGTGACATCTGCTTTGGTGGCTAGTCACTTTGGTGAGGGTCTATTTGATTCCTTGAATCTACTGAATTAGATGTTTAGCTTGTATAAAAAGTCTGGGTTATCATCACAGTGCATGGATGGTGGCTTATAGTCTGTGATGTTTTGGATCCCTCTCCACATCTGCCTGGGATCTTTCTGGTCATTGAGGTGTCTCTATTTTTAGACTGTAGGCCTGTTTTGCTATTCTCACACCTTCGTTCCAATTGGCCCTAGCCTTTTTCAAAGCATCTCTGTCTCCAGCCTTAAAGGCAGAATTACACACTTTCAGTAATTCATACACCTCACTGGTGAGCTATGGTTTGTGGTTGGTTCTGATGATTATATCCTTCAGGGTGGTGACGTCTTCAATACATTTTGTGATGTATCCCACAACCATTTCAGTGTACTCATCCAAATTAATACATTGATTTGTGGTGGCAGCCTCTTTAAATAGATTCCAGTCAGTGCATTAAAAGCAGCCTTGCAGAGACAGCTCCTTCAGGCCAGATCCTTATTTGCATCTTGAAAGGTTTTCCCGTACTAGCGTTGGTTTGTAGGTGGGGATATGCAGAATGGAAGTGTGATCTGAGCTACCAAGATGGGGGTGGGGGATTGCCTTGAGTCTTCTTTCGGCTTTTCCCAGTTAGGGGTCGCCACAGCAGAACTCCGGTGCGCTAATGATTGGCAGTGGATTTTTACGGTGCCTAATTGCCAGCCCGATGCCCAACCTTCAAAGAAGGCACACCCATTCACGCACGCACCTACCTGCATGTCTTTAGACGTCACTCGACCATGGGGAGGACAGGCAGACTCCACACAGAAGGCGTTCCAGCCGAGAATTGAACCTGTGAACCTCTTGCTGTGAGGCAACAACGCTAACCACTGCACCACTGTGGCGACTACACTTGATCAAGTGTGTTATCACCTCTTGTTGGGAAGTTTACATACTGCTGGTAGTTTGGTAGCACACTTTTCAGTTTGGCCTGATTGAAATCCCCAGCTAAAATGATGACACATTCTGGGTTCTTGTTTTTCAGATCATAGGCTAACTGTTGCAGGCTGGCGAGTGATTCATTAGTGTTTGAACTCAGAGGTATGTAAACTGCAGTTATAAAAATAGTTGAAAACTCCCTGGACATGTAGAATGGATGACATTTAATTGCAGTGTTTAATAGAATGCTCGAGTAATGGTTTTACTGTCTGCTGTGTGCTTCAGCTGTCATGCACACAGTCAGTATCCCCATAAGACTGCAGGCACATTTGTACTCTTCTCCCAAGAAAGTAGTAGTGTAGGTTTGCGCAGTCCTGTTAGGTAAAGCAGTTTGATTTCATTTAAAGGACCGAGTTAGTCAGCAGTTGGAAATGGGAACTGAGTGTGTGCTGTTTTGGATCTGTCATTATGGATTTGCTATGGTGAAGGCCGTAACTGCTTTTGAGGAAGTCTGCCTTTCCTCTAAGAACCTGTGACTTTGAAGTAAGTTATGGTAAGAAAAACTATCCCAGTGGATCAGTCCTTTGTATAAGGAATGCACCATTTGAATTTTTTTTTTTGGCAAATGCAGATTTTATTTGGTATTGCTGAATGGGAAGCAGTGTAAACGTTGGATCTGTCAACATAATTAGTGGTCTTTGTATAAATGTGAATTAATTGGTAGTGTTGTAAGGTTTGTTGTCATGACATTTGAAGGTTGATGGATTGACGTGTCGCCAATTCCTAGAAAGTGAAGCTGTATCTGTTGTCCAAGAAGTAAATACAATCCTAAAATTCCAGATATTTAATGTTGAGGAGGGCTAGGAGGATATAGCACCTTTTCAGTAGCTAATATTTTGAAAAGCAGGTAGCATTTGTACAGGCAGACAGAGAGCTATAAAATGAGATGTACAAGACAAAGCTGTACACAAGATACCTACAGGAGTGGTACCTCCTTTGTATAGATTGTATAGCTGGATTGTACAGGCAGACAGAGAGCTATAAAATGAGATGTACAAGACAAAGCTGTACACAAGATACCTACAGGAGTGGTACCTCCTTTGTATAGATTGTATAGCTGGATTGTTTGGGATTCTTCACAAAAGCAGGTGACCAGTTCCTTCAGAACAATTTCCTGTTCTAGTCTGCAGTATCTTTTCATGGTTCCTTATTTATGCACTGAGTGGTCATGAAGAGTGATGGTAGGTTAGAATAAGTTCAATGCCAAAAAATGACAGATGGGAAGGTGGCCAAAGTAGTAGTAGAACAGAAATCAGGAACTTTCAGGATAATCTGGCATAAAGTTCGGATTTTAGGCAATGCCAGGCTGATAAACCTACCAACCTAATGAAACAAGCAGAAGAAAATATGAAGGTGTTATTGATCAATGCTAGGTACCTGAACAAGAAACTCCACTCCCTTCTCACCCTGGAAGACACTGACGTCTGTGTAGTAACTGAGACTTAGTTTAAAAGCACTCCAGCTGTGCAAGGCTATAACCCCTTCCACATGTTTAGAACAGCTACTGTTTAGGAGTGGATCAAATGTCGAGTGTATCAATCTACATCTAGAAGAGACTCACATCAATACTGGTAAAGCAGCATGATGCACTAGAGTTTATTCATGTCCAAATAACCAGCAGACTGGCTTAAGACTCTCTGTATGACCAACGAAGCACTAGAATCACTCAGTACTAAACCCAATTTTCCTAGGTTATTTTAGCTATCGAGCTATAGACTGTGAAAACTACACCACCACTAGTGCACAAGCACAGAGACTCCTGGACTTTGTCAATACAAATGCCCTGGAACAATTTATAAGAGTACCCATTAGGAGGAAACAACATCTTGGGTCTTGTCCTTACTAGTACTGGAGCATCTTGCACCATCCCTTGTATATCCTCATCACTTGTTAGATCTAACTATAAAGCAGTCTCCTTCGAAATTAAACTAAAACCCTGAAACCAGAGATCCCTTCTGCCCAAGGTACTATTAGAAATTCCTTTAATGCAAACTACCTACTCCTAAGTGATACATTGGCAAGCTTCAAATCCTCACAAAACCCAGTTAACTCCACTGAAAGCACATAAATCTACACCACAATATACCAACATTCAAACAGCTGCATAGCTGCAGATGTACTCAGTAGGAACAAGTACAGGGCAAACCCCAGAAACAAACCCATATGGTGGATCCATAATATCAACAAACTTTATGTTGTTGTTGTTGAATTTTGACCAAATGTACAAAGAATAATTTCCAGAATGTTAGAGCTCTTGTCAGTGAAACAAACAAACTAGCTCAAGGGCTTAACAAAGTCCACCAAAGCCACGTATGAGGCTAAAATGGCTAACCAAGCTAAAGACGATCACAAGGCAGTTTAGATTATGTTCATAATCACAAAAGTATGATGCAGCAATGTACTGAGCTGATGGTAAACAACATTACTTACACTGAGGCTGAAGATATAGCAAACTTATTGGCTGATAAATTTAGCTTTTACTTTACCCCTCTCTTCACTCTTTCTGTCCCTCAAGATACAAGTGAAATTGACTCACCTCCAGCTGTCCTACAAGACCAAGTGCTAAAAGTACTGCATTTGTGGGTCCTGACAATATCTTTGGAAGCTTCTTAAATAGCGTGAAGCATGAGATAGCCACACCCTTATCAAACACTGTTCATTCTCAGACTCCGTATAGGTGTTGTACCAATGAAATGGAGATCAGCTGCAGTCATTTCCCTGTACATTGGAGGACCTTCCACAGACCCAGGCAATTAGAGTCATAAATCTAACTAGCCTCACATGTAAAGCCATGGAAAGACTTATCATGGAATTAATCAGTCAGGACATAGGGAACCTCCAAACACTAGACTATCTCTGTTTGGATTCATCAAGGGCATGTCATGCTTACTCAACCTGGTGGATTTTTTAAAAGGTCACTAAAGCAATGGGTGAAGGCAAAATGATGCAGTGTATACCTCGACCTGGCCAAAGCTTTTGACACCATTCCCCACTCAGGCATAGCAGGAAAGCAAAATAAACTGGGAATAAACCATTTTGTCACCCACTAGATTGCAGGTTGGCTAACGGATGGGGGTGCAGATAATCAAAATGGAAAAAGTTGCCTCTACAAAGACCAGTCACCAGTTGAGTCCCTCATGGTTATGTGTTGAAATCTCCTGTTTGCATTTACTTCACTGACATAAAAGCCAAGACCAAAGGGCTCTGGATGACTAGGTTTGCAGATGACTGTAAGCTTGGATCATTCATTGAATTCCCAAATGAATTAGACATCTTGCAGGAAGTTTTGTCCCAAATAAGTAACTGGTGCCAAAATCATGGACTGAAACTAAATGCCAAAAAATGCATTATTGTATCCTTTGGGAACAGTAATAAACAAGGATATAGGCAATCTCCAAACTTTGGATCCTAGACAGTTTGGTTTTGTGAAGGTAAATCATGCCTGCTTAACCTGGTTGACTTATTTGAGTCCGTCACCAGAGCTGTGGATGAAGGCAAGGTGGTTCATACAGCCTACCTTGATCTGGTCAAGCCCTTTGATACCATTCCCCACTCTGGAATCATAGAAAAACTCACTAAGACTAGGTATCAACCCCTATATCACTAGGTGGGTTGCAAAGTGGCTCACAGATAGAACCCGCAGTGTAAAAGTATCTGACTCCAAGTCATACTGCCGATCAGTCACGAGTGGAGTCCCACAGGGTTCGATCCTGGGTCCTCTCCTGTTTGGTATCTACTTCGCTGAAGCCCAGGCCAACATGAAGGAACTCTGGCTGACAAAGTTTGCAGACGATTGCAAGTTGGGAGCTATTATTAACTCCACAAATGATGTTGACATCCTAAAGAAAAGGCCTCAATGAGACCAATGACTGGTGTCAGAACCATAGTCTTAAGCTCAATGACAAAAAATGTGTTGTCATCCCCTTTGGGAAAAACCTGGTTGCCATGAATTACCACATTGATGGAAGTCCACTGAACACAGAAGGCGTTATAAGAGATCTGGGAACACAGGTTGACAGCAACCTCTCTTTTGACCACCACATTGCTACTATGGTCAGAAAGTCCTTCTGTGTGACACATCTCTTTACTAAGGGTTTTGCATCCAGGAAGAAAGTGGTCATTGTCTCCTTCTACTCTTCCGTCATTAGGGCAATCATCGAGTACAGTGTCCCATTTGGCATGTACCTCACTAGACACCTGCAACAACTGGAGAGGCTGCAAAAGTACCTGACTAAGAGGATCCTAGGCCTTAAACACTTGTCCTATATGGATAGACAAAAAACTTCAACTATTCTGTCTCATATCTCCTACTTAGAGGCGATCTCTGCTTGACTTACAAAGTCATGTCTGACCCAGCTCTGTTAGAAATGCTACATCTAAAGAAATCCCTCTGCACCACACGCTCCAGAGACCTCAACATCATTACCACTACCAACAGAACATGCTGGAGGTACAGGTTCATAACCCAGAGACTGCCCATGCTATGGAATAGACTTCCCATACTTGTCAAACAGATTACCTTACTGGCCCTCTTTAATAGAAATCTTGTTGAGTGGATGGGAAATAGAAAATTCACCCCGGGCATCACTCCAGTGGCTTTACTCGACAGAGTCTCTGGGAACTAAGGTCGGGTTGCATAATGTCCGGGTAATCCTATGGGCTAGGCTTGTAAATGTTCCAGGGCCATTAGCCTAGTACACAACTATATAATCAGTTGATCCAGTTGTTTAGAACCTGGTAACTTATGTGGACAGTGGCCTAACCTTTAACCAGCATGAGTATTTTGCAAGAAAGTCCTCGATTGCACATCTTGTGAACAAAGGGAATATCATATCTTTACTCAGTCCTTATTAGGCCAGTCATTGAATATAATGCCCCGTTTGGCATGTATCTGTCCAGACACATGCAATAAATGGAATACCCACTTACTAAAAGGATACAAGGCATAAACAGTATGCCCTACCTGGACCCACCTAAAGCCCTATCACTGTACTCTGTATCCTACAGTCTGCTAACAGGTGACCTGTGTCTATCATACAAGGCATCCTTTGGCCCTACCTGGACCCACCTAAAGCCCTATCACTGTACTCTGTATCCTACAGTCTGCTAACAGGTGACCTGTGTCTATCATACAAGGCATCCTTTGACCCATTACTGATAGATTTGCTGCATATTAGCAAATCAAATGGCATCAGAAATACTTGGCTTGGGCTGTAAACCTCTTCTACAACATCAACAGAACAGTTTGGAGGAACAAGCATATCTTGCAGAGGATACTGCTGTTGTGGAACAAACTACCCATCCACATAAAACAAAGTTCATCTCTGTCCATTTTCAAGCGCAATTTAGATGTATGGAAGAGAAACAGAAAGTTTACCCCAGGACTACTCCTTAAATTATCTATGGCATGATCTCATTTATTTTTGTTAGGGGACATACCTAATTATTGACCATGGTATTGGTAAGGCCAATCTGTAACCAAATGGAGTAGGTATTTTCGAGCACAAGGAGAGATTGGCTAGGCTTAAAATGGCCAACAAAGGCAGTTAATCTAGTGCTTATGAGCTGTCTCTTGGGATGTGAAAAGAGTTGACTGGTGTTTGGTTAACCATTGACAAAAATGTATTATCTCTTATTACTACATGGAGTATATATATTTTGCATAAAAATGGATCTCTAAAGGAGTCTGGTAATTTAAAGTACTGTTAGCCTTATTTCTGTTTTAGGGGAGGACTTGAAAATTTTATTTTATATTTATTTTACTTTTTGTTATCTGAGTTGGTCCCACAGAAAAGACCTACTGATGTGGTAGCCATAATGATTAGGTGAAATTTGGCTCGAACATTCATGCACTGAGTACTAAGAAGTGGTGAAGAGGGAAGCAGTGAGCCATTTGCATGACTGTTTTATTTGATAGGAGAAGAGGGTTCATAGATGTATACTAGGCTTACGACCACTAGGGCCTTAAAAAGCCTAGCTGTGCTGCCCAAATGTGACCCACAAGTTTTATGTTTTAGACATTTATGTAGGGGGGATTTTTAGTTATGACATGATTTACTGGCTACCTCTGTCCATCAGAGAATTTCTGATTTCCCATCCAAGGGTCCAAGTTATGCTAAAATAGGGTTAGGGAGGAACCTTGTTCCACATGAATCGGGAGTCTATTACAGAGAATCGGAATTCTTTGAGATACATATCTGCCTCTCCAACATGTTCTATTTATGTTGCAAGCAAAATGCAAGTCTTTCATTCTAGCAGTTCTGTTGCTGTTTTGCTGATGTGCAAAAGATTCATCAGACTGAGGTCTAAGGATGCCTTGTAAGCCAGGCATAGATCGCCTCTCAATAGTCTATATAAAGATTGGGCTTTGAGGCAATCTGCATACAGCATTATGTTTATGCCTTGTATTCTTTTTATAAGGAATTTTTGTGAATGTTCCATTTGCTGCATGTCAGGACAGGTATATACCAAAGCCAGGATTATACTCTATGATGTACACAGTTCTATAGGGACAATTTTCTTTCTATGTGTTTGCCTTTGTAGAGGGCATTGCCTGACCACTGCTGGGCTGTGAACAGTTCCACACAAATGTACCAAATTTATAACAGCACTGAAAAAACAGACACTAACTACTGAGCCCTCTGGCCAATAAAACAACTACACTATGTTTCTGTGTGCTTCTCAATTCAGACAGTCCAGTCAAACACCACCTGCTACAATGTGAGCAATACCGGTCCTTTAAAGTGTAAAAACACAGTAAAAAGGATCTCACAAGTGCAATGTTGCTGCAAACAACTTTAAAGTAGCAGCTAGAAATCCCTTACAGAAGATGATTTCAAGGCAAGCAGCCTAACAGTAGCAACAGTGATAGGAAAAGCACTTTTTTAGTAAACATATCAGTGAGATGCCACTCTAGTAGTCCAATTGGCAATGCATGGTGGCCTAAGTTTACATCTAGAACAGCTGGCACAGATGGTAGATATGCATGTGAAACATTACGTATTTAACAGGTGTAATGTCAAACTTGTGAAGCTTTCTACATAGGGAGGACTGGTAGAAGGTTAAAAGATCAGATTTTGGAACATATAAGGCCATAAAGAAGATAGATACCAAAAATGCTTTAACAAAACACAGTTTATGTTGAGGAAACTTTAGGAAGCTGACTTTTTTGTATTCAAGAAAATTGAAACTGATCTTCGAGGGAGATGTGGAGTCTGTTCTAGACTGACATGAGCTTATTTGGCAGTTCAAATTGAATTTTTTTCCTTTCCTGGTTTAAATGAAAATGTAAATATGGCATGCATTTTAAACTTATGACTGTTGCAGTATTGAGTAGTATAATTTATGGTTTTGAGTGGTATGACTGCACTGTTTAAGTAAGTTTTGGCAGCACCTAGTGTGGCAGTCTGATAAAGTCTATTTGTACATTCTATGGGATGAAACCAATTATTTCATTTCAATTTTATTTTTTTTATATTAAAAAGTATGTTCTTACTGATGAGTGTTCCACATTTCATTTATTATGAATTAAAATATGTTGAAGTTTTATTTGTTTGTAAAATAAATCAAGAAAATTGAATGGAAAACAAAGTGGAGAGTCAGGATGGATGAAATTATTCAATTAAAAACAATACTCCATTACAAATAAGCCATTTGTCTGCTTTCTCCTTTAGTATTGGGGCTATTGACAAGGATTCATTCAAACCTGGTGGTATAGTTGCAGCCAGTCTCAATTGCCATTGCCATATTACCTAAATAGACTGTATAAAGACATATAAAGTAGCGTTAAAAACTTACTTCCTACATAACCTCAAATGCCAATGCAAATCAAACAAACCACCATAAAACCTTCACTACTTATTTCTAACCCAGTTCCATAGTTCACAATAACTTTTACCTTGACACTGTTCGTCAAGAACTACCATTTTTTTTCATGCAATGCCAAAAAGAAACAACTCAGGTTTTTCCTATACTACCAACTGTTATCTAAGTTTATATAAGTTCTGATACACGCTGATAAGTTTTATATTGTCTATGTATTCTTTTATAATTTTTTTTTTAATTTTTGCATATTTCCACTTTTAAAAATGTTTTTGTCAAGTGTCTATATTTTTATTTGACTATTAATTGTTCATAGGTTCATACTAGGCTATCTGCCCTAGGGCATTTATAAGCCTAGCCAGAGTGTGTTTGGCTTTCGCCACCCATTTTAAATGAATTTTCCTATGCCCTTTTTCGAGGTTAGTATACTGTGCCTCTGTCTAACAGTGACACAGAAGTGATACCCGGGGTAAACCTGCGATCTCCCATCCACTCATCAAGATTCCTCTTGAAGAGAGTCAATGAGGGACTCTGCCTCACCTGGACTGGGATTTTATTGCAGAGTAAAGGGAGCCTCTCGGTTATGAATCTGTCCCTCCAGCATGTCCTGTTTATTTCAGTGCTGAGGTTCAAGTCTCTCGAGCGCATAGCTCAATGGGATTTGGATTTTCTGAGGTGCAGCATGTCCATTAATTCCAGGTTGGACATGGCTTTATACGTCAGGCACAGATTGCCTCTGAGCAGGTGGTATGCCACTGAGTAGAGCTGGAGTTTCTTTAATCGGGCAGCATATGGCATCTGTTTGAGCCCTTTGATCCTCTTGGTGAGGTACTTTTGGGGTCTTTCCAGTTGCTGCAGGTGTCTGGTAAGGTACATCCCAAAAGGGGCATTGTACTCAATTATAGGCCTGATGAGGGATGAGTAAAGAGGCATGATGACCTCCCCTGATCTAGATGTGAATCCCTTCATGATTAGGTGGGCTATATAAAATGTTTTTCTAACCACTTTGGCCGCGTGGTTTTCAAATGAGAGATTGCTATCAACTTGGGTCCCCAGGTCCCTAATTACTTCTTCCGTACTTAATGGATAACCACCTATATGGTAATTTGTGGGCACTTTGTTTTTGCCAAAGGGGATGACTTTACACTTTTTGGCGTTTAACTTGAGGCCATCGCTCTGGCACCAGTTGTCTGTTTCTATGAGACCCTTTTGTAGGATGCTTGTGTCAGCTGGAGAGTCTATTATGGCACCTAGTTTGCAGTCATCTGCGAACTTGGTCAGCCACAGTCCTTCCGTGTTGGCCTGTACCTCTGAGAAATATATACCGAACAAGAGAGGTCCCAGGACTGAGCCTTGTGGGATGCCACTTGTAACTGGTTTGGAGTCTGACATGGCTCCAGCAATTCTAACCATGTGGGTTCTGTCCTTGAGCCAGTTTGCAACCGATCTAGTGACATAGGGGTTTATATTTAAGCTGGTGAGCTTATCTATAATGCCCAAGTGGGGTATTGTATCGAAGGCTTTTGCGAGGTCCAGATAGGCTGTGTGGACCACCTTCCCCTCGTCAATGGCCTTGGTGACTGTTTCAAAGAAATCAACCAGGTTTAAGAGGCAGGATCTGCCCTTAACAAAGCCGAACTGGGTAGGATCCAGTGTCTGTAGGTCTCCAATATCTTTATTTATGAGGTCCATGATGATCCTTTCCATAGCTTTGCAGACCAAGCTAGTCAGGCTTATGTGGCGATAGTTTCCAGGATCCGTTGAGGCACCACCTTTGTGGAGAGGGGCCACTGTTGCTGTACACCACTCTTTGGGTACATATCCTGTAGTAAGGCTGAGATTGAACAGTAGTTTTATGTTTTGGTTTAGCTCTTCTTGGAGTTCATGTAGGATGCAGCCCGGGACACTGTCTGGTCCCGTTGATGCTGTGTTTTTTGCTTTGGAGAGGGCGGCTATTACCTGAGCATCTGAGATGTCAGGGGGGGGGCAGCACTCTGCTGGGATAGATATTTGCCCTTTTGGTGGGGGGGGGTATGTGCTGAACCTGTCAGCTAGGATGTTGGCAATGTCTGTGGGTTCGGTGTATTTTTTGTCATTTTGGACTAATTCTGAGCATATCTGGGAATTCCCACCCAGGTTCCTAAAATAACTAAAGAAAGCCTTGTGATTATCCTTAGTGTCCTGTGCAATTTTCTCTCGAAGCTGGCCTTAGACGATTTTATGAGTGCCCGTAGTTTTTTGCTAATACTGATCAGAGATGCCTTCCCTTTTTGGGATTTTGCTCTATCATGTAGTAGCTTCCTCCTTCTATTGTATAGTTTGTTTATGGCTGGGGTCCACCAGACAGGACACCTGCCTTTGGAGGATTGGGTCTTGGTTTTGTTTGGGATTGCATGATCCATGCATTCCTGAAGGTGTTCATAGAATGCGTTTATAAAGGATTCTGTGGTCTGGGCCGTATTTTCCACAGGCCTGGGGGCTTTGAAGGATTCCACCTCGGTTTTGAGGAGTGTGAAATTTGCTTTAGAGAAGTTTTTCACTGTGGTTTTCTGGGCAGGGGGTGGGGTCGGGATGTGAATATCCAGTGAGATTAGTTTATGATCTGATCTTACCAGTGAGGGATACACTTCTGTTCTGGAGCATAGAGCCCCCATGTTGGTGATGATCAGGTCCAGTATGTTTTCCCCTCTTGTGGGAGTGGTAACAAGTTTGTTCCATAGCATTTGAGTTTATAAATTTTAGGAACCTTTGGGCTAGGGTGTTGGAGCTAGAGTAATGCTCCCAGTCTGTGTTTGGTTAGTTGAAGTCGCCCAATATAATGGTGTTTGGAGAGACCTTCATATTTTCCAGTGTTCTCAGGAAGGTTCCTGGGTTTGGGAGGGTGGTCTGTAGCAGGCTATAAACTGGAAGGCAGTTTTACCCACTGTTAGTTGCACATGGATAGTCTCTGATGCTTTGTGCTGTGCCACCAACCTGGAGGTGTGGGTATCTTTGACGAATATTGATACTCCCCCTTCTTTTGTGGTTCGGTCCAAGTTTTGGGGCCGAAAAGCATGGTATGAGGTATAACCTGGTAGTGCTGGGGTGCTCTCGGGAGCCTTGAACCAGGTTTCTGTTACTGCACAGATATCGATGTTCTCCATGCTAAGGAGAGTTTTGAGTGCGTGCATCTTGAGGTTTAGACTTCTGGCGTTGAGTAGCATTACTCTTAGTTTCTTATCCCTTGTGATACCTATGGAGGTGGGTTTGTCTTCTGAGCCTTGCCTAAAAAAGGCACTATGGGGGTGGCAAGAGCCTTTGCCAATATCCGAAAGCCCAGGGGTGACAGGTGCAAGCTGTCCCTAGCGAAGCATCATGGCTTGTCGAGCATGTCAGCCCAGGCTAACAGGCATTGGATCCCCTTTGAATGACACCAATACTTAAGCCAATTGTTGAAATTGATCATCGTCTTCATATTGTGGCATCATTCTTAGTGAGGGTAAGATGCTACTCAAGGTCAGAGTCATACCGGCCTGGGCTACATGCTCAGAGAGCTCCTCTATGTCTCTTTTCATGTAGTCCAGGGAGGTATGTCTCAGGTCAGGTTGTGGAGCTTTTCTCCCTGGGCCTCCACTGAAAATGGGTTTCTGACTCAGTGGAATTTCCCGCTCAACAAATGTCAATAAATAAATAAATAAATAAACAACATTGCAACTCTTTTTTAACTAAAAGGTTCTTCCAATCACCCCCTCTAGGATCTATTTCTATTACTTCCAGTACCCCAAAACTGAATTTAACATAATTCTCACATGAAAGTATATGTCTAAATAGTTTTCTGTTGTGATGTTTGCATTACAGTTCATGTATCAGCACTGACTACAACTACCACAACATTCAAGTACAACATGTCAAGTATTAATTTCTTGAATACCACCATTTCACATTCTGAAAAAGGGTTCAAATCTAAAGTTTACCGCAAGAGTACATACTGCAATGCTTTCCTCCAGTTCACCAGCTGCTGTCCCTTGACACAAAAAAAAAAGTTTGGTCAAGGGACAGGCTATTAGAATAGCACGTATGACCTTGGAAATTGAGGATGTTAAGGAAGAATTGTCTATTTTAGGCAACATGTTTAAAGATAGGGGTTATCCACACAAACTAGTGGAGGACATTATACAAGATGTGTATGTCGAGTTGGGTTAAAGATGTACACCCCTTTTAGGGGTGGATTGGGCCAGTAAAAATAGTCACAATGGTCTGACAAAATAAAAAATATAAAAAAGCATGCGTCATACAACATAGCTCTCTTACTGAGGACAGAAAACGTATCATCAAGAAGAACTGGAGTATTTTTAGGGTGAACCAGGATATCAAAAAAATGGTAGGAGAAGAACCCATTTTCATCAATAGGGTGGGAAGGAATGTAAAAGGGTTACTGGAGAATAAGGTGAAGGCAACCAATGATGTTAACAATAGGACTAGACCTTGTGGTAGTTGTAGTCAGTGCCGATACATAAACTGTCATGCAAACATCACATTAGAAAATATTATGAAAAAGCAAGGTCATATTTCAGAAGGGGAATTGCCTTACATCTAGGTTGATTTACTTGGCGATATGTGAATCCTGTAAGGGATATTACGTAGGAAAAGCAGAAAGGTCCCTTAAGAATAGAATATACGAGCATGCTTGGCTATATGTGAATCCTGTAAAGGATATTATGGAGGAAAAGCAGAACGGTCCCTTAAGAATAGAATATACGAACATGCTTGGCCGTATGTGAATCCTGTAAAGGATGTTATGTAGGAAAAGCAGAACGGTCCCTTAAGAATAGAATATACGAGCATGCTTGGCCATATGTGAATCCTGTAAAGGATATTATGTAGGAAAAGCAGAACGGTCCCTTAAGAATAGAATATATGAACGAGCATGCTTATGAGATTAAAAACAAAAAAGAGACTAATGCCCTATTCAGACATACACTTTCATGTGAGAATTATGTTAAATTCAGTTTTGGGATACTGGAAGTAATAGAAATAGATCCTAGAGGGGATGAACATTTTAGTTAAAAAAGAGTTGCAATGGCAAGTGAGACTGGCTGCAACTATACCACCAGCTTTGAATGAATCCTTGTCAATAGCCCCAATACTAAAGGAGAAAGCAGACAAATTGTAAAATGTAGTTCCACTATCTATCTTGGCATGTAAAACAACTTTTTATCATCCACTAGTTTTTAAGTGGGTATATTAATTTAGATAGTATGTATCTAATGATACGATAAACTGTTTTTATTTATATCTAAATTTGGGTGATTTTATGCACCTTTTTACTTTAAGAATTAATTGTTTAATTAATGAACTCTAAAATGACGCGTCAATGGAAAGCTATTGTATTGTATGTATTTAACATTCTGATGAAGTCCCCATTGTGGAGGGATGAAAGTGCTTGGCATTTGGAATAAATTGTGTTTTATTACTGATACTGCAGATGTATGTGTATATCTTCATGGTTACCTTAATCTATATACTTTAGTTTTAAACTTGCATCCCCTTTCATAATTATTTAAATAGTTTTACTCCCATATTTTCCTTGCATCTTTGGTGCCATCTTTTCTCAAAATATATATATATATATATTTCTGTGTTGATAACTGTATAGGATTACTGTGTTTTTGTCATTACTGCTGTTGTCACTTTGGCTGATAAACCTTCGGTATTTAAAAAGTGTGTGACCTGTGGTCACCAGATATCAATTTTAGATGCACATTCTAAATGTGTGTACTGCCTCAGGGCTGCTCACTTAGATTGGCAGTGTGCTATCTGCAGTGCCTTTGAAACCCGAGCTATTGTAGAAAGGTAGTATAAACTTATTTTTAAGGAACTACTGCATGCCCCCGCTGGAGAATCATCCAAGAGACTGGAGCATTTCTTTCTTCCAAAAAGTTCTCAGACAAGTGAAAAGGGGATAAGGTCACTGGGCCTAAATAAAAAAACAATGAGCCAAGAAAGATCTGTCCTGATTGGTCTTCATCTGTTCTCGCCACTTTGGCCCCAGCACCAAAGTCCTCTAAACCTTCACGTATGTTGTTATTCTGTGAGCCAATCCTGATCAGATCAAAGACTCTTCTTCTGGAGCCATGTTTTTCCCTGCAGCTAGTTTCTCCTCCACTCTGATCTCCATTTCTTCAGGAAGGGACTAATCATTGGTTGTCAAGACCTCCATCCACCACATCTTCCTTACAGTCAGTCCAGGAGCCTCAGTGATGCAGACTTGGGCTGAATGATGAGGAAGTTCCTCAGGACCCAGGTTCAGTTGGGGGTCCACCCTGCTCCAACAACTACTAAACCCGAGAGTTGCATTTTTTCTCCCTCATCCTGTAGAAGCTACTACCTGATTTGTTTATTGGATTTAACCTTGGAACTGAGCTGAGTGGAATTCTGAAGTTTGTTTGGAGTGGTTGCTTCAGCTCCCACAGATGAATTTTGGGATCTCCTTTGACTTCAGCATTCGAGGCTAATAGAGTACTCTCCTGATCGGATGAGTGGACTTCTCTTTCTCTCTCTGTCAGTTTCACATCCTCCCAAAGAATGCCCCTTATCGTTCTCATTCAGTGCACTTGAGACAGGCCCATTGGGTCTCAAGACAATCCATACAGGGAACTTGCAAATCTCTTCCATGTCATCTCTGAAACATCCCACCGGGGATGTTCCTTGAAAGCATGTGTGTAAGAGGAGGCATGTGATTTCCCCAGGAGTGTCTCACAGAGGACACTGATTTCGGCAGGGAGTGGTCCCCCAGATCTCCCTTGAGGATGTCTTATTCTGGGAGAACTTTTGAGACAGAAACATGGATGGTCTACCAAGGCTCCCTCCCAAAAGGAGTCAGTGTTCTTTGAGGTTTTCAGGTGAGACTCAGCAACATCTTGGATGGATCCCCCCACTGATGAGATTGCGGATCTCATCATTAAGTGGCCATGGAAGGAGCCGGATGTGGCTGAACCATTTCCTCGCATGCCAGACATGTACTTAGTCTCTCCAAAAGATCACCAACACTGGAGCAAGGGTCCAGCAGTAGATTCCATAGTAGTGGTGGTGGCCGCCAAAAAAAGATCTTTCTTCTCTTCATCCCATAACAGGGAGACCAGGGTGCTGGACATATTTGCAAAGCAGACTTAAGCTTCAGTTGCTTCACTCTGAAGGTGTTGAATTACATGGGACACATAACAAGATTTTAGAGGGACTTGACTAAAAAATCTCCAAATCTCTCCCTGAGTCCATCTGCAGAAGACAAGAAAACTTTGGATTCTCAGTTATCCACCTTACAGTCCCTTTCCATTGTCTCAATGCATCTAATTTCTAATGCAGCTGAGTACTCTTTAAGAGCCACAAGTACTAGCATTACTGTAAGGAGACATGTCTGTTTGTGCTTGTGTGACTTTACAGAGCATGTCAAGACATCCTTTATTAATGCACTATGATGGAACAACACTCTCTGGGCCTAAAGTGAAAGAAAATGAACAAGATGGGAAGACCCTTTTTGCTGTTGGAATGTGGTTCACTACTCCTCAGAGGTCTTTTCTTAGGAACCAGAAAGGGGGGAGGGAGTAAGAAACTGTAATTAGGGAAACTCCAATGTGCGTCTCCTGACAATTCCGGAAATAGACCCCCTGACCCAGAGGGGGAGTTCTAATAACAACAGACACCCCCAAGACAGAGGTAGGCCACAAAACTAAGGCTTCAGAGGTCCTTTCACTGAGCTGCCTTATCAGCTTCCCCAACTGCCATTCTCTAGAGGTAGTTGGGGGAGCTTATCACCTGCACCCTAAAGCTTGGATTTCCATTACGAATAACAAATGGGTGCAGAGGATATTAACCAGGGGCTATTACATCCCCTTTTTTATTAAAACCACCAAATTCAAAAAAAATATCAAATGTTCCCCCCTTTGAAAGACCGGAAGCACTCAAGAGAATTACAAAAGCTGCTAAAGAAGCAAGTCTTCCAAGAGGTTCCACCAGACAAGCCAGAATCTGAGCTCACTCAAGATTCTGTGAAGTGCCAAAAAAGATGGGGGATCTCAGGCCATATTTGGACCTCTGTCTCTGCAACCACTGTGACAATCAGAGTTTTAGATGGTCACAGGTTCAGTCCATTTTCCCACTACTGAGAGTGAATGATTGGATGTGCTCCATAGACATGCAGGATGCATACTTAACATCAAGAAGGGCAGGCAATCCAGAACATTTCTCCTCTTCCAGTTGGGAGCCAGTCACTTCCAATTCAGAGCCCCTCCCCTTCATGGGTATTCATTAAGTTCATGATCATAGTTGCAGCATACCTTAGACAGCAAGGGTTCCAGGTGTTGTCATATCTGGATGACTTGTTCATTTCTACCAGGAATCTGCTCATCCAAGCAAGAGACTCCTTGCTCCAGCTTTGTTCAGTATTGGGCATCATAGTAAACCTGGACAAGTCTAAATTCCATCATGTGCAACCAATTGAATTCATAGGAGCACACTTGGACACACCTTCACAGATAGCAAAACTTCCTCAGTACAGGTTATCCACTCTTCACAACCATGCTCAAGTTGTTCTGTCTGTTAGATTTTATTAATATTAGTCTGAAATTAATTATGTTGTAAATATGCTGAAAGAAAAGGCTTGCTTAAATGCAGAAACAGAGTTTAGTAATATGTGATCAGCAGTCATACTAAATGACCATGGCTTGGAAAAGGAATCTGCTGAATGGACATTTTTCCCTTACAGACTTAAAAACAGGATGTATGCAAGAGCAAAAATGCAAAATCTGCTTTTAAAGAATACTGACATGCTTTTATGCATATAAAAAATGGACACAATATGTTTCCTAAAATAACAGGATGGACACAATATGTTTCCTAAAACAACAGGATATGTTTATGACACTGTGACAATGTGTTTTCTCAAAAATATGTTTTTCTGCATGAAAAACAGGATATGGCACAAGAACAGATGTTTTTATACAAAGATCCACATAAAATACAGGATGTTCACACTGTCAGAAAAGCTGATCTCTGACAATGTGTTTTCTCAAAAATATGTTTTTCTGCATGGAAAACAGGATATGCTTATCAGCATTGGCACAAGAACATATGTTTTTATATACAGATCCAAATAGAATACAGAACAATGTGTTTCCTCAAAAATATGTTTTTTTACATGGACATCAGGACACTGTTACAGGATATTCACACTGTCAGAAAAGCTGGTCTCTTACAAGACATTGTTAAACAAGGAAGCTTAGTATTGTTTCTACAGGATAAGCAATTCTCCAAAATAGAGGACTAAAACTGTATATAAAGAGCTGTATAAATCCAGTTATGTTAGAGGTATGGTAGGGACTCGTTTGTCCTAAGGTAAATGTTATATCTCTCACATCATCTGTACTATATGAGAAGTAAAGTTGGAACAGTATTTTAAGCTGCAACGTTTGTCCAGTTTGATTTATTATAAAAGTTATTGGTTACTGCTCTTAAAGACAAGTGCTGCAAAGTATATTCTCTCATCAGTGTATATTTTGCAAGTTTCTGTATGCAACAGACTGTGAATGCAAATATAACCAGACTTTGAATTGTAGCAGAATCCAGCCAGCAAGACTGAGTGTCTTAAGAACACTTCAAATCCATCACAGCAAGCAAGTAAGCAGATCAATATAATTTTTCAATGGTGACCCGAAGCAGCATCAATGTAATTTTTTCAATGGCAAGCCAGCTGAGTGACTAGCACCATATAATTTTTTCAATGGCAAGCTAGCCTGCATTTGAACCTACAATCTGCATTCAAACACAGGAGGAGTGATGGTAAGCCCTGCAGAGGGTCACTTCAGTCAAATTGCAGTAACTAACATTTGTACGTATGTGTAAATCCTAAACAGAAGTATTCCAGTTTATGCAGCTTGCAGTAGTAAAGTTTTTAGATGTCTACAATCTGGAGTGAGACTAGTTCAAGAAATTTGCAGTGCCATAAATTCTTCAAGAAAAGGTGAATGTCCACTAGCACAGTAGTCCGCTGCCTGTTGTGCTTCACCAGCTTCTCAAGTGACTCTGAAAAATTTCTAGCCATCTGCAATAGCAGCCTGATCACCTGTTTTCTTGCTAACTGGTAAGACTTTTTTCTGTGTCACATATTTAGTGTGGATGATGTTAAACAGAGTTTGTATATTCTTACATAGTTTGTATATTATTAGACAGTTTTTTTATTATTAATATGGATATTATTTATAATTCATGCAGGAGTAAACCAAACTTTAGTAAATTGCTGTGTTGGTATACACAGCACATTAGTAAATGTAAAACCTTATTAGGGCAGGTTGATAGTAAGGCATTATGCAAATGTATTACAATATTTGACTGGTATCTCAAAGAAAATCATGTGAAATATGACAAATGTTTAGTGTGTGCTTCAACAAAAACTGCATTTGGTGTATTATGCCATAAAATAATATTGTATCATATTGCTAAAAAAATAGACTGTAAAGACAGATCTGAAGAATTAACTAAGGGTAAAGTGTTTCCATTACATTCTGATGTTGAACAGTTATGTCCTGTCATCACATGTGAGTCAAATCAGTTACTGATAGAACCCCTAGTACATTTTGTTACAAAGGAATGTAGTAAACTTCTAAAAGACAGACACAATGAGTTCAGGAAGCTTAGACAAGTTATACATACATCTTTTCAAAAGTGCATAGGAGTTTCAAATTCAGCAGAACAGCTTACTAAAGAATGTCAGAAAGACCATACAACATTCCAGGAAATTCAACAGCAGTTGCAGGATAAAGGAAATAAATTAGCTGAACTAACAAAGACTGGGAACTTCCTACATACACAGTTAATCTGTGCAAAATAAATATATTTTATAATATGTTTATGTTTTGAAAATGGTTAAACATACATGGTAGGATGGTAGGATCTGATGTCTGGACAAATCATTCTTAAATGTTTTACTTTCATTCAGTTAAAGCAAGTATTACAGTAAAGTAAAGCATATGAATATATGAGCATAGTCAAAAGGTAAACAAAACTGTTCTAGTGTATAAAATTAAATAAAAATAGATGAGTAAAAATTTAAAGTCACAAGACATGACATGCTTGTATAAAGATATACATATACAAGACAGACATGCATGTGTGTTCTTTTCATCTAGAGTACATCTGTTTCAATACACAAGAATAACAGGCAGACAACAGCAAATATAAATAATATAAATATAAATGTGTTGGTTAAACTAATATCTATTTTGTTTTTTACAATTTGTTTATAATTATATAGTAACACCAAACAGTTAAAGTTCTGAATTTTAAAAATAAATAAAATCACAGATGGTATTAGTCAAACAGTTTTTGTAAAATTAAAGACAGGACAGTTCAATAGATAAATAAAAAAAAATACTGAAATCCATGTAAGGTAATAGTAAAATGATGTCTATTTATGTTGTATAAATGCATAGTTATGCAAATCACAATCACATTAAAGGAAAAATGCCAAAAGAATTAACTATAGTTTACAGAATATAAAATGTGAGCTCAGACCTTCCTAGACTAGATGAATAGTTACAGGAAATGCTGGAAAGATAAGATAAACAACAAGACTGATTGCCAGACAAGTAGCTTGAGTTAAAGCATAATTGTTATTAAAACATACTTGTTAAAATGTTTACAGGCAACACTATTTGGTAATTGTAATAAAATGTCACAATTGTGCATAGATGTCACTTATAATCTGTTTGCAAGTAAATGTTAAAAGAGAAGAAAAAAAACCTCAGTTGCATCAAGTACAGCCAGCAAATGGGCTATAGTATATATACAGTTCAAATCAATTGTGCAGAAGGGTATAAATACCTACCAGAGGTAGTAAACAGCAAAAGCTTTATAAAAAATGATCAAATCAGATAAAAGTCCATAGTTTATTAGTAACCTAATAAAATAAGTGTGTAACCAAAGTGTTGGGCTGACATGCATTCTATTCTCACAGCATAAAGCAGGTAAACAGTGCTAAAGTACTACAGGGGGAGGGGTACTTTCTCAGTTTTACACTGACTGTATAAGGGGGAGGGGCACTTTCTCAGTTTTACACTGACTGTATAAGCAGTACTGCACAAGGGTCTGAAATAAAGCTACAGGAAAAATAAACAACAAGGGTCTGAAATAAAGCTACAGAAAAAATAAACAACAAGGGTCTAAAATAAAGCTACAGAAAAAATAAACAACAAGAGTCTGAAATAAAGCTACATAAAAATAAATAATAAGGGTCTAAAATAAAGCTACAGGAAAAAATCTCATTCCTTCTTGACAATACTCTTTTAGGGAGAGGAAAAACAGGTATTAGTGTATTAGAAATACTGGTAAACTGGATTAAACCTGACAGGGTGAGATATTTTACAAGTTGTTAATAGCTATCATAATGGTTATTTTTGTATTGTTCAGAAGTAAATTGTATTTACAACCCGTTAAATTGTAAAGCTATACAAGAGATGGTTAAAAAACAAGAGATGGCTTAAAATTGATTACAGCTATACAAAAGAGAGTAAAGATATGTAAAAAAATTGAACAAGATTGGTCACTATTTTTAATATGTTTTTGGCAAAACAATGTTGGTATAAAAAAGCATCGATGTTTCTAATTGCTGTGTATGTAGTTTAAAATAACATGACATATGCATTTGGTGGCAGTTCCACTAGATATTTCTAGAGAGACAAACATTTTCCAAGATTTTGCTCAATATTAATGTTATTAAATTTGTAAGATTAAATCCAGTCGTACTTTATAGTCATTGTATGTACAAATGCAGAAGAGTTCAATACAAATGATAGTCTTTGTATGTACAAATGCAGAAAAATTCAGTACAAATTAAATGAATGTCTAGTAATAAATATGTGTGAAAAAACATGTTTTAAAAAAATGGGTCCAGTATACCCAGTAAATTGAAATGCATAAATAGCAAACAGTCTGTGTAAATACATACTGTACAGGATACATCGTAATAAGTTCAAAAGTAATTTGTCAAGTTGAAATATCACTGGTTTTACCCCGGTAAAATAATTGCTTTCAAATATTTATTATCTAAGCCCAGTTCAGTACTTTACCAAGATGTTAATGGGCAGTTCAAAGACATGACCACAATGTTATGGTTAAAATGACATTGAAATTGTGTGTTTTCAGTAGTGTATAAATGCTTGCAGTAGCACATGGTTACTGTCTCTTATAGTTAATTCAACATTTGCAAAGAGTTAATGGAACAGTTCTAAGTCATAAATTAAATTCTGTGATTGCAAAAGAATAAATTGATCAAGTTAAACTAAAGCAGACACAGCTCATAACTGATAAAATATTTTCACAGAATGGTCTGCAAAAGAAAAAGTTGTTAAATACATTCAGTTTTGGTAGTAATACTTTAATATCATTGTATTAACTATGTAAAATTGCATTTTGATTTGTTGTATCAAACTATAGGTTTGTTTCTTAATGTGTCTTCTATATAAAATGTTTTGAGTATGTTTAAAAACAGAGGGAATTGTTAGATTTTATTAATATTAGTCTGAAATTAATTATGTTGTAAATATGCTGAAAGAAAAGGCTTGCTTAAATGCAGAAGCAGAGTTTAGTAATATGTGATCAGCAGTCATACTAAATGACCATGGCTTGGAAAAGGAATCTGCTGAATGGACATTTTTCCCTTACAGACTTAAAAACAGGATGTATGCAAGAGCAAAAATGCAAAATCTGCTTTTAAAGAACACTGACATGCTTTTATGCATATAAAAAAATGGACACAATATGTTTCCTAAAGTAACAGGATGGACACAATATGTTTCCTAAAACAACAGGATATGTTTATGACACTGTGACAATGTGTTTTCTCAAAAATATGTTTTTCTGCATGAAAAACAGGATATGGCACAAGAACAGATGTTTTTATACAAAGATCCAAATAAAATACAGGATGTTCACACTGTCAGAAAAGCTGATCTCTGACTATGTGTTTTCTCAAAAATATGTTTTTCTGCATGGAAAACAGGATATGCTTATCAGCATTGGCACAAGAACATATGTTTTTATACACAGATCCAAATAGAATACAGAACAATGTGTTTCCTCAAAAATATGTTTTTTTACATGGACATCAGGACACTGTTACAGGATATTCACACTGTCAGAAAAGCTGGTCTCTTACAAGACATTGTTAAACAAGGAAGCTTAGTATTGTTTCTACAGGATAAGCAATTCTCAAATAGAGGACTAAAACTGTATATAAAGAGCTGTATAAATCCAGTTATGTTAGAGGTATGGTAGGGACTCGTTTGTCCTAAGGTAAATGTTATATCTCTCACATCATCTGTACTATATGAGAAGTAAAGTTGGAACAGTATTTTAAGCTGCAACGTTTGTCCATTTTGATTTATTATAAAAGTTATTGGTTACTGCTCCTAAAGACAAGTGCTGCAAAGTATATTCTCTCATCAGTGTATATTCTGCAAGTTTCTGTATGCAACAGACTGTGAATGCAGATATAACCAGACTTTGAATTTTAGCAGAATCCAGCCAGCAAGACTGAGTGTCTTAAGAACACTTCAAATCCATCACACCAAGCTGTAAGCAGAGCCATATAATTTTTTCACTGTCCTCCTAAATGCCAGTGACAAGAATGTTCTTCTTTTGCTCTTTTCAATGGCTACATGCATTTCTTTGGTCTCTCTTGCCAGCTACCAGATGAGAGTACTTCAGTGGACCCTAGCAGTGCACTGATCCATCAGTCATCAGCCAGTGTCTTTCCAAGTACATCTGATGAACATTTGCAGCACATTCATTGGAGGCTCAAATCCCCTATGGCAATTCAACATCGGCCATTTGGTTTTCCTCTACCCAAAGCCACAGTGACCGTGGATACTTTCTAGTTGGTGTTGGGGGCACTGCAAGGGAAAAACAGTCCAAGGCATGCGGTCCACCTCCAAGGCCAATCTCCATGTGTTTTTTCCCTACTTGTGACCACATCTGAAACATCCTGCATGGGTGCTGGATTCCAGTCTAGATCTTATTTCTCACCCATCCAGCTTACCTCTCCCAGATATTCAACCCTCATATTAACCTCTTGGTTTCTGTGTTTCCAATGATGACTAGTCTGTCCAGGGTCTCCTCCTAAGTAGTCCACATTCTTACTTCATGACAGTGACTCTCTACTATAAAGATTTATAAAAGCAAATGAAAAAGTTTCATTATTTGGGCTACTCAAAAATTGCCCATAAGATTTTTTAGCTTCTCTATTTCATAATGATGTCAGCTTTTCTGCTGTCAAACTCCAGTTGGCTGATATCTCAAGCTTTCACATTGGAGAGAATCAGTCCCCATTTGCTTTTCTTGGGTTATCTGAAGACATTTTATGGGATACTTTTCTTGTCAGACCTCCTCTTAGAGACCCCTACTCCTCCTTGTGACATTACTAGACCTCCATTCAAACCTGCAGATAAGGAGGATATCCAGTTTTTAACTTGGAAAATGCTATTTCTCATGGCAATTTCTTCTTCCAGGAGGGTATCAGAACTTCAAACACCTTTGTAAACTTGTGTACATGAGGACAGGGTTTTCTTGTGAACTAAACCTTCCTTTCACCAAAGATAACTACCAAGACTTTAAATCAGAGCATCAGTCTCCCAGTATTCTTCCTGAATTTTCCAATAAAGGAGAGTGCATGATAAATTTGTTGGATGTTCGTAGACAGCTACACTTTTACATCCACCTAACAAAAGCCTTCAGAAGGCTGATCAACTTTTTGTGTCATCCTCAGCAAGTCAGCTGCTCCACGGAGTTTATAAAGTCACTTTATTGAGATGGGTGTCTGTCTGTATTAGAAATGTATACAAAGAAGAAGGTTTGGCCTTACCTAAACTTCAAAACTCACTCTACTAGATCTATCTGTGGCAACCTCAACTGCTTTCTTTTCCAGAGCATCCATCAATGACATTTGTGCAAATGACACTTGGTCCAGTGTTCTTACCTTCATATCCCCTTATAAATTAAATTTAGTCCCTAGCAGCAGGGCAGCCTTTGGTTCAGCTTTCCTCCAGAAAATACTTCCATGAAACCACCCTGTCCCATCTATTGATGAATGGATAGAAGAGACATCATCAGATATGAAAGTTATACATAGCATAATGATAGATATGTGTTGTCTGCTTCCATCCTTCCTCAGTTTCCCTCTCATCTGTTTTCCTGCCTAATTATGGAGCTGTCATATTAACTTTGGGTTATCTTTTGTAGTAGTAGTAGTATTGTGGACTTGTCTGTATTCTTTGGGCAGACTCGATCTGAGGTAATATTGAGCATTTCAGGGGGTTATGGGTAAGGGGAGGAGCCTGGACATGGGATACAAAGTCTTGAATGGCCGAAGATGGATCAAAGGTCAGACCTGAAGACCCATCCATTAAGGTAGGATATAAGCAGACAACACAGATCTATCATTATGGTAAGTACATAACTTTCATTTTAATTAGTATTTCAGCCCTGGTGGAACCAGGTTGGTGGGGGTGAAAAACCTATGGTGGCTTGCCAGTCCTGGAGTGAGAGAGGTCATTCAGCTCACTGCAGTGTGGACACCTGTCAAAAGAGAGGTGTCTTGCATATACAATAGTTATTGGGACATGTACTTGGTCTGTCAAGCCATGCACTTAGTAGCTTTCTTGGGATTGTGTGGACATGTAGGTATCCTCAGGGGAGGGCAGTGCATACTTTGCATCTGAGGGTATGTACATAGCCACCTGAGAGAGCGGTTAGGGACAAAAATAGCAAAAACTTTTAAGGTTGCTTGGATGGTGGTCTTCTGCAATTGACAGTTGCCTCACTGGTGAAAAATGTCTGGTTAGTTGCAGGAGGGCTGATGGTTAGTAAGTAATGAAGATAAAGCTAAAAAAATGAGAGTATATATAAAAGTATAAATAATGTGTCCAGGATGAGAAATGCAGGGGATTTTAAATTGTAAGATTAAAATCATCAAGATTTAGCCTGGTTCTTTTTTGGATTTGCAGTCTTATACACACACATTAATTTTCATCATGTAGCTATCCTGCTTTTTGCCTCATCACTCACAACTCAGTAATACCAATCCATTTTAAACACACCATGGTTCATAGGTTCTTAGGTTCATACTAGGCTATCTGCCCTGGGGCAATTATAAGCCTAGCCCGATTCTGTATGGCTTATGCCACCCCTTGATTTGAGTATACTGTGCCCTTTTTTAAGGTTTAGTTTACTGTACCTCTGTCTAATAGTGACACGGGAGTAATCCCTGGGACAAACCTACGATCCCCCATCCACTTATCGAGATTCTTCTTGAAGAGATTCAGTGAGGTGCTCTACCTCACATGAACTGGAATTCTATTCCAGAGCGAAGGGAGCCTCTGGGTTTTGAACCTGTCCCTCCAGCAAGTTCTATTTATTTCTGTGCTGAGGTTCAAGTCCCTCGAGCGTGTGGCTCTAAGGGATTTAGATTTACTGAGGTGGAGCATGTCCATTAATTCTGGATTTGACATAGCTTTGTATGTCAGGCATAGATCGCCTCGAAGTAGGCGGTATGCAACTGAGTAGAGCTGGAGTTTTTTTAACCGAGCAGTATATGGCATCTGTTTGAGACCCTTGATCCTCTTGGTGAGATACTTTTGGGGTCTTTCTAATTGCTGCAGGTGTCGGGTAAGGTACATCCCAAAATGGGCATTGTATTCTATGATGGGCCTGATGAGGGATGAAGGGGCACGATTACCTTTCTTGATCTAGATGTGAAACCCTTCGTGATGAGGTGGGCTATGTAGAAGGTCCTTCTAACCACTTTGGCAATGTGGTTTTCAAAGGAGAGATTGCTATCAACTTGGGTCCCCAGGTCCCTAATAACTTTCTCTGTACTTAATGGGTTTCCACCTATGTGGTAATTTGTGGGCACATTGTTTTTGCCAAAGGGTATGACTATACATTTTTTGGCATTTAGCTTTAAACCATGGCGCTGGCAGCAGTTATCTGTCTCTGTGAGACCTTTTTGAAGGATGTTTGTGTCAGCTGGAGAGTTGATTATGGCGCCCAGTTTGCAGTCATCTGCGAACTTGGTGAGCCATAGTCCTCCCACGTTTGCCTGTACCTCGGAAAAGTAGATACCGAACAAGAGTGGTCCCAGGACAGAACCCTGTAGGACGCTACTTGTGACCGGTTTCGAGTCTGACATGGCTCCAGCAACTCTCACTCTGTGGGTTCTGTCTTTGAGCCAGTTTGCGACCCATCTTGTGCCTAGGGGTTTCTATTTAAGCTGGATAGCTTATCTATGATGCCCGAGTGGGGTATTGTGTCAAATGACTTTGCAAGGTCCAGATAGGCTGTGTGGAGTACCTTCCCTTCATCTATGGCTTTGGTGACTGTTTCAAAGAAGTCAACCAGGTTCAAAAGGCAGGATCTGCCCTTGACAAAGCCGAACTGAGTAGGATCTAGTGTCTGTAGGCCCCAATGTCTTTGTTTATGAGCTCCATGATGATCCTCTCCATAGCCTTGAAGACTAAGCTAGTCAGGCTTATGGGGCAATAGTTTCCAGGGTCCGTAGATGCTCCACCTTTGTGGAGTGGGACCACTGTTGCTGTACGCCATTCTGTGGGCACATATCCTGTAGTGAGGCTGAGATTGTATAGCTGTTTTATTTGAGGGATTAGTTCCTCTTGTGGTTCATGTAGGACGCAACCTGGGATGCCATCTGGTCCCATGGAAGCAGTGTTTTTTGCTTTGGAGAGGGCAGCCTTCACCTGAGCATCTGAGATGTTTGGGAGGCAGCCCTCTGCCGGGATAGATATTTGCTCTTTTGGGGCGGAGGGGGGGAGAGGTTTGCACTGAACCTGTCTGCCAGGATATTGGCGATGTCTGTGGGTTCAGTGTATTTTTTGTCATTTAGAATCAACTCAGAACAAGTCTGGGAGTTGCATCCCAGGTTTCTAACATAACTGAAAAAAGCCTTATGATTGTCTTTGGTGTCCTGTGCAATTTTTCTCTCGAAGCTGGCCTTGGAGGATTTTATGAGGGATCGTAATTTTTTGCTAGTACTGATCAGAGATGCCTTCCCTGTTAGGGATTTTGCTCTATCATGTAGTAGCTTCCTCCTTCTGTTGTACAGTTTATTTATGGCAGGGGTCCACCAGACTGGACGCCTGCCTTTGGATGATTGGGTCTTGGTTTTCATTCCTGGAGATGTCCGTAGAATGCATTTATATAGGATTCTGCAGTTTGGGCTGTAGTTTCCACTGGCCCTGGGGCCTTGAAGGATTCCACTTCGGTTTTGAGAAGTGAGAAGTTCGCTTTTGAGAAGTTTTTCACTGTGTTTTTCTGGGCTGGGGGTGGGGTCGGGATGTGGACATCCAGTGAAATTAATTTATGGTCTGATCTTACCAATGAGGGATATACTTCTGGTGTGGAGCATAGAGTCCCCATGTTGGTAATGATCAGGTCTAGTATGTTGTCCCCTCTTGTGGGAGTGGTGACTAGTTCTATAGCATTTGAGTTTATAATTTCCAGGAATCTTTGGGCTAAGGTGCTGGGGCTTGAGTAGTGCTTCCAGTCAATGTTTGGGTAGTTGAAGTCGCCCAATATAATGGTGTTCGGAGAGATCTTCATGTTCTCCAATGTTTTCAGGAAAGCTGAATGGGATTCCTGACTTTGAGAGGGTGGTCTGTAGGATGCTATAAACTGAAAAGCAGTCTTGCCCACTGTTAGTTGCACATGGATGGTCTCTGATACTTCGTGCAATGCCACTAACCTGGAGGTGTGGATATCCTTGATAAATATGGAAACTCCCCCTCCTTTTGTGGTTCGGTCCGGGTTTTGGGGCCGAAAAGCATGATATGAGGTATAGCCTAGTAGTGCTGGGGTGCTCTCTGGAGCCTTGAACCAGGTTTCTGTCACTGCACAGATATCGATGTTCTCCATACTGAGGAGAGCTTCGAGTGCATCTTGAGGTTAAGACTTCTGGCTTAGCAGCATTACCCTTAGTTTCTTGTTCCTTGTGCTGTCTATGGGGGTGGGTTTGACTTTTGAGCCTTGCCTAAAAAAGCCACTATGGGGGTGGCAAGAGTCTTTGCCAATATCCGAAAGCCCAGTGGTGACAAGTGCAAGCCGTCCCTAGCGAAGCAACGTGGCTTGTCGAGCATGTCATCCCAGGCTGACAGACACTGGATCCCCTTTGAATGACACCAAAATTTTAGCCAGTTGTTAAAATCGATCATTTTGTCTTTGTACTGTGGCATCATTCTAGGTGAGGGTAAGATGCTGCTCAAGGTCAGGGTCATTCCAGCCTGGGCTACATGATCAGAGAGCTCCTCTATGTCTCTTTTCATGTAGTCCAGGGAGGTACGTCTCAGGTCATTCACACCAGCATGTACAATGACTGAGTCATATTTGTATTTGCTTTGGAGTGACCTGAGTGCTTGCGTTATGTGGCGGATCCTAGCACCCGACAGGCAGCTCACTGTGACCTTCTCTTTATTCAGCCTGGTGAGCGGGACGTCAGTGTGTCTGACAATAGAGTCACCTATAACAAGAGTATCAGGTGTGTTATTTAGCCTTAAGGGCTGTGGCTGCTTGGCACATTGACTTTGTGAGTTATGTGTTGTGTGTGTTTTGTTTTGAGGTAGCGTTTGCTTGGATGTCTGCTTTGGAGGTCTCTGTTACTTAGGTAGATTTTTATTTAGAGCCTCCGAGTATGTTTTTGTGTATTTATGTGTTTGGTTCACTGATGTGGTGGGACTATGTGATACTGGAATTGTGTTGTGTGAGGTTACCTTCTCCTCCTGACTGGTTACACCAGTTTTGAGATGAGAGAGCTCAGCCTCCAGTTTGGCTAAATAGTTGCATCTCTCACATATATTTGAACCTGTTTGGAGGAGGAGAGGGTTGTCCGTGTACATGAGACAGTTGTAACATTGCCTCAAAATTCCCAGATTCACCAGCTGGACTGGAGAAGAAACCATTGACTGACCTTTGGACATGCTAGAGTAACAGGGAAACTGAATTTAAGATGGACCAATAGAGGACAAGGGTAATCGTAGAGAGTATAAGAGTAAGTAGTGCTTATGGTTTAATAGTGCTAACTTGTAGGATTACTTAATTGGACCAGTGAAGGGCCTAGAATGAGAATATGGTGTTTAAATTGAGAGACACAGCAGTTCTAAGGGAAAAAGTGAAGAGCAGACTTTGTGGAGCCAGGAATAGTTTAAACCCAATTAGGCGGCGCTGCCCGGTTTTGCGCTATGCTATGGTGTTGGACTTAATGCAGCCCTCACCATCTAATGCAAAAGGATTAAGAATAATTTAATTTGGCTGAATCCCAAGTAAAGCAGGAAGTAAAAAGTAGGTAGCCTGCAATTGCTTATAATAGTGTCCATTTTTTAAGAACTCTGTCGGTTTATTTTCTACACTCCAGGGACACAAACTGGCAGGTCTAACTAGAAAAATAATTCTTCCTGAGATCATGCAGCTTGCTCTTTATCTCTGAGGTATAAAAAACAAATTGAAATACCTGTCACACACCAGGCCTGTACATGAACAATTAGTCATATAATTTCTAACTCTTTCAGTGCATTTTCCCCCGATAATATATAACTGTAGTAACCATGTGCAGATATGTAACGCAGTAGGTAAGCAAAATTAAAGACAATGAGCCTTCAAATTATATATGTCAGAATACACTGCAGCTTCCTTATGATAATATCATATATGGTTCACAAAAGTATGTTATCTACTTTGAATGCACATTTCCTTAAGCTGCTACAACAATAGAAAAAAAGAGACATAAAAGTCATCAGTTTTAAATAATTGCAGTTCTCCCTGTTGACAAAATCTCTTTTCTTCATTCTTGTTTTGGGTTAGTTCTTGGTATACTTTCTCATCTGAATCCTACAGTCAGCTAGACTTTACTGTCTGTGTAGTGCCAAAGATGATGGTGCCAAGCTAAGAAAAACCTGATTTAAAGGTGTTGTGTACTTTTTCTTCTCTTTCTTCTTTTCTACTAATAATACACATGGTCTGCAAAATGTTTGTAATGTTACGTTTTCTCTTGCAAATGTCAAAGGAGATGAAAGGAATGGGGAGATGCATGATTATGCAGTCTGGAATGAAAAATATAAGCTCTTGCAACTTTTGTCATAGCAGGTCATAAGACATCTCTACCTCCTGTCCTCTACCTTGTATCTCTAAAGTGCAGGTCGTGAATGCCCTCTCTATAGTCAAAACACAGCATGCATGGGACCTGATAACATCCCAGGCTGCTTCCTACATGGACTCAAACAAGAATAAGCAACACTATTGGGTACTCTGTTCAATTATAGTCTAAGCACTGGCTTCATCCCAGCTTAATGGAAAAAGGCCACCGTTATCCCCTTGCACAAAGGTGCTGCTTCCACAGACCCCAGGAACTATAGACCTACTAGCCTGACTGGCCTTATTTGCAAGGCCATGGAGAGAATCATCATGAACCTTATCAACAAAGATATTGTTAACCTCCAAACACTTGACCAGTTTGGATTTGTCAAAGGGAGATCTTGACTGTTAAACTTGGTGGACTTCTTCGAGACAGTCACCAAGGCCCTTGATGAGGGGAAATCTGTGCACACAGCCTACCTAGACTTAGCCAAGGCTTTTGACTCTATCCCCCGCTCAGGAATAATTGATAAACTCACCCAGCTAGGTATCAGCCCATATATCATTAGATGGGTCACTAACTGGCTCACTGATGGAACCCATATTGTTAAAATAGGGGAATCCACCTCCAACAGCAGATGTATAACTGGGGTATTCCGCAGGGATCAGTCCTGGGACATCTACTATTTGGAATCTATTTCCTAGAAGTGCAACCTAAAACTAAAGTTCTGTGGCTGACAAAGTTTGCTGATGACTGCAGACTACGGCCAGTCATAGCATCTCCAAACAATGTCATCATCCGACAAGAGGGTCTTACACAAACAAATGACTGGGGCCAAAGTCATGGCCTTAAATGCAATGCAAAAAAATGTATTATCATGCCTTTCAGTAAGAGTGGTGTTCCTGCTAACTACCACATCAATAACACCACCCTAAGTATGCACTACGTGGTGAGAGACCTGGGCACACAGGTTGACAGCAAACTTACCTTTGATCACCATGTGTCTACAGTGGTAAGAAGGGCATTCCATACTGCTCATTTCATAGTTAAGGGCGTTGTCTCCAGAAAAAAAGAATTTATAACCACCCTGTACCTTTCCATCATCAGGCCAATAATTGTGTACAGTGCCCCTTTTGGTATGTACATTTCCAAGCATCTGCAGCAATTGGAGAGCCCACAAAAGTTCCTCACAAGGAAAATTCAAGGTCTTCAGCATCTGTCCTATGAGGATCATGTGAAATTACTGTCACTTTATTCTGTTTCATACAGACTACTCAAAGGCGATCTCTGCCTTACATATAAGGCAAGGCAAGTTTTCACCCTGCTTTATTGGTAATGCTGCATATCCGTAAGTCAAACTCACCCAGCTAGGTATCTGCCCATATATCATTAGATGGGTCACTAACTGGCTCACTGATGGAACTTGCTCTATTGGCCGTAACCTGGTATCTGACATTAATAGAACCTGCTGAAGGGACAGATTTGCCTCCCTGAGGTTACCACATCTTTGGAACAGGCTTCCACTTCATGCCAAGCAGAGCACCTCAGTGGCCCTCTTCAAATGCAATCTGGATGACTAGATGGGTAACTGTAAACACCCCAGAAGTTCCACCTGTGTCGTCTTGGACAGGGGTGATAGGTGCTGATCGTGAAAATAGGGGTAAAACCTGGCTAGGCATGTAAGGGCCCTAGGGTCATTATCCTAATAATCTCCTATGATCCTGTGATCCTATGTAATTACATTCTACATCTAAAGAAGGAGCTGATTAGAACTGAAAAAAAGCAATCATTAAAATGCAGACCATTAAGAGATGTAGATGATCTGGTGCTTTTTGTCATTCTGGATAGATGTTGTCCTTTACAGGTGGAAGAACTGGTTTATTTATTTATTTTAACCTATATTGAATTATCACTTGGTGACATAGGCAAACATACATTTGTGTATAATCAAACCATATTAACAAGTTCACATTTATAAACATTATACATCACATATATTTCATACAATATTATCAAACCAACGTTACATAAATTGTTTGATTCCTGCCTTTTCTTAAATCTTATTACTCCTCCAAAACCCTTTTCTGCATGTATTGTTTTCACAATTTGCATTTTATCTGCATATTCAGAGATATAATCATAAGTAATGCCTTAAATTACTCTATTCTTAGTGTTTTACAGCCTACTATGTTACTAGTGGAACTAGACTTGTACATTTGAAATTTGTTTGTTGTCCCCTCTTGTAATGTAAGAATGATAAGTTACTGAAATGTTATTGCCTTACCTCTCTTGTACCTTTTAGAAATCTATGTAGAAAAATGTTTGCTTTAGTCATATTTATCACAGTAATTTTTTTTGCTTTATTCATATTCATCACTGTAATTTTTAACTGTACTGGAGCTTTTCTCCCCGGGCCTCTACTGTAAACGGATATATATCCAGCTAGACTAGCCCGGTCAACAAATGTAAAATAAATAAAATAATAAATAAATCTGTGTAATTTACTCTGACCCTTTTGTAGAAATTCCACTTCCTGTTCTTTTTATCTCTTAGTTTTCACTACTTCAAGTATGGTTGGTGTAGACTTTGATTTCCATTTTCTAGTAATTGCTTTCTTTGCAGCCACAAAAATTAAACTTAACAAGACCTTACTCTGTCTAGGCAATTCAGATTCTGTATTCCAGCTCAAAAAATTATTTCAAAAACAACACCAAAGAGAATAGAAAAAGCAAATACGACAATCCAGTGACCACAGAAACAATTTAATATCCTCTAGCACCTCGGCACACAATGCCTTCAAAGGAGTAAAACATTTTTAATAAAACACACCATATATACTTTAAGGCAACACCTGAACAATTACACAGTTATAGAATCAAACAGTTAAATACTCCATTAATCATCCATTATAGTAAGACTTTCCAATTGTAAGACATATTAATCCCAGCAGGGGTTAGAGTACCATTAGAGTACCATACTTTAAAATAAAAAGAGAATCTTTATACAAAAGTTTCTTTTTAACATCAGAAAATCCTTCACATTTTTTTGTTTTTTCTAAAATAGTGGCCTGCAATCCTGCAGGGTCACCACTATGATACTATAAAAAGTGTCGTGCTAGAGGGCTTTCAAGTCTCTGATTCTTAATATCTCTAATATGCTCCTGCAAGCGGAGCTTAAAAGCCCTCTTACTTTTCCCCCACATAAAACATATTGCATGGAAACCATAAAACATAAACAACACATTCCGTATTGCAAAAAAATTACCTAATACATCAAATTTACAACCATTAATATATTCAAAAGTCTGAACCACATATTTACATGAAATACATTTTCCATAAGGGTGTGTACCCTTTAAAATAGGCACCTTGCAGATATCCTAACACGGGGCTTTAAGTTTTCTGTGCGCAAATCTGTCTCTTAATACTTCTTCCCCTCTTAAATGAAAATACAGGGGTCTTACATAACTCAAAAAAATTCTTTAAATTTAAAAAGATACTTCCAATTCTCTTTTACAATTTCCACCACCTTATCACTCAACAAATCTTACATTGTTACCATATATATCTTTTTCTGTTCTTCTCTATTAGTGACAATGTTACTATCAAAATTATATTTATTTCGCTTAACACCTTCCTTCTTAATCTTATATGGGGAACGTTTTACTTCTTTGTCCTCATATCCCCTTAAAATGAACATTTTTGCTGTTTTATTATATTCCTCTTCCAAAATAATATTTATTTATTTGTTCATTTAAATTTGTTGACTGGGAGTGTCCGACTGGACGTGGGTCCATTTTCAGCGGAGGCCCGGGGAGAAAAGCTCCACAGTAAAATAAACAGACAGTAGTTACATTGGATTACATAGTGATTAACAATTTAACATAGAAATTACTTACAACATATTTACAGATGAAGAACATAGTACATCAGTAGACAACTAGAATCTTTATCTGTGAAGTACATAACAGGCATTAACAAATGTAACAATGAGAAGTTCCTGCTGTATAATAAGTACTAGGCTTATGAGCATCTGAGCTTGCTATCATCAAGGTAGTTAGTGGAGGTGAAAGAAAGGTAGTAGTTGGATGGGTGGATGATATTAGAGTGGGAGTTGCAAGGGCATAGCCAGCATGTTTTTAGGTGCACTTTTAATAAAGTTTTGAAGTTGGTGCATGATGTAATGGAGGTAATTGTGGGTGGGAGTGAGTTCCATAATTTGGCTATGGCGCAAGAGAATAGTGCTTCACCAGCAGAGTTATTGGCTTTAGTGATCTGCAAGTGATTTTTGTTGCTGGATCTTAGTGGTCTGGTGGTGCGATAGGGTTGGAGTAGATTCTGGAGGGATGGGACATTTAGTGGATGGTTCACTAGTTTGTGGGTGAGAGAGAGTTGATACCACTGAAGGAGGTGAGGGAGTTCAAGCCAGCCCAGTTCAGCAAGTGAGAGACAGTGGTGACTACAGTAGGATGCCCCTGTGGCGAATTTTGCGATTTTGTTGTAGCAGGTTTCTAGCTTGTTTAGATCACATTGCCTTAGGTTGGTATATACTGGAGAGGCATAGAGTAGGGTGGAGATAAGGTGGGAATTTGCTATTGAAATCTTTGCTGCTTTGGTGAGAAATTGTTTATTTCTGTATAATGCTCCTAGTTTTTTGTGGACTTTTTTATGGTCATGGATATGTGAATGTCAAATTTTAGTTTATTGTCTATTTCCACTCCTAGCAATTTGGTGTGTTCAGTTGGGTATATAGTGGTGTTGTCTTTTGCTGTGATGTTAAAGTGAGAGTTGTTTTGAGTATGTTTGGTGGGTTGGAATATGAGTAGTTTAGTTTTGTTTGGGTTGAGTATTAATTGGGCATCGGATAACCATGTTTCAACAGAGGAAAAGGTTTCCTGTGTGACTTTTTGCAGTTTGGGTAGGGACTGGGCTGAGCAGGTGATGGTAGAGTCATCTGCGTATTGGATGAGTGTGCCATGTTTGGTGGCAGAGGCTAGATTATTGGTGTAAACAGAGAAAAGTAGGGGTCCAAGGATGGATCCTTGGGGAACCCCTATGGAGACAGGTAGTTGGGGAGATATGTCATTCTGCCATACAACAGATTGTTGGCGGTCAGACAGGTAACTCTGAAACCAGTTAGTGACTGATTGTGAGAAGGATAGGTTATTGAGGACAGAGATAAGTTGTTTGTGTGGGACCATGTCAAATGCTTTAGATAGGTCTAGGAAAGTAGCAGAGGAGAGATGGCCATTGTTTTTATGCTGAAGGATAGTGTTAGTAAAGGAGAGTAAGGCAGTGGTGGTGCTATGGTTTGGTCGGAAACCATGCTGAGTACTGGAAAGGAGGTTGTTAGTAAGGAGGTAGTGTGAGACCTGAGAGTGTATGCATCTCTCTAGTATTTTGGAGAGTGGAGAGAGAATAGCTATGGGGCAGTAATTGGTTAGTTCTGCAGAGGGTCCGCCTTTGTGGAGGGAATTATATGTGAGACTTTCCACAATGTGGGAATGTAACTTTCTGACAGAGATCGGTTAATCAAGATGGATACTGGGTAGGCCAGAGCATCAGCTGCGATTTGTAGGTATTCACTTGGGAGGTTGTCTGCTGCTAATTTGGTGGGTTTAAGTTTAGTTAAGAGTTTTTTTATGTTGGAGGTAGGTACAGGAGAAAAAGAGAAGGCAGTGGGGAGATTACTAGTTGAAGGTGTGGGTTGGAGGGGAGGGAGTTGTGTTGTTTAGCTAGTGATAGTATGGTTTGGGTGAAGTGTGTGTTGAATGAGGTAGCAATATTTTCTGAGGAGTGAGGGATGTTAGGAGGAGGGGTACTGACTTTACCTGGGTGGAGGATGGAGTTTATGGAGGACCAGAATTGTTTGGGGCTGTGTTGTGAGGAGTCTAGGGCACACTGGTAGTATTAGAATTTGTCCCGTTTTATTAGCTTTTTGACTCTATTGCGTAATTCTAGGAATTTCTGTCTAGCTGTGGGGGTTTTGGTTTTGCGCCAGTGCTCCCAGGCTTTATCCCTGTTTTTCATTTCTGACTTAGTGGTTTTCTGTAGCCATGGGGAGGGTTGTGCTTTGGTTCTGGAAAATCTTATGGGGGCATGGTAATTAAGGAAGTTCAGGAAGGTAGTATTAAAAGATTCAACTGCGTCATCTAGACTGAGGTACTTTAGAGCATGCCAGTTACATTCTTTGAGGGATGAGATGAATGTGAGTGGGTTAAAGTTTATTTTTTTACGTATTTGACGATAGATGACAGGTTTAGCTTGGTACAGGTATTTTTTGAGTAGGAATGTTGGGGAGTGATCACTGAGGCAGGTTATTACATAACCGTTTGACTCATAAATTCGCCAAACGGAAGAGATTTCGTAAGATGTGGTTGATGAAAACTTGTGCCATGCAGGAAATGATTAATGTCTCCAAATTTTCTATGCACTCTAGTAATTATACCTTCCCCTAGTACTACCTACTAAACATACCTCCAGAAAGACTACTTGTGGGTGACAAACTGAGGTCTCAAATTGCAAACCAAATCTATTGTTATTCAGTTCGCTCACAAACTTTCTGACCTCTTCATGTCTGCCTTTACAAATAAATATAAGATCGTCTATATATCTGTAATACTGGCAAACATGTTTATTAAATAATCGACTTTTATATACATATTCATATTTAAAAAAATCATGATATTAGCATACATGGGTGCAAAAGAGGCACCCATTGCAGTGCCTCATTCTTGATGGTATAAGGTGCTTTTGAATTAAAAAAAAAATTAGTTTTCAAACTGAACTCCACTAGTTCAATAATATATATAGCTACAGGGCTATAGCCTAAAGTAAACCTCAAAGCTTCAATAACATAGTTATGTCCAATGCTGGTGTATAGGCCCTTAATGTCTATCACCAGCCAAAACATGTTTTCCTTCCATTGGATTTTGATTTTTACTTTTATCACTATAGACTCATCATTTCTCAATGCTTGCATGGCCATGTTCTCATTTTTAGATAAATTATTTTTTCTCATTCTACTTTTGTTTATATACAATTTGTCATACAACTCTTTCTCACACAGGCTGTTAAAAACTTCTACTACTGGGTTGTTAAAAATATCGAATGAATACACCACTGATGTTAAAATAATGAAAGATACTGAGGAAATACTGGCCCATACTTACAAGTGACCCACGCATTAGAGAGTTAGTGGGAGAAGAACCTGAATTCCATTACATGAACAAAAAGTCATTGAAGAGACACATGTGCTATGGTAAACAAGTGCACCACAGTGCAGATGACCATATAGGAACAGTACCATGTGGCAATTGTAACCAGTATAAATGGATAGATGACAGTAATAGATTCGTACATCCCGACATCGGGATAGAACATGCATTTAAAGTCTCAGCCAGTTGTACCACCCAAGACATAGTATACCTAGCAATCTGCAATGTATGCTCAAGCTACTATATAGGAAAAACTAACAGGGAGTTCAAAACGAGAATAAAGGAACACCTGTTGAGTACAAGAAACTCAGACAAAACCAATGCACTGGCTAAACATGTGTTATCTGAGGGCCTCATACACACTTTCTGCTTCATGGTCATTGAGGGGATGTGACAGTCAACAAGACAGACGTCAGAGGTAAGGTGGATAGTTAGGTTAAGGGGTAATAAAAGCAAAGGACTCAACAATAGGATCCCTTTAAAGCCTATATTGAAGAACAGGTCCTTACGTTAAAGAAGAAATAGATTATATTGTTGAATAGGAAATTAAGCACCCATAAATAGCGGCATCAACCACCACACAGTTGCATTAGAAATGTACACAATTTTAAAGTATAAATTAACAATTTGTTTTTGTTTAAAGAGCATTTGTAATCAACGGTTGGAAGTTTACTTTTTATAAGTGGTTATTAAAATGTTAAATATAAGTACTATATATGTAAGTTTTTATAAGTATACAAAAATGTTTTATGTAAAATATTTTATGTAAAAATTAATTTAAGGATAAATCACAAAATACTTCTTAATGAGTCCGTACTGATGGCATTAGCCAGTGTTCACTGTGGTTACAGTTTCCAAAAACAGCAGAAAGAGACCACCACGACGAAATAAAACATAAACTGATTTTATTATAAAACAAGCGCTTTCACGTGTATTAAAACACACTTCCTCAGGTTTTAACAGCAACAAATTTCAAGGGTTTAAATACATACCTAGTCTCAACTTCATAGGTTAATGAATTAATGAATTAATAGATTAATTGTTCCTGCCAATAGTAGGAACAAATAAGCAAACCAATCTTGCAGTCATACACCTTAAGAAACAAGACAGCTTGTTTAATTTCATCATATTATTCCAGTAGAAACATTTCAGATAAAAACTTAGGAATGATTAACACCACAAAAAAAGTGATGTCCTATCATATTTAAAACTCAAACTAAACAGAATATAAATATAGCTATAAATATATATGTTCTAACATATCCAATAGCTAACTCATGGATAGTAAATATAATATATGTGTACCAAAAATACAAGATATGAGATAAAATAGGCTTAAAATACAATTTAATAAGCACCAATAAATTATCTACGTGCAGCCAAAACAGATTTAATACTAACACATTGGTTGAGTCCTGGTTCAATATGTGCTCTCATCCTTAGGATCCAACATAATTCAACTGATTCAAGATAATTCATCGTATCTCCCCCCGTTTATTAACATTCACAATCTGTAAGACTCTAAATTTAAATGTATGATCTGAATGTGCAACAACATGCTTAGCTAAAGCATTAGATGGATTGTTTCCTAATATCATAAATATGATTGTATACCCTGTCTTTTAATTTTCTTGAGGTCATGCCTATATAGAATGCAGTGCATTCTGTGCATGTAGCTAGATATATTAAATTCAAGCTATCACAAGTAGCATGAAATATAGGGGTAAAGATGTTGTCTAGACAAGGGTGAACAAATTGTTGTTCATCAGTGATATGCCTACACATGTTACACTTATTACATGGGAAGGTACCATTTCTTAGTAACCGTCTACTTGTATTATTATATTTGACCATTGTCCTCTCAGTGCAAAGTAGCCTTTTCAGATTCTTGCTGTTTCTGTATCTAAATCTAGGTGTTTCACCTACAAGCTTAAGAATCTGTGGATCTATAAGTAAGACATTCCAGTTCTTCCTAATAATTTCTATGACTTTCTTGTTGTCATTGATATATCTGGTAGTAAAGGCTAACTTAGTCTGATTAAATCCAGTTCTAGTAAAATACTTGGTCCTTCGATATCCTTTATATATGGTATGATATTTACTTAAACTGGCACTCACTGAATTTAATGCTGATTCCTTCATATCCCTTATCAGAGTATCAGTATAGCCTCTCTCCTTTAATAACTCATCCATATGTTCTAGTTGTAGACACCTATCAGTATCATTCCTACAAATATTCATAATTCTCATGAATTGGCTCTTAACAATGTTCAGAAATACAAAACGTGGGTGCATGCTATTAAAGTGTAACAGTGCATTCCTCCAGCATGGCTTCCTGTACAAAGTAGTTGAAATTGAACCATCTAGATCCTTAAAGATGGTAATATCTAAGAAGTCTATCATGGAGAAAGAAGCTTCCATAGTAAATTTTAGTAAGTCAGTGGTTGTTTCCAGATAAGCAACTAAATCCTTTAACAAATCCAAGTCTCCATCCCAGATAATAAGTATGTCATCCACAAAACGTCTGTACAGTAGTACATGTAGGAAGAATGCACTGTCAAACAAATAAGCCCTTTCCCACTGATGCATAACTGGATTCACATAAGAGTTAGCACATGGGGTGCCAATGGCGACACCCCATGTCTGTGCATATAATGTTTCTTGAAACATAAAAACATTGTTATTGAGAACTGTATCTAAGAGGGTACAAATAAGTATCTGTAGATTATTGTCAAACCTCTCCATCCTATGTAATACCTCTCTAATAGCCTCAATTCCATATTCATTAGGAGTTGCTGTAAATACATTTTTAACATCTAGAGTGGCTAATATACAAGAAGAGGGGAGTATATGTTCCATGGTTAGGTTGTTCAAATCATCTAACTGATAGGTATCTTTCAGGATAGTAGGAATACTTCTGGCCAGGGGTCCTAATATCATTTCTAAATAGTGGGCGATATTTTCTGTAACCCATCTTTCCCCTGCTACTATTGGATGCAGGGGAGGTGGTATGATATCTTTATGTATCTTTGGCAGACCTTTAATATAGGGAATTGAAGGAAATTCAATTATAAAGTAATCATAATGTTCTTGAGTGATCTGTCTGCACATCAATAGGTCGTACAAGTCATCATGAACCTTCCTCACTATATTAACAAGGGTATTTTGCTCTATCAAAGTATAAGTGTTGGTGTCATTTAACATGTTGAGCATCATTTCTTTGTACATATCAGTATCTAATAGTACTACACCTCCCCCTTTATATGTAGGTTTTATAGTCAAATCAGTATTCTTTAATAACCAAAATAAAGAATGCCGTTCATTGGTATTTAAATTAAAATACTGACATTTGTGTACAGAACCTGAAAAATATCCGTAGAAATCCTTTTCACACATTTGGATAAAGCATTCAACATTAGAAGGCAAATTAGGTATATATGTACTCTTACGTTTAAATTGACAGCTAAAACTCAAATCTGCCTCATTATTATCATTAAATAACAATTTTAAGGAAATGGATCTTCCAAAAAGACGTAGGTCAGTCAATAGTTCAGTAAGGCTGCTGCCTTATGAAGGAATGAAAGAAAGACCCTTATTCAATAAAGTTAAATCAGTGGAATTCAGTTCATAGCTCGAGAGATTAAAAACAAGCTCATTCAGTTTCTGTTCCGTTGTCTTACCTCTGAGTTCTTGCCTGAGAACTTTCTTTTCCGTCGTCCTCGACTGTTGGATCTTGTTTGTGACTTCCCTTGATACTGCATGGGAAGAGGTAAAAAATCGTCCATAACTCCAACCGCTGTTTTAGGTCTTGCCCCAGTCACATTAGAAAAAACCTGGCCCGCCAGAGCCTGTTGATTTGATGGTGGAGTATCCATTGCTAGTGAAGCGTTCATCATGCTGCCTCCACTTGATGACATCACATCTGCGCCAGTTTCATTCACGTAGTCATCTGGAATTATTCTCATGGATTTTAAAGGAATAGTACCAGTTTTTATCTGTTGACTATTAGGAACATTACGGTGATCTTGTATGTGCACATTATCAGCATTCAAGCGATTAATTCTCGGCCATACAAAAACCTGGCCAGATGTAAAATCTCGATAATCTCTTTGTAACTTCCTATATTTCACCTGCTGTAACTTGTCACTATAAGCTACAACCTGCATATACATAGTATCAGTTTTCTTTTCAAAAACTTCGCCCTTGTAATGGTTGCATAGATCTTTATTCAAAGCCTCTACCTTAGCGATCAGTTCAGTTTCAGTAGGCAAAAATTAATCAATTAAAAGCTTCATGTATTGATTACTTAAATCTAAATTTAATTGTTGCCATCTTTTTAATAGTTCAGGATGGCTGTCTCCATAAGTCGGCATGCAAAGTACCCGCATTCCTCGAGGAACTATATGGAAGTGGAGACTAGCTTCCATATGTCTTCTTTGCCAAATTAATTTTTGCAATCTATATAGATTGTTCTCGAGTTCTCTAAGATTATTATTGAACTCATTAAGATTTTCCACAGTACCTGTAGCAGTAAGTGAAGCAGGATAATGTAGTTCCAAATTTAATAATGGATTAATACGAGGTTGCAGAATGTCATTCCATTTAAAATTAATGCTCCTCACTTCTGGGTTGTAGTCAAGTTCCACAGCAGGTGTCTCCATCGTGTGTAGGCAGCAACAATCAAAAAGGAACAGAAGAAATAATAAAATAATGGAAACTGCTACCATCCAAAGGTCTCTTTGCAGAAATATCTGATTTAGTATCCAAAAACAGCAGAAAGAGACCACCACGACGAAATAAAACATAAACTGATTTTATTATAAAACAAGCGCTTTCACGTGTATTAAAACATTCTTCCTCAGGTTTTAACAGCAACAAATTTCAAGGGTTTAAATACATACCTAGTCTCAAGTTCATAGGTTAATGAATTAATGAATTAATAGATTAATTGTTCCTGCCAATAGTAGGAACAAATAAGCAAACCAATCTTGCAGTCATACACCTTAAGAAACAAGACAGCTCGTTTAATTTCATCATATTATTCCAGTAGAAACATTTCAGATAAAAACTTAGGAATGATTAACACCACAAAAAATGTGATGTCCTATCATATTTAAAACTCAAACTAAACAGAATATAAATATAGCTATCAATATATATGTTCTAACATATCCAATAGCTAACCCATGGATGGTAAATATAATATATGTGTACCAAAAATACAAGATATGAGATAGAATAGGCTTAAAATACAATTTAATAAGCACCAATAAATTATCTACGTGCAGCCAAAACAGATTTAATACTAACACATTGGTTGAGTCCTGGTTCAATATGTGCTCTCATCCTTAGGATCCAACATAATTCAACTGATTCAAGATAATTCATCTTATCTCCCCCCCGTTTATTAACATTCACAATCTGTAAGACTCTAAATTTAAGTGTATGATCTGAATGTGCAACAATATGCTTAGCTAAAGCATTAGATGGATTCAGTTTCCTAATATCATAAATATGATTGTATACCCTGTAATATAAGTACTATATATGTAAGCTTTTATAAGTATACAAAATTGTTTTATGTAAAATATTTTATGTACAAATTTAAGTATAAATCACAAAATACTTATTAATGAGTCTGTACCGATGACGTTAGCCAATGGTCACTGTGGTTACAGTTTAAAACGGCTCAATGTTGGTGGCCAGCATAAAGTATCAACAATGCATAGTGAATGGTAGATAGTACAATACGTCTTTAAGATGAGAGTACGCTCATTATTTAATTAGTGATTGCTAAGTAAATTGCTTCTTATAAAAGGAAGCAGGATTTTATGTTTTTATGGTCTGATGAAGTGGGAGGTATTGCTATGAAAGCGTTTACCTATAGCAATAAAGCCGAGTTTTAAACTACATACAAGAAGTCTGTGGTTGAACGAGTTTTCGTATTACAGGATTATTTCAAGTATTATTCTGCCTGGTATATGATCCCCGGACTCTCGTGTGTAATACATTTTCTATAGTCGATTGAACTAAAATCTCAACCAGTGCAGGTCTTTCATCCCATTCTCTTTGCCTGTACTCTTATCAGTCCCTGACAGGGAAGGCAATCTCTAGTCTGCAGTCCAAATGTCCCCTTGGTTTCTTACAATTTTATTAACTTTCACACTCTATTTGTTCCCAATACCCTGGTTCCTTTGTCATCTTCCTCCATTAAATTAATGCACTTCTTAACTATAATCTGTACCCCCTAATTGCATTCATCCCTATCGACAGAATCTCCATTATTCATTCTTGTGTTGGGTTAGTTCTTGGTATGCTTTCTTCTACTGTATGGATATAATATTCTGAATGACTGTTTATTCCTCTTAAGGATCAGCTTCCAAAATCCCACTCTTTCCTTATTTCTTGGATTACCAGCCTACTTAATCATCATCCCTTTCCATTTTGAATTATAGCTTTCTGCTTGTGTTGTGCATAAGACCCTTAACTGTGTAGCCCTAAAATATCCCTTCAAATCAGGTAATCCTAAACTTCCTTGTATTGGAAGAATCAGTTTATCTCAGTTGACTCTTGCCCTCAAACCCTCTCAGATAAAATCCTTCAACGCTTTATTAACTGCTATCCACAATTTCTCCTGTACTTGATAAAAATATGTATGACTTGTGTATGAAACTTAAGCGACTAAAGTCATTTTTATTGTTCTTATCTTGCTATTCATATCCATAGGCAAGAGCTTCTAATTTCACACTTTTTGTATTATCTTTTGTTTAGTTACTTCCTACATATCCTTTGCTGCCACAATAGAAGCTTTGTATCCCATACTCTTAAATACTTCATTTTATCATATCTTAGTAAATGTCAGTATTAGTAAACCACTTCATGTGTGGATACATAGTTTACAACTGTAGTCTTTGTTTTTATCTTCATTAATTGTGTATCCCAAAAACCCCAGACAAGATGTCCTTTTCCTGTTCTATCAGGTACCAAATAATATCATCTGCAAATAAAGCCTACTTTTCATGAATACCATACCAATTATATCCATGAATTTCTGAGTCTCTTATTTTCTTTGCCAGTAGTTTTAAATATAATGTAAATAACAAAGGGGAAGGAGGACACCTGTCTGGTTTCTCTTTTCAAACATGAGTCATCAGAGAGGACATTCCCACTTTGATGTTTTGCCTCTGATCCCTTGTATATCCTGCTAGTTAACCTTATCATATTAGGAAATGCAAATACTTTCTTTGCCCTACTCACAAAATCACAGATTACTCAGTTGTTTGCTTTCTCTGCATTAAGATGCTCCAATAACATGGGGTATTTTCTTTCATTCTGTTTCCCTCTTGATAATCATTGTTCTATTAATGTCAAATGTTTTCCTTCCTTCTACAAAACCATATTGATCCATATATATCAATTTTGGCAACACCTTCACCATTCCTTTAGCATTATTAACATATAAACACTTTATAATCATGGTTTAAAATTGAAATGGAGCCTGTATGAAGCTGGATCTGATGGGTCTTTACCATCTTTAGGTATTACAACCACCACAGCTTTTTTCTCCCAGGATGTTGGTGCATCCCCTTTTTTAAATGCTGTCAAACAAAACCTTCATGATCTTTATAATTTTCTTCCTAGCTTCCAAACTTCCACCAGAATACCATTTATTCCTGGAGACTTTTCTGCAGATTGGTTATATATCTCCATTTTATCTCATCTCCTGGTATCTTAATTGTTGAGAATTATCCACCTCTAACTTTAAGATATTTAAATCTTTCATAAATATTTCCATTTGTGCTTCTTGAATTCCCTACATCTCTGCATTTTACAAATTTTCAAAAAAAAAATCCAAAATATCTCTCTATACCTCTACAGGATCTCTGGTTATTGTTCTTATTATAGGCTCCTTATAATTTGGTAACAACCCTTTCTACTTTCGGTTGCCTAAGTTGTTCTGAAAAAAGTTTTTTTTTTGTGCTCTGGAGTTATGAAACAACCATTACTCAACATCAATCTTACCAAACTTTTGCATGTTATGTAGGTACTGTCACACTCTGCTATTGCACCTTTTCTTGTTCTGTGAGATTCCCCTTGTTCAGTAATACTTTAACCTTTGTTGGTGCCTCTAGGTAATTCTTATTACTTTTTAACCACATCTATTTTCCTTTTATTTCTACCCTGTTTTTAAACTCCAATTTCATTTTATCCCGCTCAGTAGCTATAACTACTGGAGTACTTTCTGTCTTGTAATAAAAGAAGAAATACAGTAACTCGCACAGCAGAAGTTGTATAAAGCACCAAATACCAATAGGTAGTGTGTGTGTGTGTCTTTCGGCTTTTCCCGGTTAGGGGTCGCCACAGCGGAACTCCGGTCCGCTAATGATTGGCAGTAGAGTTTTACATGCTGGCTTGCCGGGCCTAACGCACAACCTTCAACGAAGGAACGCCCATTCACGCATGTCGTCACACAGTAGACGCTTTAACTGAGAATCGAACGGGCAACGTCTAACTGTGAGGCGACAACGCTACCGCAGCACCACCAGGTAGTAATAAGCAGAAAACAGTTTAATGAATGTAAGCACTTTCTCATTAAAAACAAGAATGGTTCATCAGACCAGCTAACACTACTACAAAAAACTTCAGTATAAAGCCATAAAACCCTTCCCATCAATAAAGTAATAATCATTTTCATAATAATCTAAAGAAATGAATTGAAATCAATTAAAAAAATGTAGTAGTGGTTTCTGTGGAATAGAACAGAAGTGATGGCCTGAAATGTGTATAAATATTTGAGACAGATTTTCAGTCTGTCTTGTCTTGTCCCCAGAAGGAATTGATTATACATCAGTAGAAAAGTTTTGATCTGCCTGTGAACAGTTTTCCTACTTTTTCCAACTTAGAGGAATTAGGTCTAGAATTCTTTAGTAAGAGATAGGAAGGATATTTAGTGATCTGTAGTTTATATTTTTCTGTACATGCTCTGTCTAGTATGGTGATTGTTATTTTGATTATGTATGCTTTCCTATTCTTCTGAATATTTAATTTGTAACTGCACTGTTTGCTTTATTGTTTAAGTAAAGTTCATTAATTCACTATTAAGCTGTTGTGATTGGTCATTTTATTATATACATCGTTCCTCAGCGGGTTATCATTTACCAATAAGTGGAGCTGTGGCTCCCTTTTGCACTTTTAGATTGCTTGAGCCTAGTATTGGTGAAAATATTAATGTGTATGATTTCATATTTGGCATAACTAGGAGCAGAGAGTTTTTGGAAGTCCATGGACATATCTAGGTTGTGGCAGTACTACCATGCCAGGAAGAAACCAGCAGGGGAGTGGAGAATTCTGCTAATCTTCTCCAGTAATTTGGTGTGTGTGTGTGTGTGTGTGTGTGTGTGTGTGTGTGTGAAAATAATGTGGAAAATAGTTAATGTGAATAAGAGGCACTGGAAGACACTATGGTTCACAGAGTGTTGAGAAAAGGGCTTGGGTTGCTAAGCCATAGACTCAGATCTGTAGGTGACCTGTGTAGTCTAGTCTGGAAATGGATGTTGAAAGGTCATACTCAGGACAGCAGTTCAAATTTCATTTATGTTTTTGGGGCCAGGTTGCATTTTGTGAATTGATTATTCACTTGTGTGCACTTTCTTTTATTTTAACCTGCCGGGTACCATGCAGTGAGACTAGAGAAGTCATCCTGTGGTACCAGCTATGACCTTTCTCATCATTGGTGTCAGCATTGCCATCAGTCTGATATTTTTGGCGGCTGTATTAGGATTCAAACCCCTACCATCCAGCTGGTTGTGACTGTCTCAGATAACAGAAAGCAGTGTGACTACAACAGTTCCCAAGTTCAGACAAAACTTAATTCTCTTCCACCCATGTAAGTGAGTTATTATACAAAATCCTTGAAGCAGAAAACCAGGCGGAAAATGCACCCTTAGAGTAGCTGTATATATGTCATAACATACTTCAACTTGCTTATTACAGTTTCACTCATGTTGCACAGAAATATGTATCTACTGTTTTTATTTTTGATTTCTACTGTAGAGTCTCACATCAGCTGTTTCTTGGAGCCCCTCCTTAGTCATGAACTCCACCTGGTCTGACAGCTGTCCAACTCCTCTACTAACCAAGGCTCCCATGAATGGGGAGGTCTTTAGTGTAAGCAGTTACTGAATAGTGTGCAGCCAGAAGGCTAAAATGCCCCAGCTCAGTACCACCTGACTGCTGCTGATTTTTTGTTAATGCCCCCTCCACTATCCCATTCAGTTTCTGATGTGCCTTATGTATGTATACACCTGTAAACTGGCATAATTCATCCCCACCAATTACTACTAGTATTTGGCTGTTAAACCCATTACTTTCCTGAGGTAAGAGAGCTTGTAAAAGTATCATTCCACTCTGTCTCTCAGTTGATTCTGTAGGGATTGAGTTCACTGTTTGAATCTGAGTTGCCTTGGTTGTAGTCAGTGTTCCATCCCCCTATGCCACAGAGCTGTGTTAGAAGTATGTATCTACTTTGATAGCACTTTTCTTTTATTTTGCCACACTTTAGCTGTTTCTCTTTTCAAACAGAAGCTAGGAAATAGATTTCAGTGAAAAGTAACATCTCTAACCTTGAAATATGTATTTCAATATTCTGCAGCTTCTGTCTATTCATAAACAGAAGCAGGTAAACAGTATGCAGTGATAAATATTATAACAATTGCCAAATTAAAATTCTAATTCTAGCCCCTTCCTCTCCCAGATGGATCACTTAAAACATTTGCAGCCCAAGAAAACACAAAACAAGCTTAACCACAAAATCTGTTAAGATTAAGGTATGTAGACTTTCTGGTTGTCAAGAACTGACTGAAAGATCACAAATAAAGGTCAACTCCTAATGGAGTAAATGGATGGATCATGTAGACTAGTTGTCTGCACTGCTGCGTTGGCTATCTGACAGAACTTGATTTCAGGTTAGGCTCATCTCACTGGTTTCCTGTCTTGATGGTGATGAAAATCTAAAAAACGGACTACTACACTCTCTCTCTTTTTGTGAAACAGTAGTATATTAAACTTGCCTAGTTAAATTCCAGATATTTATGTACACATACTTCCTGGCTCTGGCCCTAACCCATTGCATCAGTAGTCAGACCTGTGAACCTGAGGGGGATATGCCATTTTGCACATCTGATGTACTACTATCACAGGATTTGCATATTGAATGGAATAACATGCAAAAATACCACAATTGCTCAGTAAAGGACACAGGATGCTTTAATTTGAGGAAATGCTACAATAGTTTTATATAACTCCAAAATAAAAAGAAATGTTTCCCTTACTGCAACATCTATATCTTTAGTGTGCAGGATGAGATAGAATGCCTGAAACATTTAGGGGTGGTGAATGCGAGGAGGTTTGGTGACAAAAATCACCTTTGAGCTCTGAAATTGACAGTATGGGTGCAGATTGGTTGTGGCGAGTCTGATTTGGTATTCTCTGATTGTGCCTTGTAAGCATTTTATTATTTTAATATGATATCTGTTTTATGTGTCAGCCCATTTTAAGATGTATAAAAACATTACAGTAAAGTGGTCTTCCAGGAGGTGTATGGTTTCATACATTGCATTGTGACAGGAAAAAAACATCTGTTCAGAATTCAGAATGGTAGCCTTTTACATTAACTTGGCTTCTGCAAGCCTTTTTAGCTTGTCATAAATGTCTTAAAATAAGCATGAGCAGTAATTTCACAGTGCCATCTGTTCTTTCACCTCCTTCAATTGAATTTTTTTTCCAGATGTTACTGTGGAGCAGTGCAGTAATCACTGTACGATGTTGAATGGCTATATGCTGAAACTGTATTATTCCTAACAAAAGACCTTTGAATCATTGGGGACTGTAGATATAAGTTATATTCATACCCTAAGCTAGCAAGTGTGAGCTTCCAGTCACCTAAAATATAAATTAATAAAAAATGCTCACCTTGATGGAATGCTGTTTTCATATCATTCTAAGAATTTCAGAACATTCTCATCTCATTTTAAAACAATTCGGAAGCATACAGATGTATCCTGGTCTTTGGTTCTAAATTTTCTCTGATGTATTACCATGCTATTACATTTTTAATACTGTAGTTATTGCATACAACTGAAATGGCACATCAAATAAAGATGACGGGCAGGATTCACGAAGCCTCCGTGTAAGAGTTATAACTCATACACGGAGGCTGCAGTTAAACGGAGTGATGTCAGCATGCTCTGCATATTCATGAGAGCATGCTGAATCACACTTAAGGCCAACACGGTCCGTGTAAGACAGTAGGGGGCGTGTCCGTAGGCCGAGCCCTGTAAGCGGACATGCCCCCAGAAGAGGAAAAGTACCTAAAGTAAACACCCACGACAGAGTCCACGGAAATGTGAATAAGCAGAACACAACACATGCCCCCACAGACTATGAACAGAAAACATATAAATAAACACATTATATATATTTTTTTAAATTGTAAAAATGTTTAAACGTGAGTGTGCCCGTTATGCTGGCGTGCGTAAGCGCAGCTACAGTTAGCAGTCAGTGGGAAAGCATATAAGAACTAAATATGCAAAATAAGCCAGGGAGCAATAGTGTAGCGGTAGAGAAGTTGGCTGAAGAGCAGGCATTCATGGTTCGAGCCCCCACAACACCAATTTTTTTTTAGCAAAATAAGCAGGAAACAAGTCCCTGACAAATATGTACACATAAAACCACAATTTATGTAAAATGTAATGAAATAGCCCATTTATATTGAAGAAATGTGAGGTAACAAAAGAATAAAAAATGCCAGATGTGCTCATAGCTGAACTACAGTTTAACAGAGTGAGTGCATCTGCCCGTAGATGAGCAGTGGTTTAACTGGTGCAAAATGAGTGCCCGTAGCTGAGCAGTGGTCTAACACGCTAAATCTATGTGCCCCTAACTGAGCTGAGCGTAATATGCGTGCCGATAGCCAAATGAGGCTTAAAGCAGCGTACCCGCTTATGCGAGCTGCGCACCACGCAAACAAGCTAACCGACAGGCAACGTTGAGCAAGCCATATCAAAACTGCCTTTACACAGACACACCCCTCAGCATGTCTAGACAGTCATGAAAAATAAAAAGCAGTGGCCAGGTTCGAACCCAGGATACTATACACCATAGTCAAGGTACAGAACCACTAAGCCATGACAGCAGTACCTAGAAATGCAATAATAGCTAATATATAGGAATGAATACAAACAACAGCATGACAATGCAGGTTTAATGAAGTTGATACAATCCCAAAATGGCCAATCACAGATATGTGCGGGAAAAACGGACTATATAAGCCCCATAGGCGGGAATACACAACATAAACGATTGTAGAACTGACCTGCAGGCAGAATGACAGGAGTAGGAGAGGGTAGTTGCTTCCGAGCACAGAGGTGGGGTGTTGAGGAGTCCAGGTACATGGTCTGGCTCCTTGTCCATAATCATGAGGCCCAACTCATGCAGGGCCAGGTCCTCTGGGGAGCATACAGGGCCGAGGCGTGGGACCGGTTGGCTCATGATCTCACCAGTGCCACAGGGATTCCAAGGACTGGTGAGCAGGTCCGTCACTACCATGCAGACCTGAAGAGATGCAAGCAGGACCAACTGAACCTTTGGATCCAGGAGGCCCGGCAAACACCCAACGCCCCACTACTGAGTAAGTAACATTTAATTATGTATGTAAGAAATTAAACTAGCTGATATTATGGAGATGTGTATTCCAATATTACTTCATTTATATTACAGCTGCAGGTGTCCGTTCTGCGAACCGCAGAGCCTATGGCGATAGGCTGGTGCGGTTGCGCCACCAGGCAGGTCAGTAATCCACTACCAGTAACTGTAAAGAAATATAAAAGTATGACAGTCAGCAAAAGAGTGCAGTGTAGTCAGTAAGGAATAAAATCTGCAAGTAACAGTGTGAAAGTGTCTGCAAGTATTGCTTGATTACAAAAGTGTTTCAGCCTGTAAGTTAAACCGAAAAATGAAACTGTCTGACATATATTTTGAAATAAAAATGCCCTACCTGTAAGAAAATAGTACACAACCTGCAGCAGGCTGAAAAGTGTAGCTGCAGAAGATGATGAAATCACATGTGTGAAATATATCCCTGTGGAAATACTGAAACATGACAGAAGTGAGGCTGCTGGAAAGGATTGTAATAACTACAGGTAAAACATGTCAATAAAGCCTAGAAGTAAGTACCATCCTGAATAGTAAAATGAAAGCAAGTGAGAGAGTGTGAGAAAGTGTCATGAATCCAGCAATACAGTAGTAATAACCCCTGAATAAAGTATACTGCAGTCAAGACAGAATGAAATGCATGTGAGATTCAAAACCAAACAGCAAAATCTGTTTAAAGTGTTGCTGCATCTGGAATGTGTATCCCAAAATCTGGATATGTTGCTCTCAGTCTGAAATATGCAGATAGGATGATTGTCAGATATACCACACATCCACACTTGTCTACAGCTATATAAAGCAAATGTAGCAGGATGATGTAGCTGAACAAAGCTAGATATGAATGTGTATGAAGAACAATAAATTGTATATTGATGTTGCAGTAACAGTCCTATCACCAAGTTGATATAGTTATCATATAGGAAACTGTAGTTAGAACAGTAGTGTGTATATAACTGTAGCTATTAGAAATGTACAGCATATGTATTGTTATTCTAGGGTGTTAATATTACTTTCTTTACCCCACCCTATAACCACATATAACCCATTCCACGTGAAAATGGTATGTGCAATCACAATTAACACCACTGGACGTTTGTCTTGTTGGGTCATATATATTTGCATGCCCGTTGATGCATCTGCCCTGTTCATACATCCGCACCTGATGGCCTGTTGCCATCAATTAACCCTGCATGTTGTTGGACTGTGTATTTCTGTTCAAATTATGCATGTGTTATGCACGCTGTTCATTGGTGTGAATATCTGGGTGTTTGGTTAATGGGAATACTAATGCATGCTGTTACAACTAATTGTGAATGGTATTATATGTCACTAACCCAAACTGTCATGACATAATGCAAAACATAGGACGACAGGGAAGGCGGGTTCCAGTGGACCCACCTCTCCCACCTCAGCTGGTGAGTGCCGAGTCCGGACCCTCCTCCGGTGGCCCTGTGCCACCTGCGGGTGGAAGTGCTGCAGGGGATGGGGCTCACCCCCCCCTCTGCAAGTGTGGCCGGAGGAGAACCACCACTCACCCTCCGTAGTGTCCGGACTGTGGTGCGTAGGGAGATTCGGGACTCTGTTCTCGCACCCCTACGCCAGCTCGAGGCATGGGTGGCGCAACTAACGGGCATGCCTGTTGCCCCGCCTACACAGCCCCGTCCTGGGCAGTGAAGGAACAGTGGCAACTGCCTATGGGTGGGGATATCAGTTCCACTGTTGCCATCTGTGGGCTCATGGGCTCTGGATATCCAAACCTCCGTCCCCGTCAATTGTGTAACCCCCCCACACGTGTCATACACTGCCCCTGTATGCATCTTGTTTGTCTTGTCTGTTTACCTACCCAACCTACCTCCCCAGCTGTACCGACTTCCTTCACCTGACATACCACTCTCACCTGGAAAAAAAGGGGCACTCTGTACCCACAAAAAAATTATGCCCCATACATAGCTGCCCATTCCGCACACGTCTGCTGGACATGGAACCTATCAATTACAATTGGCTGTACAACAAGTATTATTGTTGTCCTGACACCTCTCTCAGGGGTGGAAGGTTTCAAATGTCACACCAAATTACATACATATGCACAGCTGTTGCTGATGAAGAAATGGGCAGCTATGGGCCTTACCTACATCCCTCCTGCACATCCCAAGCTTGTTTCCCTACTGTCTTACCCTCTTTGTGACCCCTTTTTCACCACTTTCCTGTCTCCCCATTTTCTTTTCTTTCAAAGAAAATAGCGCAGGTGTGCGCCAGAGTAAGCACCGTTAAGCGGTTGTAAGTGGGTGTGCGTGTGTGTGCGGAGCTAACCGCCAGTGCGCATGCGTGAGCTCCATGCAAACCAGCGCTAACCTGGTTACAACTGCTTAAAAGTGCCTTAGTCACTTTGATTGACAGGTCCTGTACTCAGTTCAAAAGCAAAATAAAATCCCACTGTCAGTCCCGAACCCAGGACCTTGGAAACACTAGTCTGTACGACCTACCACTAAGCCATGACTCTTATACAAAAACATTGTGCTAAAATAAATATAACATGCAATAGTAGGGATGAATGTAAAGGGAATATAGGATGTGTAGTACACAAAGCATGTCATTTAAAATTACTGTCAAAACTACTGGATTTCCATAATAGTAGTGTGTGAACAGAAACAGCCATGCTAGTTGGCAGCTTGTAGATAATAAGGTCAGTTAAAGTACATATATAAATGTATGCATATGTACATATATATATATATATATATATATATATATATATAGTTGTAGGAGTCAATGTGCATACACACTTGCTACAGGAAACATGAGCGAGGAATGGAGAATTGTGAATATACAACACAGCCTGAATCATGAGAGAGATACTAACCTTTACACTCACAGAACACTGTCCACAGCATACCAGCATGGTCCCCGCCCTCACAATCTGAAAGGGCAATGCCCATCCCACATACCCTTTTATAGCACTGACCTGAAATCACAGTGAGAACTGCAATCAGTACACAACTGGCTGTATGCAATTAGCAAATGCTGGCTTACAATTGGTGCATAGGCCATCACATGGACCTATGCAGATACCTACAAAAGCATCCAGTGCTAACACTCCCCACATGCAATACATTCATTGCATTGTCTGTAAGCAGACAGAGGGAGAGCGAGAAGTGAGAGAGAGAGAGAGCAAAAAAAAAAATTAGACACTGTGACTCTGTCACCCGAAGCTGTCAGCACTGACAGTAGCAGCAGCAAGCAGAAGCTGTGGTAACGCAACCAGCTGCGACAAACAGAGGTAATGCAAAGTAGCAGGTTAATAGTGTGCATACTGTGAACCCTCCAAATGTGTCATAGGTCTGTATCCATAGGTATGTCCATGTGATATGTTGTGTGTACATAGTTCCACCAAAAGGGGATGACCAGACATTACATGTCAATCAGTCTTTGGCCATGATCCTGGCAGCAGTTTTCTGTGCGTTGGCCCAGCAATGGCTGTAGTGACTGCTTTGAAAGGTCAGCCAGGTTCAAAAGTCAGGATCAGCCCATCCCAAAGGCACACTGGCTGGGAATAAGTGTCTGCAGGTACCCGATGTCACTGCATATGCATCCCATACTGCATAATTCCATAGCTTAGCAGACCAGGCCTGTTATGCATATGATGTGGTAATTCCCAGGGTCAGTCGAGGTGCCCCCTTAGTGGTGTGGGACCACTGTTGCTGTATGCCACTGTCTAGGTACATATCCTGTAGTACGACCAAGATAAACTATCAGTGTTATATGTCCTCTCGGAGTGCCGGTAGCACACATCCAGGGGTACCACGAGGTCACAGTGATGCTGTGTGTTGTTCTCTGCTGAGGGCGGCCCTCACCTGGACATGTGAGATGATAGGGAGGTTACATCCAGCTGGGATAAATATTTTAAAGGTGGGGGAGAAGGAGGGGGGATACGTGCACCGAACATGTCTGCAAGATTGTTGCCAATATCCGTGTGTTTGGTGAATGTTAAGTAGGTGTGGATTAACACAGAGCATATCTGAGGCATGTGGTCCATATGTGTAACATAACTGAAGAAGGCCTTGTGGTCATCCATAGTGTTTGTGTCCATTTCCCTCCCAGAGTAGGCCGTGGCCGTTGTTATGACGGACCATAGCATAGTACCAGTGCTGACCACAGATGCCTTCCCTTAATGTGAATGTGCTCTGTCCTGCAGTAGCCTCCTGCTATTGTTATACAATCTGCCTCTGTCTGGGGTCCACCGGACAGGATGCCTAACCTTTGTGCATAGGGTCTGGGTTAGAAATGTGTGTGCAAGTTCCATGCAATCCGTGGCATGTCCATGGTAAGCATTTGCAAAGGGGTCAGCAGTGTGGCTTGTGGCTTCCACTGGCCCAGTGTGCTGCATGGATACCATCTCAGTCCCAGCAAGTGAATAACTTTCTAATCACATACATATCAAAGTAGTCTACTGTGCTGGTGGTGGTGGTGGGATATGTATATCCAGGCCGAGTAACTTCTGTCCACATCACAGTAGTGGACGGTGTCCCACATACAGTACCTTGGGATGAACCCCAGAGTGAGGTTGTGCATTGCACCTGTCAGTGTGTGCTGACCGATGGGGCATGCTACTATGTTGTGTGGAATGTGGCAGGTATTGTTGCACAGGTGTTTGCTGAGCACTGATATCTGGCCATGTACCTGTGTATCCACCACGACACACACACATGCAACATATGGGAGTAGTAGTATATCACTACACATGAGTATCATGTATAGTATGTGTGCCATATATTGCTGACATGGTCTGCTGATATCCTGTTTGTGTTCTCTTCCAGGAGATGGCGCGACAGCGTAATCCCGCCTACTCTGTGGCGGAAGATGAGGAGATCCACCAGAGCCTGGTGCGGGAGTATGACATCCTGTTTTCCCGCACCAGTCAGAATCAGCAGGAGAGGGCAGCACTGTGGCAAGACCTTGTCCGTAGGGTAAATGATATTGGCACGCATAACAGGACATATGAGCAGGTACGACATCACTGCAGTGATTTAATCCGAAGTGTCTGGCAGCGTGCATCAGATATCCACAGGCAACAGGTCGCCACAGGAGGTGGGGTGGCCACACATCCCCCCCTCACCAGACTGGAGGGGCTACTCCTAAGTGTTGTGACTCCAGCCCCGGAACACCAACAGCAGTACACCTGCATTATGATGGAGGCTGGTTCCACACAGCAGCACGACATGGAGCGTGCAGGTAATATGCCATATGGACACTTGACTGTTTGTACACTGTATCATATGCAATATCAATGGCACAGTTGTGCCCACTGACATTAATCTCATAATTTCTGCAGGTCCCTCCAGGGTTACAGCTAGACAGGCCATCCATGCTGGTGAGTGTGTTTAACATAACCTATAATAGTCCTGATAATGCTAGTAACAGTAGTGTAACTCAGTAGTGCTCTGTGTGTATACTGCGGGGTGTTCATGTGTGCAGGTGTGCCTGCGCCCATGTGTGCATGTGTGCCTGTGTCCACGTGTGCTTGTGTCCACGTGTGCATGTGTACACGTGACCATGTGTGCATGTGCCCATGTGTGCATGTGACCACGTGTGCATGTGACCATGTGTGCATGTGACCACGTGTGCATGTATGCATGTGTCCACGTGTGCATGTGTCCACGTGTGCATGTGTCCACATGTGCATGTGTGTATGTGTGCCTGTGTGCATGTGTCCATGTGTGCATGTGTGCCTGTGTCCTTGTGTGCATGTGTGTATAAGTGCATCACTGGTAACAATGTCTGGAGACTGTAAACTGTGTTTCCTGTCTTCATCCCACAGGTTCTGGGGCTGCTCTGGTGACCTGCAGCAGGGAACGTGAATCCTGTGCCACGGCTACTGGTAATGATGATATTTGTGTAATGGTACAGGAAGGTGTGTCAGGGTCTGCCATTGGTCAGCCAATTGACAGTACACAGCTGTCAACCCCATCATTGCGCACAGTCATCCTGCCTGTACATCCTTTGTCACCATTGTCCCTAGGTGATGGACAGGATACAGTGGGCATAGACCAGGGTAATGTGGTACCTGTGGCACATGCGTCCCCACACAGCAGCCATGGGCAGGGTCCTCCGATGGTACCACACAGACACTTGCCCATGGGTTCTCGTGGGAGCATCCATGGGCGTACTGCCTCTGGCCGACGTGCCCAAAGAGGTCTGTCAACCTCAGCTATGTTTCGGACTGTCATGCAGGCACAGTCACGTATGGAAAGGTACACCAGACAGGGTCTGAGGGAGCTGAGAGCATGTCGCACAGCCATGACAGACAGTATGCGTGACATTTGGATGCTATCCGTAACTTCACCGATGTCATAGACAGACGTTGTGGGGACATATTACAGCAGTTCCACAACCAGATGTCCATGAGCCAGGGCAATGGTGGGCGTTTGCGGCATTTGCGGCATCGACGTGGCCGTATGCCGGCAGCAGCAGCAGCTGGCAGTCGGCACGGATGACAACAGGCTCGCGCACGCCCCCATAGTGCCAGCAGCAGCCCCAGCAATACTGGGTCTGTGCTGTCATCGGAACGCCCCAGGAGACCACGTGCACGTGGCTCTGGACAGTCCCAACAGGGACTTGTGTCCAGTCAACACACACCCACTTCTGATCACAGTACCCAGTCTGGCTTTGTACTGGATACAGTCCATAGCACCCCTGCCAGGCACAGGTACAGTGTCCGTGCACACAGACACTGATCTGTATGGCCTGCCAGGTGCAGTCTGTGGCTGTCCACAAACCCCTGTATATGGCAGCCATGAGGTGGAACTGTGTGCGTGCATACACACATGCGAAATGTTAACACCTAGGGCAACCACATACACGCACACACTGCACCAACACTGCCCCACCCTGTACTGCTGCCCCTCACCAACACACATACACACACATGTCAATTAGTGGTATCAGTGGCTGACTCAGGCATACCTAATCCACACCCTGTGCATATGATGACACTGTGCCACCGCCTGCAATCTCCAACATCATTGCGGGAACAGGTAAACATGTTGCTGATGCACAGGGTGACTACATAGAAGTGTATTAGTAGTATCATGTTGGTAACAGTACAGTGTGCTGCTATGACTGTGTGTTTATCCCAGCATGCCTGCTGCAGTAACTGTATGAATGTCCTGAATTGTTATCTGCACCCATAGTACATACCAAAGTATAACAGCTGCACATAATTGCATGCCAGTGGTAAGGTTGTCAACAGATAGCCGCATACATGGGTAGCACAGGGGGAAAGCTAACACAAGTAGTGATATGCAATGGTGGACATGTACAGTAATTGTGTCAAGTTGCCCACAACGACTATGCCATGTGGATGTTGGCGCATGTAGATATGTGTGCAGTACCAATGTATTCCAAATCACAAATAAGTATGACATAATATGGGTTCAACCATGGGCAGCTGCGCTGCGTATTCCTGGGTACATGTTGATAGTGCCTACATATTTGCATTGTTACTTACTGTTATTGTTACCCCTTCTTTGTTGTATAATGCACTACTTCCAGCCCTGTTTACTGTAGCTTTGTTTGCATGCATGTTCGCTTGGGGTCCCCTGGAACACTGCTTACACCTGCAATGCAGAGTTACAGTGCTTCTGTAGACTTCTAGTGACATCTGCATAGCGTACGATACGTATGTCAACTTTACACATGACAGAACGTCACTGTCTGTCCTGTACGCATGTACGTTACCTGTGACACATTGCACACGTCTTACCTGGCATTTACCCACGTGTGCAGTCATATATGTCAGTGCTATGAAACAGTAGCGGTACACCCACACATACACACCTTCAGTATGTTGTTCCCCATTGGCCCTATGTGTTGGTACTCACCACGGCAATCACACTACTAGGGTAGCATGTGCAAAGGTAACCTGTGAATTGCCTCTATGGTCCAGTTGTGGTTTATGTGAGTCATGTGTCAATGTCACAGCTGCCACATGTATGCAGTCAGCCATCACCCTTGGCCAGGAACGTACAACACATGTGTGGGATGCCACCACACAGCCAATCTGGGGACTGGTCTCTCTGAACCCAGTAATGCCATACCCTGTCAGGTGGCATGTCATATATACTACATCCTGGACAAACGTCAACCCCAATCCCTGCTGCTACTATTTATAATACCCCTGAAGATGTTCCTGATAGTTTTGACCAGTTCTTTACTGAGACATTTCAGGCCCTAGCTAGCCATCTACCTCCTAACTCCCCTGGTCCTGAAAGTAGCACCCCTAGAAAACTACTTGCATCCAGCTGCCAACCAGTCGCCACTTCACTTCTCCGTACCTTGACTGAAACCCACTACACGTTCTGCTGATCAACTCCCTGCCGAGTACCTATCAAAACCAGATGATGCTATTGCTTACCCCGTCTCAAAGGTAATCAAAGGAACCATGTTAGAATCTAACTTTCCCACCATCTGGAAAATGTCATATGTAATCCCACTTCACAAAGGAGGCAGCTCTACTGACGTCCCCAATTATAGACCAATAGCTATACTCTGCACTTGCAAAGATTATGGAAACTTTCGTCATAGACAATTCATGCACCACCTAATCCAAACTCGCATTATTGCAGACACTCAGCATGGCTCACGTCCTCATCACAGCACTACGTCAGGCCTCCTAGCCTTTACTAACACCATAAGCCATACTTGCAACAATAATTATATATCCGCAGCCCTCTTTTTGGATATTTCAAAGGCATACGATATGGTTGATCACCAACTTGTACTCCACACCCTGCAAAGACTGTCTAGATACTGGAGCTTTCCAATGGTTTCAATCCTACCTGCATGGTCAACAGCAGGCTGGCCTCTGGCAGAACAAACTCTCTAACATTCTACCTAACACCCTCAGAGTACCACAAGGCTCTATACTAGGGCCCTTGCTGTTCTCCATCTTCATTAACGACCTTTATACTGTCATCCCAAAAGTCAGCTGTATCCAATATGTTGAAGACTCTACTCTGATCTGCTCAGCCACATCTCCAGTAGAGTTGTGGTCAGCTACCCAGACCACCTTTAATACAATAGAAAACTGGCTTTCTGAACATCGTCTTATCCTAAATCCCAATCAAACTAAACTGCTGTTATTTCACCAACACGTAGGTCTACCACTTTCACCGTTACCATAACATCAACTGATGGCACAATAATCTCCCCTGACCCATCTCCGAAACTATTAGGTGTCATCATAGACAATAATCTCAAATGTGACCTACATGTTAACCAGATTATCAAAGCCATCAATAGAAAACTAGGGTCACTCTACAGAATTAAAGCCTTCCTTGTCCCTCCAGCTAAAGGTGCCATAGCTCGCTCACACCTTGTTTCAACCCTTCTGTATGCATCCCCTCTACTCTCGAATATGAACAAGACTGTCCTTAACAAACACTCAATTTGCTACAACCACATTGCCAGGTTTGCCACTGGGCTGCTTTTTAGGACACATCATTGCATCAATCTAAATCAGCTTGGTTGGCTTGCAATACCCAGCCTAATACAGTATAACCAACTGATTATGGCCTATAAAATCCTCTATAATCCAGACAATACTCATGCACTTCAAATATTATCACCCCTATAACAATCCTAGACCGCTTCGATCCTCTAACAATGTACTACTTCAGACTAGCAAGTTTAATAACACAGCTGGTGATTCTCTCTTTGCAAACCCTGTAAGTAGATCCTGGAACTCACTTCCAGCTGATATTACCCTACTGTCCACCTTAGGTCAATTTAACAGTAGACTCAAACAACATTTGTCACTTAACTGGCTATGTTAATGTATCAAGCCTGGCTAACTCGAATGTGTAAAATCTGTGAACCACTTTACTGTGTAATTTTAATTTAATCCTGACTTGTGCTCAGGTCTAACATTAACCTGTGGAACATGTTTGACTTGCTTACTTATGTAATCTCTGTAAATAATCTGTTTGTAATACGTAATGCTAGTATTATGTAATGCTGTATCTGCTTCCCTCGTAGCTTGTCTCCACGGGCCTCCCCTGGAAATGGACATGCATCCAGTCGGACTATCCCAGTCAACAAATGTAGGATAAATAAATAAATCAATAAAATATATTACAGTGACTACAATAGAAGTCAGACATTGACACACACTGACAGCATGCTGAACACACTGGGGCATACGTGGGGACTCAGAATAGCAGCCTGCCTGGGCATCACACACCTCCGCAGCTGGCACACAGGCATATGTTCCGTCGGAACAGAGCACATGCCACACATGGCACGCACATCCCCTGTGCCACACACTCACAGCCTGTAGGGCTACACAACACACCTGCTACAGACGTGTCAGGTACTTGTCTTGTGTGCTGCACTGGAGTCCCGCTCAACAGGCTGTATCTGGTGAAGGTCACAGTGATATGCCTCAGGGGCACTATGGTCCACCACAGCACACATGCATACAGGTCAGTCAGAGGCATGGACAGATATGACTCATTCATTGACCATGCCAGTATGGCTGCCTGAGACATACCTCCCTGGACTACATGATAGGGAACATAGAATGGATCTCTCAGCATGTGGCACAGGCCAGAATGAGTCTGATGTTGGTTGCCAACATACCCTCACCAGGTATTCTACCACTATATGTGGAAAGGGTGTTGTATGTCTACATTATGCTCAGTCTCCACTGTCATTCATAGGGTATCCACTGGCTGTCAACATGTGCTTACATGCTAGGGAAGCCACAATGATGTGCAAGGGTCATCTTGCATGTGACACCCATGGCCCGATGTATAATGGCAAAGCTCCTTGGTACACACATACTGCCTTATGCTGCAGGACATAGTTTACATAGCGACCTCTGTGGGTATCACACAGGTTAGGACACTAACAGTGCTGCTACACAACAACAGCAGTGTACACCAGAAGATGCATACACCAGACACTGCCCTCAGCACGGTGAACTGCAATGTCTGTGCAGTACCAGATTCATGATTCATGGCTCACAGGTATTACCCATCACTGACAGGTTATGCCCCATACCATGCCTGTCATCCCCTACACATGTAACACACATGGATAAGGGGGTGGTATCCCAAGGTAACACAGATACACACACCTCCAGGTTGTTGGCACAGCACAAACCATCAGGGCCTACTCATGTGCAGCTGACAGTGTGTCGGACTGCCATCTGGTTCATAGCCTGGCACACACAACCCTCCCATACACAGGAAGACCAACTATCCTCCATAACAACACTGGCAATATGACAGTCTCAAGAACTGTGTTTATATGGCCGGACTGCATCCAGCCTAACATTGTGTGTGAGCATGTGGTCACTGAATTGCAGTGGAATGACATGTTACCACTACCACAGCAGGTGGGAACATGCAGCACCTGTACATCGACTACATGTACACTATATGGCCCAGACCAGATGTGTATCCCCTGCTGTAGGTCTTTCACCATAGACACCCACACTGTATAGGGACATACCACGTGCGGACCCTGCACAGTAAGACACAGTCATTTTGGTATACATTGCAAATACCATTTATCCACTCGAAGCATGTGTCAGACATGGTAACTACTGCAGGTCATAGGTATTTATGTGTATGTGTCACACACACATACATCATGTGTGCAATGCCATTGCTGGTTTAGGCAATGGCATGCATTGTTATGTACAAACACCCACACAAGGTCATACTGTGTGACACAACCACACGTGACAGTTGTGGGTTACCAAAACATACCTATCTGTACTCTGACAATGGTAATAGACACAGTAGCAGAGCACACTATTGGCATTACTAGCCAACTAGCCCTGTTTGGCTGTGCTGATAGTGTGGTGACATCCCCTGTGTTTACTGGGGGAGTATGCAGCATCTGGTGTATTGTAGTATTTGCCAAATGGATCTGTGCGCTCACACTTGCATTTACACACACCCTACTACCCCCACACACATGCACACTTGCCATTTGCAGGATTCATTCCCCTACCTAACTAAGTCATGACACGTGAGAGAGACGCATTAGCAAAGCGTACTATTCGGTTTACTAGATAGTTCCTCTTCTCTGGCTATACTTATAGGGTGCTGACAACATCAGTATTTTGAAAGGGTAATGTGCATCAGGTAGTGTGATCTCCTGATTGTCAAAACTAACATGTTTTTCATACGGAAATGCACACACACAAACTCCCCACATCCAAACACACACACATGCCATTTACAGGTTTCAAACTCCTAACTAACTACATTACGATACTCGGGAGAAACGCATTAGCAGAGTGTGCTATTCACATTACTGGGAAGCTTCCCTTCTCCTGCTGTACTTATAGGGTGCTGACATCATCTGTGTTTAGAAAGGGGAGTGTGCATCCTGTAGTGTGTTCTCCCAGTTGCCAAAAGGGGGATTTCCCTCACACAAATTTGCACACACACAGTAACCCCCCTCATTCAAACACACACACTTGCCATTTGCAGGATTCAGACCACTACCTAACTATGTTATGACACTCGAGACGGACGCATTAGCAGAGCGCGCTATTCGCATTACTGGGAGGCTTCCCTTCTCCTGCTGTACTTATAGGGTGCTGACATCATCTGTGTTTAGAAAGGGGAGTGTGAATCCTGTAGTGTGTTCTCCCAGTGCCAAAGGATTTCCTCATTTCCCACACACTAACCCCCCTCATCCAAACACACACACTTGCCATTTGCAGGATTCAAACCACTACCTAGCTATGTTATGACACTTGAGACGGACGCATTAGCAGAGCGCGCTATTTGCATTACTGGGAGGCTTCCCTTCTCCTGCTGTACTTATAGGGTGCTGACATCATCTGTGTTTAGAAAGGGGAATGTGCATCCTGTAGTGTGTTCTCCCAGTTGCCAAAAGGGACATTTCCCTCACACATACTAACCCCCCTCATCCAAACACACACACTTGCCATTTGCAGGATTCAAACCACTACCTAACTATGTTATGACACTTGAGACGGACGCATTAGCAGAGTGCACTATTCGCATTACTGGGAGGCTTCCCTTCTCCTGCTGTACTTATAGGGTGCTGACATCATCTGTGTTTAGAAAGGGGAGTGTACATCCTGTAGTGTGTTCTCCCAGTTGCCAAAAGGGACATTTCCCCCATACATATTTGCACACACACAGTAACCCCCCTCATCCAAACACACACACTTGCCATTTGCAGGATTCAAACCACTACCTAACTATGTTATGACACTCGAGACGGACGCATTAGCAGAGCGCACTATTTGCATTACTGGGAGGCTTCCCTTCTTCTGCTGTACTTATAGGGTGCTGACATCATCAGTGTTTAGTAAGGGGAATGTGCATCCTGTAGTGTGTTTTCCCAGTTGCCAAAAGGGACATTTCCCCCTCACAGCCTTTCACACACACAAACCCCACTCACCCACACACACACACACACACACACACACACACACACACACACACACACACACACACACACACTGAGCATTTGCAGGATTCAAACCCCTACCTAACTATATTATGACACTTGAGGACGACGCATTAGCAGAGCGCACTATCCGAATTACTGGGCATCTGTTCTGCACCTGTAGTATTTCTAGGGTGCTGACATCTTTATTTCCACAGAGGTATGTAGATGTAGTACTACCTGTCAGGTGGGGGATAGCATATATATGCATTTGCAGCCACCTACGTCAGGGTCAGATATGCACATCGCACTGGCAGGTTATGTTCTATACCATGCTTTGGGACCACAGGACCTGTAACACACAACACAACCAGTCCAGAACACCACACCCACATCCAGGACACACACTTGGCTTCCCTGGGAACAGTGCCAGGATGTGCAGGTATTCACATACACCATTCCAGTTGTTAACATCAGGTACAGGCATATTGTGTGTGAGAATTACTCAGGCCTCTACCACTTTACCCTACAGCCACTACAATTTGTGGGTCCATGTGCTATGGCAGAACCACACACCACAGCCACATGGGTGAATACATATTGCACCTGTCTATCTGCAACGTGGGTACTCACTGTTCCACACCAGAGGTAGACCACCATTGTTGATATCTGACCATACCCACCTTTCCCTGGACATCCATATCTCATCTCCACCCCAGGCAAGGTTGTCACTGCACACAAACTGTGTTTAGCACAAGCAGACTCTACACTTGTGTAGACTGGGGTGGATGACTTCAGAGGACCCATGCTGGAGGACTATACTGGCCACTCAGCATAATCCTTGACAATTGCATCCTATGAGCATGTGTACAGTTTGCATTGGTCATGCTATCCCACATATACCCATGACTGCTCCACAACAAGACACCTGTCATCTGTACACCGGCCATATATGCGCCGTTCAACAGACAGAGTGACCTAATACATTGCAGAGCTGTAGCCCACAGAGGAGGACATCTGTGGACAGTTCCAGCACGGCACTTCATTCACACATACTCATTACAACACAGTGTTGACAGTGGAATCATCCAGAGAATGCAGATAGGGCTCCCCTCAGTCTGTTATTGACAGACACCTACTGTCAGAGATCCTCAGCAACCCTCTCACAGCACACACTGACAACATGGCTGTGGCTTAGCACATTCAATCCCTGAGACCTCCACGGTGCCCCTGCTTGACAGAGGCACAGCTCACTAGCCTCACATGTTGCCTTCTGTGACCTACTTTACAGTGGCACGGTAGCCTACTATCCTGGGGATGCAGATGCCAAGCACACACTGGCTGAGCTGTCATTCCCTGGGGCAAGAAGCCTAGTATTGACCTCTACACCCATATGTTCAATTGTTGGATGCACAATATTTGTTGTGCTGTTCTACTGTTTGCAGGTCTTTATTGCCATAGCATTCCCTGTTCCGATGACCAACTTGTGTATCTGTGGCAGATGTTTGCATATGACGGTGATCCACTATATCTCTTATGTCTCTGTGGTCATTTACTGTGTGCACTGGGCTGATTGCTGTGTTGTGGTTGGTTCCTGGACTGACACGTACAAATACCAGATATGTGTGGCCAACTGCTACACGGAGATATGGCTTAAGTGTGTGAGCATGCCCAGTTCAGCCTTTCCATGGCATGTTGTCTGACATATGCCTCATTTATCAAAGTGTGCGAGCATGCCCAGTGTGAGCTTTCCATATGTTGCACTCTGAAGTCCACCACATATTTGGGTGTGTGTGACCTTCGACATTATCGCACGTTTATGATTGTGTGCTGGGTGTCATGTTGTGTACTAACTGGCCAACTGCTTCGTGTCTGCCACAACAGGGATTATACTGTCCCTGCAGGAATTGCATGGGATACTTTGCAGACAGTTCTCAACATACTTTCATAATGACCTAACACTGTAGTACCGTATAGTGTACTGGTTCGGTACTTTCACTGTGGTGGACAGTATCCTGGGCTTTAGTCCTATCACTGCTTGACATCTTCATAGTGAGCACAACAGACTGTGTAGGGGCCAGTTGTGCACATATGACCATGTTGCAATATGTTCAGATATGGACTACCTACACCAGGCTCGTCCAACATTGCTAGTGTATTCCACAACATGGGTGGACATTGGCAAACACTAGCGATGTTCCGTAGGCCATTTCCGATGGTAGTCACAGGGTGTGTTTGTCCTTCGACACGCATTGTAACTGGAGTTTGCCATTACATATGTCATGGTTGGTATACTGTGCCTCTGTCTACCTCTGACATAACAGTGATACCCAGGGTAGCCTACCATCTCCCATACACTTATCAGGATGCCTCTTGAGGGGTGTCGATATGTGGCACTCTGGCTGACCTGTACCAGGAGTTTACTGAAGTGTGGGGGTACCTTATGTGTTATGGATCATTCTGTACAGCTTGTCCTATGTATGTCAGTGCTGGGGTTCAGGTCTCTCATGTGCATAGCTCACTGCCATTCAGATTGTACAAGGTGCAACATGTTCATTCAGTCCAGGTTGGACATGGCTTCATACATCAGGCACAGCTTCCCTGTAGCTGGGAAGGATGGTGTGTGGGGCTGCAGTTTGTTTACTCAGGCAACACATGGCATCTGTTCATGCTCTTTGCTACCCCTGGTGGGGTACTGTTGTGGACTTTACAGTTGATGGAGGTGTCTGCTGTGGTATATCCCACAGGGGCTTTTGTAGTCAGTTGTGATGCTGATGGAGGATGGCTGCAGAGCCAGAGTGAGTTCCCCTTATCTACATCTGCCAGCCTTCATGTTTGGGTGGGTATATGGTACATGTTTCTGCGAACACTACAGACACATGTTTGTCCAGTGCAGGATATTTATCGCCTTTTGTACCCAGGTCTCACATTACATGTTAGGTACCTCATGGGTTAACACCTGTGTGGTAATTTGTGGGCATTTACTGTATATCCACGGTGGCTGTCTATACACAGTTCTGCGATTAGCTTGCTGACATGGCTATGGCTACAGTTGTCTGTTTGTAGGTGGCCCTTTTGTGGGTTGCTTGTGTCAGCTGGGGGTCGGATATGGTGGGCTGTTTATACTCCTCTGCATACATGCTCAGTCACAGTCCTTCCATGTTGGCCTATACCTATGGGACATGTATACAGAACGGGGGTGGGGGGGGCCAAGACCAGGCCTTGTGGGATGCCACTCATATCCGCTTTGTAATCTGACATGGATGCGGCATGTCTGACCATGTCAGTTCTGTCCTTGGTCTGCTTTGCAACCCCTCTACTGACATAGGGGTGTATATTTAAGCTGGTGAACATATCCATACTGAACACATACGGTATTGTCTAGAAGCATGTGCATGGTCCAGCTACGCTGTGTGGACCACATAGCCCTCATCAGTGACCTTAATGACTGCTTCAAATGGGTCAGATATGTTTAAGGGATGGTTCTGCAGTTACAACAGCCACAGTGTGTAGGGTCCAGTATCAGTAGGTCCACATTAGCCTTCTGTCTGCGGTACATACTGATCCTTTCCATAGCTGTGCAGAACAAGCTTGTCAGGATCCTGGGGTGGTAGTTTGGAGTATCCATTCAGGCAACACCTTTGTTGTGATGGACCACTGTTGTTGTACACTGCTCTTTGGGTACATATCCTGTGGTAAGGCTGACATTGGCCAGTAGTGTGATTTTGCATTCCATTACTCTTGGGGTCCATGTTGGCCTCAGCACAGGACACCATCACATACCTTTGCTGCTGTGTGTTCTGCTTTGCAGATGATGGCTGTTACCTCAGCATCTGCAATGTCAGGGGACCATCTGCTGGGATAGGTATTTTGCACTTTCGGGTGTTTGCACTGCACCTGACAGGTTGTATGTTAGCAATATGTGTGTGTGTTTGGTATGTTGTTTGTAATATCTGTGTGATTCGGAGCATATCTGTGGATGCCCAACATGGTTCCTACCATCAGTTGGGTATGCCTTGTGATTATCCATAGTGTCCTGTACATTTTGTATCTTCACAGGTTCATGGGTTCATAGTAGGCTAGACACCCTAGGCCATTAGTAAGCCTAGCTAGAGTGTGTGTGTCTTTCGCCACCCCTTGCTATGTTCAATTATAGCCATTTATGAGGTTCTTCACTGTGCCTCTGTCTGGTCGTGACACAGTGGGGACCCCCAGTATACATGTGCGGTCATCCATCCACTTGGCAATATTCCTGTTGAGGGTGTCAGTGAGGGGCTCTGCCTACCATGGATTGGGATCCTGTTTCTGGGTGTGGGGAGCCTATGGGTTATGTATCTGTCCCTCCAGCACATCTTATTTCATTATGTGTTGAGGTTGACATCTGTGACTCTCACAGCTCCAATGGCTTTGATTTCCTGTGGTGTAGCATGTCCATTACTCCTGTGTTGGACATGGCCTGGTACAAAAGACATACAATGCCTCTGTGTAGGCAGTGTGTGACTGCAGTCAGCTGGGGTGTCTACAGCCAGGCAGCATATGACATATATTTCACACCCTTTATCCTGTTGGTGGGGTAACTATGAGGTCTTCCGAACCGCTGCAGGTGTCACGTATGGTACATCCTATATGAGTCATTGTACTTGATTATGGGTCTGATAAGGGAACAGTACAGCGGCACAGTGACCTCTGTTGATGTTGATGTGAATCCTTTCATGATACGGTGTCCAGTATCAGCAGTCTTCATAGCCACATTGGCATTGTGGCTGTCACATGACAGATTAATGTCGACCTGTGTCCCTAGGTCCCTGATGACTCCTTGCATACATAATGGTTTGACACCTATGTGGTACTTTGTGTACCTTGTCTGGTATTTGGTACGACATTCATACTGTCCAGTGTCTTCGGATGTCTGGGTGGGGTTCTTGTGTGTGAGAGTGTGGTCTGTCGCATGCTACAGACTGTACAGCAGTTTTGACTACAGTTATGTGCACATGGGTGGTGTCCGCTGCTTTGTGCATTGTCAGTTACCTGGCTATATGGGTGTCTGTGCTGCATATGGATACTCCCCCTCCTTTGATGTCTTGGTGCAGGTGTTGGGGCCATAACACATGGTATGTGGTATAACCTAGTAGTGCTGGTGTGCTATCACTAGGCCTGCAGCAGGCTTCTGTCACTGGACAGGCATCAATGTTGTCCATAATGGGAAGTGCCTCAGGGGCATGCATATTGCAGTTTACACATCTGGCATTGGTCAGCATTACCCTTATGTTTCCTACCACTTATGTTTTCTAGGGTGGTGGGTAGTCTTTTTGGCCTTGCCTACATACGGCTTTATGGAGGCGGCATAGGCCTTATCCAGTATCCAGACGCACATGGGTAACAGCTGACAGCCATCCCTGTAACAGCAGCATGGCTTGTCATGCTTGACATCTCAAGCAGACACACATTACACCCTCTTGGACTGACAGCTGTAACTGTGCCAGCTGTTAAACATGAGCATTCTGTGTTTGTACTGTGGCATCATTCTTGGTGAGGGTTGGATGCTGCACACAGCCAGTGTCATCCCACCCTGGGGTACATACTCGGAGGGACCGTCCATGTCTCATTTGATGTTGACCAGGGAGGTACATCTCAGGTAATTCACACCAGCATGGACATTGAGTGCATCATATTTCTGCTTGCTTTGGGGTGACCTACGTACTTGTGTTAAGTGGCATTTTGTGGCAACCTACAAGCAGCTTACTCTACCCTTTCCCTTGTTCAGTCTGGTGAGTGGGACAGCTGTGTATCTGCCTATACAGACACCTATTACGACTGTATCAGGCATGTTGTTTCTCCTTCGGGCCTGTGACTGTTTGGCACACCAGCTTTGTGTACTATTCGTTGCATGTGCTATGTTTGAAGGTTGTGGTTGCTTATGATCTACTTTGGAGGCTTCTGTTGGTGTGGTGTATTTGTAATTGAGGCCTCCGGGAATATTTGTCTGTGTTTATGTGTTTGGTTTACGGTTGTGGTAGGTCTATGTGGGACTGGGTTTGTGGTGTATGTGGTTACCTTCTCCTCCTGACTAGTGTTGACAGTACTGAGTTGTTGGAGCTCAACCTCTGGTTTGGATACATGGATGCATCTGTCACATATGTTTGTATTTATTGGGGGGTGTTGTGGTTGTCTGTGTACTTGGTACTGGCGTCACATTGCCTCTGGATTCATAGATTATACTTGTTGTGCTGGACTTAGTGGATTGTATGTGTGGACATATGTTGTTGCCATACTACTGGTCAGTGATTACTTCCCTTTTTATGTTTGCTCTATCATGTGGTAACTTCCTCATTCTCTTGCATGGTTTGGTAATGGCTAGAGGCCAGCATGCCAGATGCCTGCGTGTATGGCATTGTGTGTTGTTGTTATTTGTGATTGCATACTCCAAGCATTCCTGGCTGTATTCATGGAATGCCTGTATAACATGTTCTGTGGTGTGTCCCATATTCTGCACTTGCACAGGGCCTTTTTGGATTCAACATCAGTTTTGAGGGCTGCAACCTATACTTTACACATGTTTTTCACTGTGGTATTCTGGCCAGGGACTGGGGTCAGGGTGTGTATATCCAGTGTGATTACTCTATGGTCTGGTCTTACCAGTGAGGGGTACACTTCTCATCTTGCCATCCAGTACACATGTTGCTGATTATCACATCCAGTATGCTTACCCCTCTTGTGGGAGTAGTACATTGTTCCTCTGCATTTTGGTTTATGGAATCTGGGTAATTTTCTCCTACTGTGTTGGTGCTAGTACAAAGCTACCGGTGTATGTCTGGGTATTTTCAGTCGAGCAATATAATGTGGTTTGGGGGGCTTGATATATTCATGTATTCCGACATAGGCCAGGTGCTGTTCCTGGTATTAGGACAGTGGTCTGCAGCAGGCTATATACTGCGAGGCAGTTTTAGCCATTGGTATTTGACCATGGATATTCCATGCTGCTTCTTGTTGTGGTACCAACATGCGGGTGTGGTTATCCTTGCCATTTCTTGCTAGTCACCCTCCTTTTGTAGCTTGTTCCATGTTTTGTGGCTGTACAGCACAGCATGAGGTGTGACCTGGTAGTGTTAGGGTGCTGATGTGAGCCTTGCCCAGTTCTCTATTACAGGACTGGTATCTACATTCTCCTTACTGTGTGCATTTACACTGCACACATCTTGCTGTTTATACATCTGTCATGGGGTAGTATTACATCTAGGTTCCTATCCCTTGTCGAACCTATGAGGTTGGGTTTGTGTTTTGAGACTTACCTATTCAGGGCATGCTGTGGGTACTGACAGCCTTTGCCAGGATCCGTGGGGCATGGCATGATAGGTGCACACCACCCGTAGCAGGTGGTGCATCATGTCAAACTCCGCATATCTTCCCAGCCTGTAACACATTGGCTCCCCTTTGACTGACTGCATTACTTCAGCCAATTATTGTACTTGATCTTCTTGTCTTCATAGTGTGGCATCATGCTTGGTGAGGGTGAGATGTTAGGCAGGGTCTTCATGTTTGCATATACTAGATGGTGTTACATTGCTTAACACATGGCAATCATGCCTCAGGTGGTGCTGCAGGGCTGCCTCTGTCAGATGCACATACTACACTCCCTGTACATGTTTGAGAGCAGGTTGTGTCATGTTAGGCATCCCTGTTACTATATGAGTGAGTCAGAGAGGGGTATCATTCCCAGGGTTCCTACTGAGCCAGTGTATGTGCTATGCGTTGCCTCTTTGCCAAGGCCAGGGTATACTGGGCACGCCTCCTTCTGCCTACTGGGGCAGGCTCAGGTTGTTCCTCCTCCGAGTCACGCTCTGCCTGTGATGGCCTTGGCAATGGTGGGGGGCTGTTTGGCCCGGCCCTATGCTGGTCCTGCTGCAGCTGTTTTCAAAAGAACATATTATGTAGCATAGCACATACCATGACAATTTGGGTACATGTAGTTGGTGTATACTGCAAGGCTCCACCAGATGTGTCCAGACACCGGAACCATGACTTGAGCAGCCCAAACACATGCTCTATTACATTACGTGTTTGTGCGTGTGCCTCATTATGGCGTTCCTGTTCAGGTGTGTGTGCGTTTCTGATGGGTGTCATCAGCCACGGCTCCAGTGCATAACCTGCATCCCCCACTAGGTGTCCGTGTGGGATGTCCCCATTGGCAAATGTCTGGTACAGCTGCGTCAAATGCCAAATGTGGGAATCGTGATAACTCCCGGGGCAGCCAGCACACACATTCATTATTATGCCCTGGGCATCACACATGACCTGGCAGTTGATGGAGGGGAAGCCCTTGCAGTTAATGTAGGCCCTACCCCGCTCACCGACTGGTGCTTTGATGTGTATGTGCGTGCAGTCTATTGCACCCAGTACCTCAGGGTATTCTGCTATTTGCTGGAAGAGACGCATATTGCTGGCCAATACCTCACGGGCATTGGGAAAATATACATGATCACCGACATGTGCTGACATGGCATCCAGGAACTGGTGTAGTACCCTGGAGGCTGATGCCTGTGATATCCCCATCATATCGCCAGTTGGTCTCTGGAAGGTACCTGTTGCTAGTATTCTTAGGTCAACACATACCTTGGTTTCCACTGGGATGGGTTCCCCTCTGTTGGTTCTGTGTGTGAGGCGTGGCCTGCACAGCTCAACAATTTGCTGCAGGAGCTCTCTGTCCACTCTATAGCGCTCTACTATCTCCAGCTCATGTAACCCGTGGTAGATGACCCTGGGCCTGTACACTCTTCTCCGTCTCCTCACTGTGGGTTGTCTGGCACCATCTGCATTGTCACCACCCTCAGCAAGTCGCCTATGTCTCATTATGACAGCTATGGCAGCCCCTAACATTTCTGCTCTGAGTGAAGCTTTTTCAGTTTTCACTTCTATTAGCTTACTCCTGTCTTGCAGTGTCTCTTAATGGAAACATCCTGCACTACTGTTTGCAGAGTTTTAAGTGCTGGGCTGGGCTACTATTCTGCCTGTGTAATTGCCTGCTTCTAATTATTTTCACCTGCTAGCTTCAGCAGTTATCCCTGCTAGCTTCCTATTAATTCTGTTGCTTCCTTTTTCCTCTCTGTTTCCTCAGGGGGGAGCAACATGCATACTATCTGAAACACGCTCACAGTGGCTTACACATGCGCACACGTGCTTACATGGTTCAGAATCTACTTATTCGGGTTTACACGCACGTACACCCGCGCAAACACTGTTACACGTCTGCCAACAGCCTCCAACATACTCAGACTGCCTTACACATGCGCACACCCGCGCAAACAGTGTTAAACATCTCCCAACACGCTCCCACATGCTCACACTGCCTTACACGCGCGCACCCTGTCCTACTCGCGCTTCATGGTGCGCACACGTGCGCATGCACGGCCAGCGAGAAACTTTGGTGTAGGTAACAGTGTACACCTTCCATTTCTTGACTTTCCATGACTTATCTAGTGGCACACCTCTTTCCATGATCTGTGCCTGTCATGTCATGTTACACTGGCCTCCAATGAACTGCATTTCTTTCTACCATTCCCCCGTGTGATGTCACCTATCTCCTACTCTATTCCTCCCCCTTTTGTATCTCTTACACTACTCAGACTGTGCTCATTTGGTATGTGACTATGAGATTCAGTATCCGAACCCTCATTTACATGAGATTGCCTACTAATGCTTAGTTACATGTCTTAGACTCAGCTTCCCCCCTTAGCAACCACTACACGGTGGCCATGTTGGTTTTGGTCTGCTGGTCCCTGCATTGTCATTCCATGTATTGCATATTTTCTGTCCTTGACCTAGCACTCTTGTGTGGGGTCATTTACTGCACTGTTATAACTTGATATTACTTGTGAACCTCTGCTATCTCTGTAAAAAACAAAAACAAAAAAAAAATCTTGCTTTTTTCCCACTTTTCTGAGAGTTAAAAAAGTTCAGTTACAGGCTTGCTGTTCCTGAACTGTTTGAAACTTTCTGTGAGGCCATTTTTGCTTGGGCTGAAGGAGGGTCTCTCTGTGATCAGTGGCAGTGAATAACATTGAGCAGCTCACCTGCCCCCCGTAGAGGTGGTTACGGACTTGAAACTGTAGTTTTATTGGCCACTAGGGGTCATTTCCAAAACTCCTTCATCTTCCTCTCTTAAAACCTAGTTGCCTCGTGGTTTGGGCGTCTTTTCAGGCTTGTTGGCTGTTGGTGAAGCACCCTCCAAGAGGAAAAAACGCTGAGAGAAGAAGGGAGCCACTTTTGAGATTTTAAGTATTTTTCTCTGTTTATTTGCTAAGTTTTTCTGCATAGCTGCCTAGCTTGAGCATTTTCTGGCTTGTTAAACTTGATTTCTGTATTAGTAGCTGTATTTAGAGCACAACCAAAAGCTGTTTGCTGAATTTCCTGTTTGCACTTAATATTAAATTGTTTTTTTCTTAAAACTTGCATATTTTCTGTCCTTGACCTAGCACTCTTGTGTGGGGTCATTTACTGCACTGTTATAACTTGATATTACTTGTGAACCTCTGCTATCTCTGTAAAAAACAAAAACAAAAAAAAAAATCTTGCTTTTTTCCCACTTTTCTGAGAGTTAAAAAAGTTCAGATACAGGCTTGCTGTTCCTGAACTGTTTGAAAGTTTCTGTGAGGCCATCTTTGCTTGGGCTGAAGGAGGGTCTCTCTGTGATCAGTGGCGGTGAATAACATTGAGCAGCTTCCCTGCCCCCCGTAGAGGTGGTTACTGACTTGAAACTGTAGTTTTATTGTCCATTTTGGGTCTATTCCTGCTTCTTTCCAGCCCCTGCTATCAAGCACGCGTTAACGTGCTTTAGCGCGATTTAGAGCGGAGTTGCCACTAGAGCAGCATCGGGCAGCGCCGGTTAAACAAGGTTAAACTCTTTCTGGCTCCAGAAAGTCTGTTCTTCAATTTTTCCCTTAGAACTGCTCTGTTAGGAACCTAAACAGTTTACACCTTCACTAAAAAGTGCAGCACTTGTTCCAAATAGCTTTTTCTTCTCAAAAAGCTCAGCACTTGTCTTATAAGCATATCCCTTGTCTTATAAGCATTCTCCTTGCAGGTCAAGCACTCCTATATTATACAAATCTCTCACTAGCAAAATCCCCCAGGAGTGCCCACTTCCCTGCTAAGCCCACTACTTTTCTGTCTCATACCAACTCATAATTCTTTCTAGCATGTCGAAGGGTCAGATGCTGGCGTCCTCTCCTGCCCAGTTGGTGAATCTGGGAATTCTGAGACAATGTTACAATTGCCTCATGTACACGGACAACCCTCTCCTCCAACACTAACACTTGTGAGAGATGCAGCTATTTAGCCAGACTGGAGGCTGAGCTCTCTCAACTCAGGACTGGCAAGACCAGGCAGGAGGAGAAGGCAACTACACACACCACAATACCAATCTCACATAACTCAACCACACCACTGAATCAAACACATAAACACACTAAGACATACTCGGAGGCTCTGAGTAAAATTTTACCTAAACAGCAGAGGCCTCCAAAGCAGACACCCAAGCAACTGCAAACTCAATACACCACACAAACAACACATAAACAACAAAATCAGTGTGCAAAGCAGTCACTGCCCTTAAGGCCAAATACAACACCAAACATACTTGTCATAGGTGACTCCATAGTCAGACACACTGGCGTCCTGCTCACCAGACTGAGTAAGGAGAAGGTCACAGTAAGCTGCCTATCGGGTGCTAGAATCCGCCACATAACGCAAGCACTCAGGTCTCTCAACAGCAGGTACAAGTACGACTCAGTCATTGTCCACGCTGGTGTCAACGACCTGAGACGTACCTCCTTGGACTACATGAAAAGAGACATTGAGGAGCTCTCTGATTATGTAGCCCAGGCAGGTATGACCCTGACCTTGAGCAGTATCCTACCTTCACCTAGAATGATGCCACAATACAGTGATAAGATGATCAGCTTTAATAATTGGCTTAAATTCTGGTGTCATTCAAAGGGGATCCAATGTCTGTCTGCCTGGGATGACATGCTGGACAAGCCATGCTGCTTACAAGGGCGGCTTGCACCTGTCACCCCTAGGCTTCCGGATATTGGCAAAGGCTCTTGCCACCCCATAGTGCCTTTTTAGGCAAGGCTCAAATTCTAAACCTACCACCCTAGAACACAAAAAGGAAAAAACTAAGGGTAATGCTGCTCAATGCCAGAAGTCTCAATCTCAAGATGCACTTTTCGAGGCCCTTCCCAGTATGGAGAACATCGATGTCTGTGCTGTGACAGAAACCTGGTTCAAGGCTCCTGAGAGCACCCCAGCACTATCAGGTTTCACCTCATATCATGCGTTCCGGCCCCAAAATCCGGACAACACCAAGAAAGGAGGGTGTCCATATTCATAAAGGACACCCACACCTCAAGGTTGGTGGCAATGCACGATGCATCGGAGACCATCCAGGTGCAATTAACCATAGGCAAGACTGCTCTGCAATTTGTAGCATGTTACAGGCCACCCTCTCAAACTCAGGAACCTCACATGGCCTTCCTGAAAACATTGGAGGGATAAATGTATCTCCAAACACCATCATACTAGGTGATTTCAACTACCCTAATATAGACTGGGAACACTACTCAAGCCCAAACACTCTAGCCCAAAGGTTCCTGGAGTTCATAAACTCAAATGCCATGGAACAACTAGTCACCATCCCCACAAGAGGAGAAAACATACTTGATCTCATCATCACGAACATGGGATCACAATGTTCAACACCGAAGTATACCCCTCACTGGTGAGATCAGATCATAAACTAATCTCGCTGGAGGTCCTCATCCCGCCCCACCTGAAATAAAAGACCACAGTGAAAAACTTCTCAAAAGCCGACTTCACACTTCTAAAACTAGCGTGGTCTCCTTTAAGGCCCCTGAGCCAGTGGTAAACATTACTCAAACCGCTGAATCACTTACAAATGCCTTCTACCAGCACCTACAGGACTGCATGGATCAGGCAATCCCAAACAAAACTAAGACTCTTTGTACCAAAGGCAAGCGTCCAGTCTGGTGGACCCCAGCCATAAACAAGCTCTACAACAAAAGGAGGAAGCTACTACAAGATAGAGCAAAATCCTTGAAAGGTAAGACACCTTTGATCATTATAAGTAAAAAACTAAGAGCTCTCATAAAATCATCCAAGGCAAATTTTGAGAGAAAAATCGCCAAGGACTCAAAAGACAATCATAAGGCCTTCTTTAGCTATGTTAGAAACCTAGGAGGAAACTCCCAGATATGCTCAGAATTAGTTCAAAATGATGTGAAGATTACTGAACCTACACACATTGCCAACATACTGGCTGACAGGTTCAGTGCAAACCCCAAAAGGAGAGATATCTATACCAGAGGATTGTAGCCCCCCAAACATCTCCAACGCCCAGGTGAGAACTGCCCTCTCCAAGGCAAAAACACAGCATCCATGGGACCGGATGGTGTCCCCGGCTGTGTGCTCCACGAACTCAATGAGGAATTAAACCCGCAGTTAGGACAGCTGTTTAATCTTAGCCTCACCTCAGGATACTCAAGGAGTGGCCTTGCGGCGACTGTGGTCCCACTTCACAAGGGCGGTGCCTCCACCGACCCTGGTAATTACCATCCCATTAGCTTGACAAGCCTTATCTGCAAAGCCATGGAGAGGATCATAATGGAACTCATAAATAAAGACATAGGGAACTTGCAGACTTTGGATCCAACCCAGTTTGGCTTTGTCAAAGGCAGATCATGCCTTTTAAACTTGGTTGACTTTTTGAGACAGTCACCAAGGCCATTGATGAGGAAAGGCAGTCCATACAGCCTACCTCGACCTGGCAAAGGCCTTCGACACAATACCCCACTCAGGTATCATCGAAAAACTCATCAGCTTGAATGTAAACCCATACATCACAAGATGGGTTGCAAACTGGCTAAGTGACAGAACCCACAGGGTCAGAGTTGCTGGAGCCATGTCAGACTCAAAGCCTGTCACAAGTGGTGTCCCACAGGGCTCAGTCCTGGGTCCACTCTTGTTCGGCATCTACTTTTCTGAAGTACAAGCAAACACAGGAGGGTTATGGCTGACAAAGTTTGCAGATGACTGCAAACTGGGCGCCATAGTCGAAAACACATCTGACACAGATACCCTTCAGAAGGGCCTCACAGAAACGGATAACTGGTGCCAGAGTCATGGCCTGAAGTTAAACGCCAAAAAATGCATAGTCATACCCTTCGGGAAAAACAAGGTTACCCCTAGCTACCATATAGGTGGCAATCCACTGAGCACAGAAAAAGTCATCAGGGATCTGGGGACCCAAGTTGACAGTAGCCTTTCGTTTGACACTCATGTTGCTAAAGTAGTTAGGAAAACCTTCTACATTGCCCACCTGATCATGAAGGGATTCACATCTAGATCAAGGGAGGTCATCGTCCCCCTGTACTCATCACTCATTAGACCTATGATTGAGTACAATGCCCCATTTGGAATGTATCTGGCCCGACACCTGCAGCAGCTGGAAAGGCCCCAAAAGTTCCTCACCAAAAGGATAAAGGGTCTCAAAAATATGTCTTATGCTGCCCGACTGAAAGAACTCCAGCTCTACTCAGTCTCATACCGCTTGCTCAGAGGTGACCTGTGCCTGACATATAAGGCCATGTCAAACCCAGATTTGATGAATATGCTTCACCTCAAAAAATCTAGATCCCTCAGAACCACAAGGGCGGGAGACTTAAACCTTGACACGGTTATTAATAGAACGTGCTGGAGGGACAAATTCATCACCCAGAGACTCCCTATGCTGTGGAACAAAATCCCGGTACATGTGAGGCAGAGCAACTCGCTGGCCTTGTTCAAGAGGAATCTTGACCAATGGATGGGAGATCGCAGATATACCCCAGGGATTACTTCAGTGTCACTGCTTGACAGAGGCACAGCAAAATAATAGGCATAGTTTTATTCAAACTAAAGGGGTGGCGAAAGCCACATAACTATGGGCTAGGCTTATAAATGCCCTTGGGCAGATAGCCTAGTATGAACCTATGAACCTATGAAATTAGAAGTTATGTACCTACCATAATGTTCCATGTTAGTTGTCTTCCTCTCGCCTTCTTTCTTGCTGGATGGGTTCGGAGCCGATCCTCGGCTCCGACTCGGCCACTCTAAAAGCTCGAGAGCTAGTTCCACCGGCTCGAGGCTCCCCTATATCCCACAATGCTAGGCGGTAACTCCTCACATCTCGTTTGTAAGCTAAGCCCAGCAAGGGAATTCCATAAAAGAACAAAATAAACTCCTCTAGGTCTGTCCAGGCTAGGGGGAAGGAGGGTGGGATGCAAGAAAGAAGGCAAGAGGAAGATAACTAACATGGAACGTTATGGTAGGTACATAACTTCTAAATGTTAAGTTGTCTATCTCGCCTTCATTCTTGCTGGATGAGACCGCGTCCCTAGCACCTTGTCCCGGGTGGCCTATCGGAACAGACTCTTGAGAACAGTGGAACCAAAGTTGGCTCAGTCCCTAGAGGCCAAGTCCAACTTATAATGAGAAATGAAGGTATGGGGAGAAGCCCAAGTAGCTGCAGAACAAATCGAATCAATAGGCAGCCTATCTTGGAAAGCTATAGATGTGGCTAAAGCTCTAGTTGAATGAGCCCTGGGTTTGGATGGCAACTGTTGATGTCTGATCTCATACACAAGGGTAATCAACGAAGTAAGCCATCTAGAGAGATACTTTAGAAACTGGAAGGCCCATTCTACCTTCTGCATAAGAAACAAACAGTTGATCAGACTTCCTGAATTGTTTGGTCCTGTCTAAATAGTACCTAAGTTGGCGATGAACGTCTAAGCAATGTAATTTTTGTTCTGACCTGTTCGAATAATTAGGGAAGAACACAGGAAGATCAATGGTTTGATTCAGATTTGCTAGTGAAGCTACCTTAGGCAAAAAGGACGGGTTAGTACGTAAGGACACCCTATCCTTATGAAACAAAAGATAAGGGGGTCGACTACACAGAGCATGGAGTTCAGAGACTCTTCTAGCTGAAGTGATAGCTACTAAAAAGAGTGTTTTCCAAGACAGTAACTTCATTGAACATGAAGCCGCAGGTTCAAATGGGGGAAGAATTAAGGACGCTAGAGCCAAGTTGAGATCCCATTGAGGAAGAGGATCCCTGATAGGTGGTTTGAGGAGAAAAACTCCCTTTAAAAAGGCTTTGCAGAGTTTGTGAGACATAATGGAGGACTCTGATACTCCAACATGAAAGTTCAATATTGCTGCCAATTGAACTTTGATGGTAGACGGAGACGAACCTGAGTGGAAAAGTTTGGCTAGAAAGTCTAAAACTGATTGAATGGAAGCAGTGAAAGGATCTATATTCTTTGACTGCGCCCAACAGGAAAAACATTTCCACTTACTATGATAAATCTTCCGAGTGGAAGATTTATGAGAGGCTATCAAAATATCTCGAACTGAGTGAGATATTAGAGGAAGCCTGGCTAGAGTTGGAATTGGAGGAACCACGCTGTGACGTTCAGAGAAGGGAGGGAGTGGTGCAACTGACCCGACTGATGGGTCAAGAGGTCTGGAACTGGGTCCAGATGCCAAGGTTGCTCCAACAGATAACGGTGGAGAAATGGGAACCAAACCTGTCAAGGCCAGTAAGGGGCAATGAGGATCATGGAAGCTTTCTGAGCGATGGCTTTCTTTATTAGCTGAGATATCAGTGGGAAGGGAGGAAAAGCATACAGAAGTCCTCGGGGCCAATCGTGTACTAGAGCGTCTCTGCTGGGGTGGCCTGGTTGGGGAAAGAGGGTGAAAAAATCGTCGCACTTGCTGTTTTGGGGAGTAGCGAAAAGATCGCAGCAAGGCCGGCCCCACTTTCGAAAAACTTTCTCCAACACTGAATTCTTCAGAGACCACTCGTGAGGCATGAGAATAGCTCTGCTCAATTTGTCTGCAATCACATTGGACTTCCAGGGAATGTGCGTTGCTAACAGAAACCGCTGAGAAGAAATCGCCCATTGCCACAGTCTGAGTGTCTCTCGACATAGGGGGTAAGATCTGGTTCCGCCTTGTTTGTTGATGTACCACACTACAGACATATTGTCTGTCTGAATTGCTATAGTTCCCTTGGGAAGAGAGTCTTGTAAGGCTTGCAACGCTAGAAGCACTGCTCTCATCTCTAGGACATTTATGTGCAAGTGGCACTCAAAAGGTTGCCACATGCCCTGGACCGTCCTGCCCTGGTAATGCCCCCCCAACCCGATCAGGGAGGCGTCCGTTGTCACTGTAGCAACCGGAGGAGGAGGGACGAAAGGTCTCCCTAGGAAGAGCTGGGGAGATGTGATCCACCAAGAGAGATGATTCTTGCACGATTGCGTTATCCGAATAGAATAGGACATTGGAAGTCATTGGAAAGACCATTGTGTGAAGAGCATCCATTGTAAGATTCTCATATGGAAGCGAGCTAATGGTAGAAGAGGGATGGCCGCCGCCATAATCCCTAAGACCTTCAGGATCAATCTGGCTTTGACTTTGTTGCTCTGCAAGACAAGAGAGACCTGTTTGTGTATGTCTGCTATTCTCTGCTCTGTGAGTCTGGCTGACATGTTGACTGTGTCTAGATTTGCACCTATGAAGGTAATAACACGACAAGGTGACAAGACAGACTTTTCGTAATTTATTGAAATGCCTAGTGTTTGACATGTGAGAAAAGTGTAGTCTCTGGCAAGAAGCAAAAGATGCTTGGTGGGGGCTGTATTTTTGGATTGCTTTGGAATGAAAAGGAATGGGATTTTGTAGCCTTCGGAAATGATAGACTGTACCCACTTGTCTTGAGTTAGGGATAGCCAGGCTTCTGGGTACAGAGATAATCTTCCCCCGACTGCCTCCGAAGGTGGACAGTCGGGCAACACCTCAGGGATGCTGAAAAGGCTGGTCGGAAAAGGTTTCTCGACTGCCCTGATTCTGCGGGCCCCCTCTGCCTCTAGGACAGCGTCTACCATTATTGTTCAACCCTCTGCCTGTAGAGGGGAATCGACTCTGTGCGTCAGGCAAATCTCCCTGAGATTGTTTGCGGAACCACATCTTTCCCCCCTTCTGGCCTTTGGTGTAAGGCCTAGAAGGAGTAGAAAAACGGACTCCGACGGCAGAGAGAGTTTTGCCATCAGTCTCGCACCTAGTCAGGGTTTCCTTCACTTGAGGACCAAAGAGGGATGATCCATCAAAAGGGGAGTTAGTGAAGGACGCCTTGAAAGGGTCTGCAAAGTTACATAGCTGCATCCAGGCATGCCGACGTAAGGCCACGCCTGTACCTGCCGCTCTACTCGCTCCATCCGCCGCATATGAAAGGAGGCGCATGGAGGAGTTAGTTATAGAATTAAGGGTCGCCAGCTGAGAGTTCATCCTATCCTGAAAACCCACAGCTGTTGGGTCCTTTAACATTTCGCTCGCTTCCTTGAGCAGATCCCTCTGAAGACGAGTGAAATGACACAGGTAATTCAGCGCGCGCATAGTAAAGATCACTGACGAGAACATCCGCTTCCCATACCTGTCCATAGTCCTAGATTCCTTGTTAGGAGGATGAACAGGCACCGAAGGATCAGCTAATTCCTTCTTGGTGGCCGCAGCCACCACCATAGCATCAACAGAGACGCCTTTGGTTAAAAATTCTTTGTCCTTGGGGGCAGTGATAAATTTTGATGGTCTCCTGGGGGTGGGTTCCACTGAGTCAGGAGCCGTCCAGGCCTTCTTTGCCACCACTTGCATGAGGGGGTCAAAGGGAGGGGACACCCAGGAGGTGGAAGGGTGAGAGCCAAACGCCTCAAGATACACCGATTCATCCTCTGAAGGGTTGAGGGCTGGCCAATTCCCCCTATGTTTTAAGATTTCGAGGATGTCTGCAAAGGAGACATCTTCAGAGGGGGAACCTTCAGAATCCTCTAAATCAGTGTCAGAGGTGACAGACTCAGGGGAGTCAATGCGCTTCCTCTTGCACTGCCTCTTCCTAGGGGGCTCTCCTGTCAGGTCAGGAGAGGCCTCGGAAGAGGAGGAAATGCCCACTGGGGACACTTGAGGAGCTGGCTCTCTACGATCCGGGATGAGAGAGTGAGCAGAAGTCACCGGAGGCACCATGGAGGGAGGGGCAGACGGAGCCGACTGTGGAATTGAACCAGGTTCTAACACGCTCCTCATGACCTCGAAGGCACCCCTGTCAGGCAGAGCCAGAGGTCTCCGCTCCGAAAAGCTGAAAACCTCCCCTGGCACCGACAGTGATGGCTCCGAGGCCGATGTCGGAGCCGAACTCACCAGCGCCGAAGCACCGAGAGGGAGAGCGGGGTCGGACAAGGTCCGATGCCACTCACCCCCCCGGAGCCGACGAGGGAAGTCCGGCGCCGAGATTCTTCCAAGGAAGACATCGGAGCAGACGACGGTACCGAAGACAACGGTATCGGTTCCGACGCCACCACAGTCTCGGGTCCGAGCCGCCCCAGCTCCGAACTCGAAGGAGTCAGAGGAGGAACATTTTGGGTGATGGGATTAGCCCTCGACTGTTGAGTCGGGCTTTGAAGCATCTGGGCCAGTGCCTCAGACTTAAGAAGTCGACTCACTACTCTCTGAAGGTCATGATCTGATAGTCTCGACGACCTAGAGGAGTGAGATCTATGGCTCAGTTCAGACAGCAATGGTGACGCTGGAGCCGAATGAACGGAGCCGATAGATGTTGACCGGGACCTTTTCTTGGAGATCGATTCCGACAATCTGATTGGAGCCGACTCACTGATGTCTTCCTCGGCTCCAGCCGGAGCCGAGGAAATAGTAGGGACATGAGTCCGAGAATCATCGGCTCCAGCCGGAGCCGATGTTCGAAGAGCCTTCGAAGCACCAGAAGATGACTCAGATACCGGAGCCGAAGGTCTGGAAGGCTTCGAGGGTTTCCCTGAGGATTGAGTCGGGGGACCCTCAGGCTTCAATAAGCCCCTTAGAATGAGCTTATTTTTACGCTCCTGCAGGACTCTAGGGCTGAAGCCATGGCAAACAGCACATGAGTCCTGCAGGTGCAAAGGTCCCAGGCAGTACACACAAGAAGTGTGACCGTCTGTCAGAGACATCTTCTGACAGCACGAGTCACACTTCTTAAAGCCTGAGACCTTTGATTCTTTAGACATGTCTAAAGGAAAGTGTAATCACACAGTCACACACACACACCGATTACACTTATAGAAATTTAAATTAAATTAAATTAAATTAGTAATTTAGAAAAATTAAATCCCTACAAAACACAGTCACTCCAACTACTAGGAAGGGAGGGATTGGGCCTAAGGGAAGGACTCTAGTAAAGTTTTGTCAAATTTACAATATAATGAAGAAAATTGACTGAAAAGGGGGTTTTATCTAAGAAAAAACTTAGCCTTAACCACTAACCTGAAGAGCCGGTTGAAAAAGCACCTCGATCGCTATAGCGGCAAACGAGATATGAGGAGTTACCGCCTAGCATTGTGGGATATAGGGGAGCCTCGAGCCGGTGGAACTAGCTCTCGAGCTTTTAGAGTGGCTGAGTCGGAGCCGAGGATCGGCTCCGAACCCATCCAGCAAGAATGAAGGCGAGATAGACAACTTAACATCCCACATTTGTGGGTTTATAACCTCCTTTTTTGTGGTTTTATACAGCGCAGCCCGTTTGCGCGGGGCTGCGCTGGGTTTAAACATCGGCGATCGCTGAAAAAAAAAATTATATTTTTAATATTTTTGCATCGGGTTATCTTGCCAATGGCCACATATTTGGCCATTGGCATTCTGCCTAAGTCATATGCAACCTTTCTTTGGAGCTGACATCGCTCCATTGTGGAATTTGCAGAAATGTACTCAGTTGTCAGCTGAGTACATTTCTGCAGCTAAAACGTCTCCTACACGGACTGGTTTCTGCTTCGTGGATCGCTAATATACCTCATTTGCATACCTTTCAGATGCAAGTGAGGTATTTAGCATGTCCACGCCCAGTCCGTGTAAGAGACGTTTTAGCTGGTCTCTTACACGGAGCTTAGGGCTGTTCCTGGATCGCAAGGCTTGCATGGAGTGTTGCACGTCTCTTACACTCCGTGCAAGCCTTCGTGAATCCTGCCCGACGTCCAATACCACATCAGAATATGCATTAGTTTGGGTTAGTTATACCTGTACAAGGGAGTACAATTGTTATGTCACACAGATGCAAAGCTTTACAAATTGAGTTGAGACAAAAAAAACAAACTGACCTGGAGCTGTATCATGTATAGTAGTAAGCAATATGTAAACCTGCCTATGTGATCTTTGTTGACACTGCCAAAACTGTCTGTATTTACAAAGCTGATTTTGCTCAGATGAGGAAGACAGTGACACTTGAGCAAGCGCCAAATCAGCAGTTACCATTTTAAAATGCATCAGCTCATTAGATGTGAGTATTGTTTAGTGAGGGTGCACATTTACACAGCAGCACATACTTATGTGGTGATGCATGTCTAGTGTTCTGTGGTTGCATTTCAGAAGTACACTGACATTGCTTGAATTCTGTAGTAGTGTTGTGAACTTCAGCAATTGTATCCGTGTGGATGCTAACCTTACCTACCACCCCACCAAACTGGACTAGCTGATGTACTGCTGTGCAGAGACAGGAATAATATTGCAGATGTCATAATTACCTTACAGTTAGCTTCCTGATAGATCCCTGACATTTGCATTTGGACTTCAGTAATATTGTGCCAGTTTCCTAGGAGCTGGTCCTCAGCCCCCGCCCACCCCACTCATAGACATTTCGCAACATCTGAGTACTGCTACACCTCATAACACGAATACAAGAATGATAGAACAGGTCAACCCACTCCACTACAAGTCATCATCTGCCATTTTCCCTGGAGTCACTTTTTTTAGGACTCAGCTGAGACCCTTGTATCACATGTTTCACTCTACATCATGTAACACACCTTTAGCTAATTGCCACATAGGAATGATATTGTGGTTCCCACATACATATACACCAGTCTTCAGTCTCTGGTCTCAGATAAGTTGTAGCCAGTCATCATCTGCCATTTTTTTCTGGGCAGTGGGTCTCCTTGAACTTGACAGAGCTGGGCAGATGTTTCAAGTCGCACACTATACAGCACTGCTCCAGCTAAATATGTAAATAAAGAAAAAAAATACAAAAAAATGAAGACTGCTCTTGTCCACTGGAGAAGCAGAAGACTGGTGAATTACTGAAGAATAAAAATGCAGTTGAGCAGCTGATGGTTTAGGACTCTGAGATCATCTGAAGATGGTTCCAGTCAATATGAATGGTATACAATGCTTGTGTCACCTAACATCAGGACGTATTCATAGATTGCTATAAGGCTAATGACCTTGGGGGCCTTTCTAATTCCAATCAAGTTTTGCTGAAAGAATAATGATGTCTTGTATCCAAATAGGACATTGAGAGTCAGACATTTAAAAGTTACCTCTCTCCATAATGGACATGGGTGCGAGGCCCGATAAGTACTTATTAGACTAACTGCCCTTGTGGGCCATTTTTGAGCCTAGTCAGTTTCTCTTTGAAAGGTAAGATTTGAACCCTGTACCTTGTGTCTGTGAATTAACCACTTTAAATGTTATACCAGAGGAACAAAAACAGGCTTTGGACTGCTTGTAAAAACATGCCAGGATTTGACTGCCCATTGAGGTGAGTAAAACCCAAAAGCTGTAATTTGCTTCTTCAAATATAATGCCATCAGATTTCTGCATTTAAAGTGAGTATTCTTAAATCTATGTTCTGCTTCTAATCCATGAGTCAGCTTTCAGTCCAGAGCTCCATTTGGGACACAGCCCTATACTCTGTTTAATTTTATTACTAACTTTTTGTGAATCACATTGTCAGAGACTAATATCAACCATTAAGCTGTGCAAATAACAGTGCTTTAAATTCTATCATAATCATTTGTCATTGTGTAGTAGAGGAGGCGAGATGCAGTTGTTTCCAAGAATCTCCATATTTTAATTTTTAAGATGAATGTTTCCTTGCTTCTGCAGATTCTTGTCTGTAAATCAAAAGTATGGCAGCCAGTTATGGGTGGAGTGAGCTGGAGGCAGTTATAATTCATGATTACATGAACAAATAATATAAAAAATTTAAATAGTAACCAGTACTAAACTACTAGGTGTTGTAATAGATGAGCTCAAATTTGAACAACATATATTACAAACCATTAAAAACTCTCGCCAAAAACTAGGATCCCTTTATAGGGCCATGCAATAACTGACAGCAAGAAAAACTCTAGCCTTAACCGATCTACTTCTAGCCCTGTATAGAACCCATCACTGCTATTCCTTAAAACAGCTTAACTAGCATGAACTAAACCACTACCTAACGTGCTTACAAGTAGTTACTGCACACAAACTAATTTGCTACCCTGAGAAATAGCCATTACTATAAAATATTCCCCAAAACTGATCTCTGCTCAGGTGAAAAAATTCCTGTCAGTCACAAGTAAGCTAAACAGTTAAGCAGAGGGCTCTCTCTACTCTAGTTGTGTCTCCAAGCTGTGTAATGCCATCCTTGCACATATAAAATGAATGGAAAAACTCCCCGGCTTTGATTTGTGGTCATGTTCTTGCTCTTCACCAAGTTGAATCTCTCATCTCAAATTTATGTTTCTCATAATTCATCTTTTGTCATAGTCTTGCCTTGGCTGTATTAACTTGTTTCTTTATATTTCACTAACATTATTTTCCTATCTCATGTAGCCTTTTCTTCTTTCTAAGACTAATCCAGGTGTGCTGACCTATGTATAATCTTAGAACTATGCCCACTTACACAAAACACATATCTCTACTACTGTGACTTGCCATTCCTTCTGATACCCATCTCTTAACTCTAGGCGAAATAAACGCCTGATAGTTTTAGGATTGTATAGCTATTAGTATATTTCTGTTACAGAAATTCGTCAGTTTCATTGTAAACCATACTCGCTATATTTATGTATTGCAACAACTATTTTTCTGAAACTGGAATCATGTAATATAAATATTTATTTATTTATTCAGTTTGATAACCGGAGTATAGCAGTGATCTAAATGGACCTATTTTAGTCTCAGCCTGGACAAATAAAAATGGAAGTAGGACAAGCAAGTTAAGAAGTTATGAATACAAACAAAATGTGTGCAGATAGCAATGAATCAATAACAGTAATGAAGTACAGAGGACAATAGGAAGGGATGGGTAGAGTAAGGAAAGAAGAAGAAGAGAGTTAAACAGTGAAGGGCTATAGCACAAAGTGTAAAAGATAGCAAAAGTAAGGACACACAGAAATGAACTGTAAACATTATTTACAAGGTTGCATACAAGGTGGAAGAGATGCCAGTCAGATATTCATTAGTACTGGTAAATAATGTGATGAAGTTAAATGTGCCAGACTGGGGAAGGGGATATAATTATGCATGTACTTATGATGGAGCATTTTTCCCTGGGCCACTGCTAAAAATGTGCTTTGCCCAGTCAGATTATCACTGTCAAGTGTCAACAACTACAGACAGATAGATAAATAAATAATATCAGATGGCAGATGCTGTGAGCAGCTTAGAATACACACATCCTTGCACTGTGAATGTCTTCTGCTTTCACAGCCGAAACACCAGAGGGGTCATGGATTTTTTTTCCAGCTACTTGCATAAGTACTTTGTATGTGTCTTTTAAATAAAATTACACGTGTATAGGAATCCAGAGAATCACTGCCTTTAATGTTGGAGAAGTAGTTTGAGAGTGCTTTGTCAGGATTGACTGCAGTTGTTTATAGTCACATCAGCATTTTGTTAAGCAGTATTAGCAAAAGTTCTGAGCTAAGAAAAGCAACTAGCTTTTCCCTCAGGATTCTCTCCATGACTTTCCATTCCATCACTGTTATGCTAACAGATCTATATATTTCCAATTTTTTCCCAATACATCTCCTACAGTAACATCACTGCCTTCCAAGACTCAGTAATTCTATATTAACTAGTGATATGCTAAAGAAACTGATGACTCACCATCACACTGCCAGACTCCAGAGGACAGTGGCAGACAGTCCTTTTGGTTACTGTATCTTGTTTATTCCTTGGAGCAATATTCTCTCTCTTACCCCACCTTCTCCTTTGGTGTCTATCTACTGCTGTTCTACTGCACCTGTGTCTCTTTCAGCATAGCATTCATCTAAGTTCATAGGTAAGTACTAGGCTAGCTGCCCTTGTGGGTCATTTCACACCTAGTCAATTTCCATTTTTGTGCTCAAAATAACCTATCCCATTTGGTTATAGATTAGCCTTACTCATACCTTGGTTGATTATATATTGCTCCTATTGAGAGTAACTGGGATCATACCATAGATAATTTGAGGGGAGCCATGCATGTAATAAAGCATTTAGAAGCTGCATCTGTCAATTAGTAGTACAGGAAGCAGTCCTGGGGTAAATTATCTTGTTTCCCATCCATAGATCTAAGTTGCACTTGAAAATGGACATGGATAAACTTTGTTTTATGTGGATGGGGAGTCTGTTCCATAGCAGCAGTATCCTCTCCAAAATACACCTGTCCCTGCAAACCATTCTATTGGTGTTGCAAAAGAAGTTTAGAACCCTAGATCGAATGTTTCTGATGCTATTTGACATAATGATGTGCAGTATTTCCATCAGTAATGGGACATAGGATACCTTGTATGCCAGACACAGGTCACATGTTAGCAGTCTGTAGGATACTGAGTATAGTGACAAGGTTTTATGTCGGTTCATGTAGGACAAGTTGTTTAGGCCTTGTATTCTTTAAGTTAAGGTATCTCTGTGTGCATTCCCTTTGTATGTGTGTGGGCAGATACATGCCAAAGGGGACATTATAGTCAATGATTGGCTTAATGAAAGCTGAGTTAAGGGAACAATGACATCCAATAGATCTAGACACATTCCCTTTGTTTAGAAGCGGTGCAATAAAGAAAGACTTCCTTACAACAGTATAGACTTGTTGGCCAAAAGTTAGGTCACTATGCACACAACTTCCCGATAGATGCATGTTGGTCAAAATTTAGGTCACTGTGCACATAAGTTCCCAAACCCCGAATAACTTGAGTCAGCTGTTAGGACCATTTACCACTGCTGATCAGAAGAGGCAGTGGAACATGACACAAGATTATGCCAAGAAGATATGGGGAAGGGATACCTTGACCAGGAAGTACAGACTGTAGGAACCAGCAACTTCCTAGATCTGCAGAAAGTAGTGCTTCACAGAGAGGTTTTTGATTCTATATAATGGACTATCAGAAGAGGTGCTACAAAGGATTTGATAATAGCATTCAATAAGCCATAGGTCAGGGGAGAAAGCATGTACAGTAACTTAAAAAACTGAGGGGATAAAACATTTTAAACACACTTGAAGGGTCAGACTAGACATGCTAGTCTCTAAGTCGGTTGCTGGCATTTTGTGGATCTATCATGAGTATAATCCTCCTCCTGTCAGTCTTTTGCTCGCCATCTCTCTTTCAGTCATATGCCTGCATTGACATTTATGAGGGGTGGTGCACTTATCAGTCCCTCAGCACCCAATCCGTCCTTTCTGTACCTGGCAAATTGGGGCACCTACTGTAGGGTCTGTCAGTTGTTTCCTTCATTGTTTGATGTTCCTTCTGTCAGACCTCATATTTGATACTGTCTCTTACACAGACCAGTACTTGCTCCCTGCTTTCTCCATATTCTATCTCCTGTTGTCACTGCCCCTTGTTTCTCTGATACCATCTGTGCCCACCATTCAGTCTTGCACCACCACCACCACTACTACCTCCACAGCCTTTCTTCCCATATGCCTTGTATTGTGTAATTATACTATCCACTGATGCTCTTGTTTGTCCTTTTGCTATATTTATCTATATACTGCCCCTTACTACTGCTGAGTACCTACCCCTCTCTTCTGCTTCTGTAACGCTGCCTTTGGCCATCTGTCTTGGTCTGAAGGTTTATTGATGGAGGTATACCTTTCTATCCCTGCTGAAAGCACTTCTGGTCTGTATTACAGTAATTTTTTTAAATAGTATTCACTAACTACCTTCAGTGTCTTGTAGATCTGAAGTTAATCTACAGCTAATCTCCAGCCATTACTGCAGACCACTGGTTGTAAACATTTGTAAACCAACAAGTCTAATTTGTAAACCAGCACATTCTTAATTAATTAATTAATTCAAAAGGTAAGATACTTTGCTTAATGAGTGAATAATTTCAATTTCGTTTACAGCTGTTAACATTAGACCTCGGAGCCTAACTTATAACAGTTCAACTCCAAAACATAAACAAGACTTGGAGAGGTTCCTAACTCAGCATACTCTTAGCAAACAGAATAAGTTTTCGCTAAAAGTCTAGCAAAGTATCACTTTGGCTACTTTTAAGGATAGTCTTGATGACTGGATGAGTAGACACAAATTTGCACCAGGGTTATCATGCAAGACCCTGCTCAGTTTGAGAGGTGAGTAATATTAAATGCTAAGTTTGTCTACTTAAAGGTCATCTGGGTATCTTGTGGTTCCCATGGTCAGGTGCCTAATATTATCCCTGTATAACTGTGCAGTGTTTGCAGCATGTCCCTAGACTAACACCGATATATCAGCTGTCATGATCCTTACTCTCTCTCAAGGAAAATGTACTGAACTCTGTAAGGCAGTATTTGATGTATTCTTGGAACCCTTCTGTTCATAAGTTGTGTTGTCCATATCCTATAACAATGTGTCTTCAAGAACGGAATGCTGAGGTACAGGCAAGGAAGGATAGATGTGCCTATCCTAGGGCAGTGGGCACACACTCGAATGCACCTCATGGTTGATCTGTGATGGAGACTACAGATGTATTGGGGGGGGGGGGTTATCCTAAAGGGATTAGCAGGAGACGATGGCTGGGAAACCACTCAGGCAGGATGACACAGCAGTATGTCTCCATTGCACTTTCATCCTGGACATACTTTGACTTACCCTCCCAGCAAATGCACTTGTATTTATCAAAACTCCTAACAAGCAGCATGACGTACAACTAGTGCCTTGATCTTCTGCTGGCCTCAGCCCTTATCAGATCAAGTCTAGGCAGGGCCAGGAAGAGTAGGTACACCCTGCAGTCGAGGAGAGGCACTGAGGTCCACTGATGGTCAGATCCAGGAAACCACAATAGCAGCAAAAAAATAAAAATAAAATGGAATGCCTTTGAAGCATGATAAAGCTTTTAGTGTAGCTGTGTAACAATTTGTCTTTTGCGACTTTTATTCTATAATTTTCCTTAGATGATTATTTTGCTTTTTGCAGTGTTAGAGCCCACAAAGCATGACATCTTTGGATTATTACTGACTCATCCAATTTGAAATCCAGGTCACTTACTAGCTTGAATAGATGTGACATGTTTGCCTTCTTTTTTCCTCATGTTTCCTGTCTGGGAAATGCAAGACTTTCTCCATTGTCCTTGCTTGTCACCCTGCGTTACTGATAGGTTAATTGCTCAGTCAGAGGTGGTGATTATACATTGTCTAACATCCCTTAGCAGAATGCATTTAGGAATCATGAGTTACCTGAAGTCAGAAAAAGGAATATCAAATTTTGTCAAAACTCTGCAAACAAGCTTCCATATGTTGGTCTACCAAAGTGTAGAATTTCATGTTTCAGGGAAAGTTATCTGTACTATGGCCACTTTTAAGGCAGGATGGTATAATAATAGTATGCATGTGAGAGATCAAGAAAATGGATGTTGCTAGTATTTTTTCTCGGGGATAACATTTTTTTATTTGGTTTGAGAGACTGTTATGCTACATTGTTTTCTCAATTAGAATTTAACAATTTGCTTGTGCATACACAGAGCCTGCAGAGTATCCTGGGATGAGTTTCAGGTTTTGTCTACGCCCACATTTGTATCTTTAGCTAAATCTTTCTTCCTTTTTAGATGACCCCTTTCCCTCGTTCGTGATCCTCTCTGTCTGTCCTCAGTCTTCGGATTGCTTACATTACAGAGTAAATCTAATTGTTTTGGAAATATGATTATCTTTAACAAATAATACATATTTTATTGTTTTCCTTGACAGTGGAACAGAATGGGATGTCACAATACATTCTAAATCAGCCATTTTCTCAGCAGAATTCATGCATAGTATTTATTTATGTTGCGGACTGGAGTTCTGCTGTGGCGACCCCTAACCAGGAAAAGCCGAAAGACACATTTATTTATGTTGCAATTATATCTAATGTGTACTGGAATGGTTGGTGTGCACGAATAGCATAATATGTAGAAAAATGGACACTACTGAAGTATCTAGAAGAGGGTTTCAAGTTTCAGAATAAAAGTGGTTCCTGCATGCACATGCTCAAATAAAATGTGGCATATATACTGTCCTTTTTAAATGTCCTACGATCTGGACCTGGACCTTACAACTCAGCAATATGTGGCTACAGCCATTTTAACTTTTCTAAGTGGAAGAGCACTGCTGACATACCTTGTTAGAGTGGTACAGTACATAAAAATACCTTTTCTGTTGCCTCCACCATGCCCTATGTATGTGAGCTTCATGTTCAAGCCGTATGAAAAGAAAAAGCAGTTACAGAGTTTGAGACTAAAGTATTGGCAGATTACAGCAGCTCAGTGTGTTACTGTGATTACAGCTACTGCATGCAAAATTCATCTTGTTTAGTGGTAATGATTTTCTTTTTACTTCATCTGCTACCATTAAGTAGCTTCCGCCATCACTTTCTCTTTTCTCCCTCTCTCCATCATAGTACATGCTATTTTAGATTGAGCAAAGTATTGCCTCAAGTTACAGAAGAAGCAAGACACTGAGACTGGTAATAAACAGTTGTAATTCTCTTGCTGTCTAGTAGACACTAGATGCATATTTACATGGATGTTAGTCTGTGGGCAGTGATAATATTACTGTACCGTTACAACAGCTGCGAAAACTGCTATTGTCACTTAGCAGAAATTTGTTTACTGTGAATGGTCATTTGTCTTTAGAACCACAGATTGCCACTGGAGAACACAGGTGGTCCTTGCAGTTTAGGTAACGTAAACATTAGGAGCTGATGTAGTAGTAAGAGATACAAAGGATCTTTATAAATGTTCATTCTTTAAAAAAAAAAAAGATCTGTGGCCAGTAAGGTGCAACACAAATCAGTCTAAAGTTAAGTCATGTTTTTTCATAAATTATACAATGAAAAGTTTAGAAAGGAAACTTTTGTGGATAATGCTGATATTTAAGTGCAGTGATACTCTGGGTAGAAGTCTACAATAATTTGTAGTAATGCCTTCTGACAAATGTGTACCAAACCATCAGTCTCAAAATTTTTTTATTTTTTTTTTTTATTTGGAGTTTTACAATTGAGTGCATGTCTTCTGGGGTGCTCAGTAGCAGATACTGGGAGGCCACTTGTCTGTCTCCAAGGCTGTGCAACCTCATGGTTAATATGTTGAAGTATGGCAAACTTACCTACAATGACTTCTGCCTCCATCCCCCATTTTTGATTCAGTCTTTTAATTACTTGAACTGATTTTGAACAATTTCAGTTTCTAGAAGTGAAATTATTCTCATTGACTGTGGTAATGATGAATAATGTAGCTTGTGTTAGGGTGAAATAGTGCAGAGGTCCACAGTGTGACCGCAAGAAATACATGGAATCAGTTTTATTTTATATATCTTGAAGCTTTTTAATATGTCCATATTTTCTGTTCTCAAACAAGTATGTAAGAGGCACTGCAGTGCAGTTGTTACTGCTGTAACAAGTCTGGCACTTTGCCCTGATTTAAAACTTAGCAAATGTAGGTAGACCAATCTCCAGCTTAATATATTTAAGCTTATTTTATTTTAATTTTTGCTGAAGCTTCATATATTATGCACCGAAATTCAGGAGACCTGGAACTTGCGATATTACAAAGAAATACTTGACAAAAGGTTTTTGGTTTCTAGGGTAAAACTTTACTTGCTCGGCTTTCCTTGTTTTATTGTTTCATCTTCTTACATTCCATCTTGTCTTACTATTTAAACTTTGGGCTAGTCTTTGCTGTGTGCAGAAGTATTATAGATTTTGATGCCATTCACTTAAGTTGATGGCTCTACCAAACTGTCTGAGGTAGAGCAGAATCTCAGATTCCATCTATCTGATGCTGTTTCACTAAGCTGATGAGTTCTAGCTGTCTGTTGATGTGGAGCCGATTTTCAGATGCTATCTGCTAGTCTGGTATTTTATCCAATAAATTTTCATTTTCATCAATCACCGGCAAACAAGTACAGTTTGTGTGCTCTAGCAACACTATATTAATACATTACTTCCCAGTGAACTTAATTAAATAGCGCAAAGCAGCTCTATCACCAGTTTTCTAATAACCATAGATCAAGTCATGTCTCTCTTTATTTATGATTGGAATGATCTGAAGTAATTATGTTTAAAATGGATATGACTAACTGCAGACCGAAGCTTGGCTATGACTATAACATTATTTCTCCCGAGAAATATAAGAAGATTGTATTGCTGGACATCGGATACCTCAGCTTATATCTTCAATGTTTCTGCAATTACCTTACATGACATTACATTTGTTTTACTCTGTGTTGTTTTTTTTTTCTTTACCAGGTTGTGTTTTTCTTTTTTGCCATTAACTGAGCTTCCAGCAGTGCTTTACTTACTGAATTCTTCTTTGATCTTGGGAAGATGGACTGTGTATTGTTTCACCTTGACTTCCTTATTATAAAACATTGTTATAGTTATGACTGAAAGTCAGACAGTCAATACAGATGTCACTTGAAGAGATATTCCCTTTCTTTAAAGTAGTGTAGCCATACTACAGTGGGAATAAATGAGCAGGAGGTATGGAAGGGCAAAACACTTCACACTGGGTGGGTGGGATGGACTGTATTTTGCTTGCCCCCTTTGAAATGCTTTTTCCCTTTTGATTTTGGATAAAATCAATTTACATAACTGCATATTCACTTACAAATGTAGCACTGATTTATGATACATTCACCTACATTCTGCAGTTTCACAACACTATTGTAAAGTGTTTTACAATATATTATTAATTACTCAGGGGAAGGCAGTTACAATAAAACTGTTGTTTTTAAGTAAATCACTTTTATTGTCAAGGTAATCAGTTGTGTTTCTAGCCAGCTACAGATGTACAGTGACTGCAATAAATTGTTATAAAATGGTACAAAAACTGCTAAAGCTAGGAAGGAAACAGGAAAGGAAATATATAGATGTCATAGAATTAAATATTAAATCAAACTTGAAATTATTTTTTATTTTGCAAATTTCAAGTAGCATTATAGAAAGCACCGAAAGCCAGTTGGATATGAAATTCTATTTTCATTATGAATGCTAGTTATCTAAAAGACCAAGATTCGGATACGTCAAACATGCTGATTCTACCTTTAGTGGTAAATTACACAGATGATTTTTTTTTGGGGGGGGGGTCCCTTCACATAAGTCTACAAATGTTAAAAGGATGGCAGCTAGCTATGCTGGCGTGGGAACCATAATAATATAATTTCTTTTTATGCTTCTTGTTAATGTGACTTTTTATATATGTCTGGGCTAAGTAAAACATCATCTATGTTCTGATAATGTAGTATTCATTATCGTGTTGTGCTAATGGTGCTGTTTCCTAAACCAGTTAGTATATGTAACTATTCCTGTATTTCAATATAAAACAGAGAAACTAGTGGTCTTAAAACTGTGTTGATGAGCTCAGTCATAATAATTTCCAAACATAATGAAACCCAGGTAGAGTTCCAAAGCAACAAGCCTTGATTCATCACAGACAAGCGATCCTCCTTAACAAAAAAATCAGAAATATTTTAACAATGTTAAACATATCAGTTTTTATGTACTTAGAAGTAGGTGTGGAAAATATATGCATTGATTAATTTTAAACCAATGGACTTGGCAGGTTCAGTGATCACATTGTACAAACCCCATGATAATGCAGGTAAATGTTTCTTGAGTGTGCCATTAACATGTCTCCTAGTGACTTTACAATCCTGGTCTGGCTATGGGCATTTCCTTCTTCTTGAGTATAGCAGTCACCACATTTATGTCTGCCCTGGGGTGGGGAGGCATTGTTTAGGGCAGCATGTTTCATGGACTTTGTCACAGAATTAGGTTAATCTCCATATAAATATCCTGGAGTTGAGGGGTAGTCCTCCAGAAATCGTAGGCTTTTCAGGCCTTACATCCTGAGTGTGCAGTTGCAATGCACTAGGACAGCATAACAGTGGTTTCCTAATAGCCTTGGGCTACATGTCTTCATCTTTTCCAGTGTTTTCCAAAGTCAGAAGCTGTATGGGGAAACTTCAGTAGTACCTTCAGAGTATTTGGACTTCAACTTCTCATTATTAGGATACACCCTCCCTTTTTTTCAGTTCTGGTGAAAGAGTTTTAGTAGTGGTACAACCAGACTTTTGTCAAGTCAGGTGTCTGTTTCTCTTTGCTCCTCTGAGTCTCAACCAGAAACTCATGAGAAGCTATTTGGATTCTGAATGAGAAGCAAACTAAAGTCAAAGTCATTAGAAAACCATCTAAAGAACTCTTAAAATACTAACCCTCAATGGAATTGTTGGACATTTTGGCCCAAATCTCACATTCCAGTGCTGGATGCATTTAGGTAATGTAACCTCACCTATGCTGATGGGACATTCAAGTAAGTTTAAAAAAAATGAGAATACTTTTCAAGGTAAGACCCTACAATACTGTCAGACATTCAGCTGTAGAAGCACTTCTGTTGCCAAAGTTGCCGTATGGATCATTTGTCAGTGATAATATCAGTAAAGCAAAACTTAAAGAAATTGGTGTCAGCATACAACATATTTACGTAAATTTGAAATTGACTATTCCTCCTCTTTGCACCACTATCAGACCTTTCAGGAATTGGGATAGATTAGTCTGCAATCAAACATATACCATACACAGCCAGTGTTCTCTTACACAACACTGCATATAAATCTTTACTCTGACATCAGTGACTTGCTAATGTGAGACTCCACCAGTGGAGAATTGAGACTCACCAGACAACTCTTACTTCAGGATACTTAAACTGAATACCACAGTTGAAGACAGAGGCCTAGCTATTGCTTTCTTTCAGTCTAAAAGTCTTCTCAGTAATAGAGTAATTGGCTGTGCTGATAATCTCAAAGCTGCCTGCAAACTTTTTCTTATCTTAATAACCATGTACTTCATGTGGAGTATGGGTGTCAGTAGAGGGCTCACACTGTGACAGGGGTCACAAAATGTAATGGGTTCATATATAAAGTGTTGATGACACTCAAAATCAGGAAACCAGGGGCAGTTTAAGCGATAGGAAGATGCGTCTGTTGTGGCTAGGCAAACGTGGGCAGTGCCATTCAGTTACTGAACTGCATTGTGCTCATTACTGTTTGCCTGCACTACTATCACTCCTTGGCATCTCATTTCAGCTTGGCTGTCTATTAGTGACATTACAAAAGTAGAAAGTCTTGCATTATCACAGGCCAGTTTTGGGCTATGTGAGTGTCTATACAGTTTACCCCTTGTATTCATTTAATTCATTTGTATAGTATTTGTGCTATCCTAGCAGTCATTTGCTGATAACATGGCAGACTGATGTTCTGTGTTGTATTTTTATAGGTATAGTTTGGTGAGATGGCTCATTTATAGAACCCTGTCACTGTATCTGGGAAATCCACTAATTATGCTGCCACAGAAACATAATGCGTAATGAATTGCATTATAGGTTCATAGGTAGGTACTAGGCTATCTGCCCGAGGGCATTTATAAGCCTAGCCAGAGTGTGTCGGCTTTCGCTGCCCCGTTGATTAATTAACTGAGCCTCTGTCAAGCAGAGCCAATGAAGTGATCCCAGGGGGTGTATTTTCTGTTACCCATCCACTCGTCAAGGTTTCTCTTGAAGAGTGTTAGTGAGGGGCTCTGCCTGATGTAGTTTGAAATTTTGTTCCAAAGCATGGGGAGTCTGTGTGACAGGGATCTCTCCTTCCAGCATGTTCTATTTATTGTTGTGGTGAGATTTAGCTCACTAGAGCGCGTGGCTCACAGTGACTTGGATTTTTTTAGGTGGAGCATGTCCATCAATTCTGAGTTGGACATAGCTTTGTAAGTCAGGCAGAGATCACCTATGAGTAAGCGATATGCCACTGAGTACAGCCGGAGTTTTTTCAGTCAGGCTGCATAGGACATATGTTTGAGGCCAGTAATCCTCTTGGTGAGATACTTTTGTGGTCTTTCCAGCTGTTGGAAGTGTCTTGTGAGGTACATCCCAAATAGGGCATTATACTCTATGATGGGTCTGATGAGTAGAGGGGCACTATAACCTCTTTATTTCTAGATGCGAACTCTTTAGTAATTAGATGGGCCACATAGAAGGATTTCCTAACTACTTTGGCAATATGATTGTCAAAGGAGAGATTACTATCTACCTGGGTCCCCAGATCTCTTATTACCTCTTTTGTATTAAGGGGGCTGCCACCTGTGTGGTAATTCGTGGGTGTTTTGTTTTTCCCAAATGGTATGACTATGCATTTTTTGGCATTTAGCTTGAGGCCATGACTTTGACACCAGGTGTCTGTCTCAGTAAGGCCCTTTTGGAGGATGTCCGTGTCAGCCGGAGAGTCAGTTATGGCTCCCAGTTTGCAGTCATCATCGAACTTGGTTAGCCATAGTCCTCCTGTGTTTGCCTGTACTTCTGAGAAGTATATGCCGAACAGTAGGGGTCCCAGGACCGAGCCTTGTGGGACACCACTAGTGACTGGTTTAGAGTCGGACCTGCAGCCCACTATTCTTACCCTGTGAGTTCTGTCTGTAAGCCAGTTGGCAACCCATCTCGTGACGTAGGGGTTTATGTTCAGGCTGGTGAGTTTTTCTGTAATACCAGAGTGGGGAATGGTGTCGAAAACCTTGGCGAGGTCAAGGTAGCTGTGTAAACCACCTTTCCCTCGTCTGTGGCCTTAGTGACTGTCGCAAAGAAGTCAACCAGGTTTAGTAGGCATGATCTGACCTTATCAAAGCCGAACTGGGTCGGGTCAAGTGTTTGGAGGTTCCTAATGTCTTTGTTAATGAGTTCCATGATGATGCACTCCATAGCCTTGCAGACCAGGCTAAGTCAGGCTTATGGGGCGATAGTTACCAGGGTCAGTTGTGGCCCCTCCTTTGTGGAGAGGAATAACCGTTGCTGTGTGCCATTCTGTGGGCACTTAGCCTGTGGAGAGGCTGAGGTTGAACAGCGTGTTTAGGTGGGAGGTTAGTTCATGCTGTAGTTCGTGCAAGACGCAGCCTGGGACACCATCTGGCCCCATTGACGCTGTTTTTGGCTTTTGAAAGGGCTGCTATCACCTGTGCGTCTATGATTTCTGAGACACTGCACTTTTCTGGTATTGTTGTGGGCCCTTTTGGGGGTGAAGTTTGCCCTGAATCTATCTGCCAGGATGTTGGCAATATCAGTAGGTTCAGTATATTTTGTGCTATTTTGCAGTAGTTCCATGCATAAATGTGAGTTGCCAATTCTTAACATAGCTAAAGAAGCTTTGTGGTTATCTTTTAAATCCTTGGTTATTTTTCTTTCGAAGTTAGCCGTGGATGATTGTATGAGGGACCTTAGTTTCTTACTGATACTGATCAGGGATGTCTTTCCTTCTTGGGATTTGCTTTTTTCCAGAACTAGTTTCCTCCTTCTATTGTATAGCCTGTTTATTGCAGGGGTCCACCAAACTGGTTTCCTTCTCTTAAAGGAGTGAGTCTTGGTTTTGCTAGGGATGGCATGATCCATGCATCCTTGTAGGTGCTCATAGAGTGCATTTGTAAAGGTTTCTGCATCTTGAGCAGCGTTATCCTTTAGCGTGGGGGCCGTGAAACTTACCACCTCTGTCTTAAGTAAGGTGAAGTTTGCTTTAGAAAAGTTTTTTACTGTGGTTTCCTTAGTTGGTGGTGGGGGGGTGTGGACATCCAGAGTGATTAGTTTATGGTCTGATCTAACCAGTGACGGGTTGACCTCAGGTGTGGAACACCTGTCGCCCATGTTGGTGATGACCAGGTCCAATATGTTTTCACCTCTGGTAGGGGAGTTTACCAGCTGATCCAGGGCGTTTGAGTTGATGAATTCCAGGAAGCACTGGGCCTGGGAATTTGTACTCTAGTAGTTTTCCCAGTGAATGGTAGGGTAATTGAAATCGTGCAATATCAAGGTGTTTGGTAGGACCTTCATGTTTTCCACTGTCTCCAGAAAGGTGGAGTGGTGGTCCTGGCTCATGGAGGGTGATCTGTAGCAGGCCACAGTTTGCATTGCAGATTTGCCCAATGTTAGTTGCACATGGATGATCTCAGAGGTATCATGCTGCACCACTAACCTGGAGGTGTAGGTATCCTTGATGAATATGGATAACACCCCCTCCTTTTGTCTTTTGGTCCATGTTCTGTGGCCGAAACGTGTGGTATGAGTTGTAGCCCGGTAGTGCTGGGGTACTCTCTGGAGCCTTGAACCAGATTTCAGTTACTGCACAGATGCCAACATTCTCCATACTGAGGAGTACTTCGAGCGCATGCATTTTGAGATTTAAACTCCTGGCGTTGAGTAGCATAACCCTCAGTTTTTTGTTAATTGTGCTGTTTATGGAGGGGTTGGTTTTTGAACCTTGCTTAAAAAAGGCAATATGGGGGCAGCAAGAGCCTTGCCCATTATTCGAAAGCCTAGGGGTGATAGGTGCAAGCCGTCTCTTGTGAAGCAATGCAGCTTGTCTTGCATGTCGTCCCAGGCTGACAGACATTGGATCCCCTTTGAATGACACCAGAAGCTTAGCCAATTGTTGAAATTGATCATTTTTTTCTTTATACTGAGGTATCATTCTTGGTGAGGGCAGGATGCTACTCATGGTCAGGGTCATACCAGCCTGGGCTACATGATCAGAGAGCTCTTCCATGTCTCTTTTCATGTAGTCCAGGGAGGTACATCTCAGGTCATTCACACCAACATGAACAATGACAGAGTCATATTTGTACTTGTTCTGGAGTGACCTGAGTGCTTGTGTTATGTGGTGGATTATGGCTCCCGACAGGCAACTAACAGTAACCTTCTGCTTGCCCAGCTTAGTGAGTGGGATGTCAGTGTGCCTGAATATAGAGTCACCTATTACTAGTGTGTTAGGTATGTTATTTTGCCTTAAGGGCTATGATTGTGCAGCACACTGATTTTGTGTTTTATGTTTTGTATGGTTTGTGATGGGAGGTGCAGGTTATTTGGGTGTCTGCTTTGGAGGTCTCTAATGCTTTTCCAGGTTTTATTTAGGGCTTCCGAGTATGATTTTGTGTATTTATGTGTATTTTTTGCCAGTGCTGTTTTAGTAGGTCTGTGTGTGGCTGGAGGTGTGTGGTGCAAGTGTTAACCTTCTCCTCTTGACTGTCTGTTCCAGTCTTAGGTGAAGACAACTTAGCCTCCAGTTTGGCTGTATAACTGCATCTCTCGCATATGTTAGTGTTTTGTAGTAGAAGAAGAGGGTGTCTGTGTACATGAGGCAGTTGTAACATTGCCTCAGGATACCCAGATTCACCAGCTGGACTGGAGAGTACACCTGAAATTGCCTTTTGGTCATGCCTGAATAGAAGGATGAGCTGGTTAGTCGCTTGGCTGGTGAGGGGTGAATAAAGAGCCTTGCCCTGCTTGGGCAATCAAGTGTCAGGGTATATTAGTGCTTGCTGTTAGGTCTGAGCAAGTGCTGGGCTATAGGATGCTTTTTGAGTGCTTAGGTTGAGAGTTAGACTAGTTTCAAGGGAAAAACTGAACAGGAGACTTAGTGGATCCGGGAATAATTTAACCATAGCTAACCGACGCTGCCCAGCGCGCAAAACCATGCAAACACGGTTTTTATAGTAGGGAAATGAAAGAGATAGAAATTAGCCCAAAATGGCCAATAAACTACTAACTTCTGGGCTGGAACCACTCCTCCAGGAACAGATGGTCTGCTCAAAGCTCCCCTCTCTCACAGGTGAACAGAGAAAGGTATGGGCAACTCAGAAACTAGTATCACAGCCCTGAATTCAGCACTAGCCTGACAGCTGGACTGTACTAGCTTAGAAAGGTGGGAAAGAAGGAATTTTTTTTGTTTGTTTTTTTGAAAAGATAAGGCAAAAACAGTAAAAAAATACACTTAAAACAGCTTTAAATGACTACAAACGATCAGAAAAGGCTATCACACTGTAGTGTGTAGCCTACAACAGTTAAAAAATTATTTAAACAAAAAACGACTTTTTAAAAGTGCAGGCAGTCAAATAAGTACAATATTTGAAAAAACAAGCTTTTAAATCACAATAAACGCTGGAAAATCTGCATTTAGGCGGAAAACAGTTGAGCACAGCAAGAAAGTACAGAAAACTGATACTTAATCACTCCAAAGTCTCTCTTCTAAGCTAGAAGGCTTGTATCAGTTTAAGGCTTTCTAGTGCTACCCAGTAGGTTAGTTACAGGAAAGATGGGAAACAAGCGCAAATGTGGTCCTTTAAACCAGAAAGTTGAAAGAGATGGACAAACTGTCCAAATGGTCAATAAACTACAATTTATGGGCCAAGAACCACTCTTCTCGTGGTAGACAGGCTACCTAGTGCTTACCACTCCCACTGATAAGCTAGAAGGCTTTCCTCCAACACAGAAAGGCTTGCAGGGCTCAGAAGCTTACCAACAGTCCTGGATACAGCAACTCTGCATCTGGACTAGTCTAGTTACAGGAAACGTGGGAAACAAGCGCAAGTGCATCTTTCAAACCAGAAAATTGAAAGAGATGGAAACAAAACTGCTCAAACAGCCAATAGCTACAATTTCTGGGCCAGGGACCGCTCCTCTTGTGGTAGATAGGCAACCTGATGCTTACCACTCCCACTGATAAGCTAAAAGGCTTCCCTGCAACATGGAAAGGCTTGGGGGCTCAGAAGCTTACAGAGATTCCTGGATACAGCATATCTGTACCTGGACTAGACTAGTGACAGGAAAGGCAGGAAACAAGTGCAAACACATGCTTTTAAATCAGAAGGTTGAAAGAGATGGAAAAGCTTCCCAAACGGCCAATAAACTATAATTTCTGGGCCAGAAACCACTCCGTCTGTGGTAGATAGGTTACCTAGTGCTTACCACTCCCATTGATAAGCTAGAAGGCTTCTCTTCAACACAGAAGGGCTTGTGGGGCTCAGAAGTTTACCAACAGTCCTGGATACAGCAAATCTGTACCTGGATTACACTAGTTACAGGAAAGGCGAGGACCAAACGCAAAACGGGCTTTTAAACTACAACGTAGAAAGAGATGGAAAAACTGCCCAAACGGCCAATGAACTACAATTTCTGGGCCAAAACCCACTCTTCCCATGGTAGATAGGCTACCTAGTGCTTACCATTCCCACTGATAAGCTAGTTACAGGAAAGGCAGGAAACAAGCTTAGAATTTTTTTTCTTTTTCTTTTTACAGAAGAGCAGCTAAAACAGCAGTAAATACAATTCAAATTGCAGTGCAGGCTGGCACACCCAAGTGTGTAGCAACACTATGGCAAATGCAGTTCAAATAAATGCAATTAAATTAACAAATGACTAAAAAATAAGTGCAGAAGGCAGTAAATTAGAAGGCTACTAACGAGCAGTAATAAGTGCAGAGTAAGAGCGACTGAACAGATAGCACACAGAACAGCAACTAAGACAGTTACAGTAAGAGCAGCTGAATAAAAAAAAAAAAAATATATATATATATATATATATATGTATATATATATATATATATATATATATATGTATATTATTTATTTATTTTATTTTATTTTTTGAGGGAGGGAACAGAACAGGATTAGAGGCTACAGGGGTTGTCCTTCCCAAATGCTTATTTTAGGAGTGCCTGAAATCAGAATATGATCTCACTTCACTCAGTTGAGTGAGCAAATGAGATGGGCCCAGAAGGAGTATCCAAATACAAATCTACAAGAGGGGTGGGCAATTTCAAAGCCACTAACTGTAGAGAGACAGCCACAACTTCAGTTGAGTTAATATTCAGTGAGAAACACAAACAAATAAATGAAATACAGTACTATTTGAAAAAGAGCAGATAAAAGTGTACTTAAATCCACGTATACGTCCAGTTGATTTCAGGTAGAACTTAGCCGGTCAAAGCATTAGTCCTGCTTTGTTCTGTATGGCTCATTTGTTTGCTTTGCACCACTTGCATGCTTGGTGTGTAGTATTGTATCAGTTCTTCAAACATGCAGTGTATCTCTTTGAATTCTAAGTTGGCTTTTTTTCTCTGCAGCTTTGTGGGCCATGTCTCTGAACCTTACCCCTAATCTTCTTTATTTCTTCCTTACCAACCTGGCTAGTGTCTAATGATTTATCTTTTTAGCTTTTCAGTTGTAACTTTCTTTGCTGTTGCCTCATTTTAATTATATACCTTGTTGTTACCCTTTGGGTTAGCCCTTTTGCATTAAATCTTTTTTTTCAAGTACTGTTATGTTAATCTTTGTTCTGTCTTATAGATGACCTTTTAACTTTACTGCCTCCTTAAATCTGTTTTTGCTGTTTCTTTCATGTAGCTGGAAGTAGATGCCTGAGCATGGACTTCAGGGTTTTGTACCCTTCTGTGCTTGTGGACAAAGTGATATTCCCTCTATAGCCCAGGATTTGCCTCCCTCCCTGATTATACTGATTCCAGCAAGTTGTAGTCACATCCTAGGTTATGGGTAAATCATTCATTATGCTATAAGACTACTACTTTGTTTGTGTAATCCTCCAACAGTTTACCACTAACTAGAAATCTGCATCTAGGCTGATACTTTTGGATGCAAAAATGTTGCATCAGGTATCTCCCAAGTAACTCTTGGCAGTTGTTTGACTTGTGGTTTTATAAATGAGTTAGACATCTTAATCTTTAGTTTGAATGCTGCTCTAAATTAAATAAATATTCAGAGATGGCATTTGTGCATTTGATATATCTAGCTGGTTTTCTAAGGAGTCCGTGTGTCCCAGACCCTTCATGTAATGGAATTGTATGCATCTGTATAGGATGATCAACTTCTGGTTCTGGAGGAGTAGAGGATTCCATTACTATGACCAAATGGATTTTCTAGGCACTTTTTGCCTTCCTATCTGTTGACCATCATCCCCTCTTCATTTAGTCTTAGGCCTATTTATTTCCTTTCAGTGACTACACATTCACTGACTTGGGAGACAGTTGATTGGAAGGAACCGTCATTCATGAAGGAGTAGATGATGATTGATCCTGGTCCTCCACAGACCGTCAGTCTTAACCTGTAGCCATTGGCCCTCCACATTGTTTGTTTCATTCCCTGAGCATCCCACTTGGCAGCTAAGGTTTATTTCCCCACCTAGGTGTTTGCCTAATGTTGTTAATGGGGGTTCACCTATGACAGACTGTTATTTGGTTTGCTAAAGACATGTCAGTTTGATACAGATGCATAACTTCTTTAGTAATGTGTTGTGATTTATGCACTCAAAAGTTCTACACATATATGTAAATAAGTGGCTTGGATATAGATGTATAGAACAAAGACTGCTGGATAGAAAAATAATTTCAGAATTTCCTTGTCTGTTTTCTCTAATGTTGTCATTCAGGGGTCCACCTATGATAGGCTGTCATTTGGCTTGTTGAAAATGTACATTTGGTGATGCATACAAAGTTAAGACAGCTAATGATAAAAATCAGTGTGAATGGGTGGCTGTTTTTTCTTCTCTGTAGTGTGAACTTGGAAAACATTGTTTTCTAGTAAGAGGTTGTGGGAAAACCCTCACTCCATGAAATATGTATCTGGGGAATTTATTTTATGCCTCATTGCTTCATACAAAAACTTTTGTAAATATTACCAGTTTGGTGTTGTGATACCATCCTTTTTAAAATAACCCTCCTTTACTTAAAGTGAATTGTTTTAATAGATACATAACGGCATTTAGAGATACGTGCCGCAATGCACTTGTAGTATGTTCAGTCCTTCTTTATAAAAGAGCTTTGTAAACTTTTATTAAACCATATTCTAAAGAGATTTAGTGTATCCCTAAGTGACATAAACTTAGGAATAATGTGAGACGCGTCTCTGCGCACGCGAGGTGATGAGTCTCTTAAAGTCTGTGAACCCACCTTACGCTTTGCTTAGGTGAACATCACTAAGGTTAAAGTTTACTAGTTGTACTCGGCACACTCTTGGGGAAATCAACACTTTTAAAAAGTTACTGGAAGAAAATGTGGTACCAAAATCATTTGCCAATGGAACAAGAATGCTATTTGGAAATTCCTTTACCACATTTAGTGGCAACAAAGTTAGTTTTATTTTACAAACAAATCATTTTAGTTTTCTTTGGGATAGCTCGTGCATCCTTAAAGGAAAATTCTAGCTGCCAGGCCATATTCACATAAGAAGATTTCCTTCGTTGCATGTAGAATTGCTTGTAGTCGGTGATGCTTACGTTATCTCCCTGAAAGCTGCTTATCTCTGTTCAGCCTTGTGACTACTGTAGGTTGCGTATTTATTGAAAAACTACTACTGAGGTGATAGATAGGTTTTCTTTAGATGATTTGGGATTCCAGGTAAATTTTTAGTTGATAAATACTTGTATGGATTACTTGGTGGGATTGAACTTGTTTAATCAGATTCCTAAGTTACTGTATTGTGCAACATTTAAATCATGGGCTGTATGCCATTCACTGTCTGCATATACTTCAGCCAGGCAGGATTGGACCTAACAGAAAATTAAGATTTGATGAATATAGAGTAGTTATTAAATTATACGTATGTAAACTCCTGCAGTACAGCAAACCCAAAGTAATTTATTTTGTTTGCAAGTGGATGCTAATTGGTGAATATATGTCGCTTTTGTCATTTTCTCTCTATCAGAAGTAATTAGGACAGGAAGACATCTGGATCCATCAGTCCCGATTATCAGTACCCTACAATAGAATGTTTTTTTAGGTTAGGTATCACATTTAGAAGAGGCAGCATCAGCTTATAAACAGTGAGTGTAGTTGAATCAGGTGCTGCTGCCGCAAAATGGCCTTGCACCAATGTGTATCACACAAAGAAATTGTGACTCACAAGTGGTGGTGCCTCTCAGTAAGGTTCACTACTAGTATTGTTCAGGATGGAGTAGCATATACTAGGCATGAAATTAAATGTACCACCCTCCTCAGACTGATACATTTAAAGCACACTTACGGCACTTTTCTTTTTGGGTCAGTAACTTAAAGGAACTGATTTAGGATTTAACTTGTTAGCAAAGCAGATAAGTAATGGCTGTGATATTGTTGACAGAACGGAGTGCCTGTAATGTGTACACAAGACTGACAAGGAGATGGGTTACTGATGATACCCATGGAATTGCAAATTGTAAAATTATTAATGTGCTTACCATTCAAGGACTACAATATAGCAAGGGATAGTTAAGTAGAATTTCATTTCCCATACCCTACATTCTTCACCCACTGACCTGGACATGGTAGCATTTTAGCATGTGTACTTTTGTACTAATTTAAGGGCAGATGTACTTCTGTCCTTATCTATGAGTATGAAAAATGACTTAGAATAATGCATGTATCATAGTTCTATGCATTTTAGTTAAGGGTTTCTGTTCTTTGGATTCTTACAAGTTCTTGCAGCCTTAGACTGCCATGGATTGTAATATTCATTGGCATTTCAGTCTTGTTTTCATAAGCACAAGTAATAATGTGATAAAGTCTGCACTAAAATAATGTTTAGCAGCAAGGTAGTTGTCTTGACAGAATTATTGTTCTAGTTAAAAACCTATGAAAATATCCTAGCTTGTAGGGTTTTTTTTGAGTTATGAGTTTCAGTAAAATGTTTAGTGGATTCAGAACAGCCGTAAAGTGAGACAGGAATTGGCTTGCCCAACTATGTATTAAATTTCACTTAATTGAATGGTTTGTTTTGGCCATAAAACTAGACAAGAGAATGTGGAATTATGTGCTTGCCTTTTTATGTATTTGAGGAACATCTACTGGAAATTATACTGGGGAGGATTGCATCTTTACATTGAGCTCATTTATTTAACTGCAGATAAAAAAAATCATCCCATGTGCTGGGAACCACTTTGTTTTGTACTACTACAGTGAATTAGCATGCTCTACCTGCACTTTGTTAATATCAGTTAATTGCTAAAACGTAAAGCAGTGAGAACACCCATGTATGAAGTGTATTTGGAAAGTTAACTCCACTGGCTTATTTAGATTTACTTAGTCAACAAATTTAAATAAAAGTAAATAAGAAATGATATAGTAACAGGAAATCCCTGAGACAGATCATTGGGTTTTAGAGCAGCAAGCTTGGACAGCTGTCAGGATCCATCATTAATTAGATATGTCCAGCTTGTGGTCTGCATAATGAATTCATTAATTATAAGAAAAGTAATTTCACTTTAGTAAAGTATAGAGGAATGTGAATTGTTAGCCGAGGGAAGAAAGAATTTCGGTCTCTGGTTTCTAGTAAACAGGTACCTTAGAAATCATAGAAGATTGGGGGCATCCTGAGAAAGCACATTCTTATGAGGTCTGTGTTGGGTGCTGTGCAAGAGTTGCTAATGGGGCCCAGGTGCTGAGTACTGTTATGAAATTAGAAGATGGAAGTTCTTCTAGAGATAAAAAGTGAGAGTGCAGAAATATTTGTTAGAAGCAGTAGCAATGGAGATATATAACCCTATCTATGGAATAGTAAGTAGTTCTACAAACAAAGGCAATATCTGTGAAGGGTGAACATTAGAGCTGCTCAAAATATAGCATTTTTACAAGCATGGTAGTTGCTTGGCATTGAGGTAAGCAGCATAACATCCTCTTGGCAGCAGTGAATAGACTACAATTGTCTTGGCATGTAAATCTTAATGGTTGCACCTCAGAAAATCCAAATCCCATCGAGCTACGCGCTCGAGAGACTTGAACCTCAGCACTGAAATAAATAGGACATGCTGGAGGGACAGATTCATAACCCAGAGGCTCCCTTCACTCTGGAATAAAATCCCAGTCCAGGTTAGGCAGAGTCCCTCATTGACTCTCTTCAGGAGGAATCTTGATGAGTGGATGGGAGATCGTAGGTTTACCCCGGGTATCACTTCTGTGTCACTGTTAGACAGAGGCACAGTATACTAACCTCGAAAAAGGGCATAGCAAAATTAATTTAAAATGGGTGGCGAAAGCCAAACACACTCTGGCTAGGCTTATAAATGCCCTAGGGCAGATAGCCTAGTATGAACCTATGAACCTATAAATGGTTTCAGACACTGTAGTATCCTTAGTCATAAATGCAACCCAAACATAAATGTAGTCACCAGGTTAGCTATCCTTACAAGCAACGTTTTTTTATCAGAAGATCCAGGAAATTGTATTTGCTATAAAGCAAAGGAGTTTCCTTTTTGACTATTAGTATTTAAAAATGTTTGCATTCCACATAATTTAAACAAGCATTGCGCACCACTCCGATATAATGTTTTGTAGAATCAGTTGTGCTTCTAACTGAAATAAAAAAAATAGCATGTTTATTGATAAACCATTTCATTACAGATATTTAACTCAAAAAATGATGTTCATGAGTTTCCAGTTAATGCTGTTTCACATAGAAAGGGACAGTAAATATACACACATGTTGAGGTATATGATTGCCTCATGAAATATTGAATGTTCAAAAGAGTGATTGAAGAAGGCGATACGAATCTAAAATCAAAAATATACAAAAGTAAAATTAATGTATATATTCATCACAGCAACTTGTAACATGAGTTAACATGCATTGTCAATAAAAGTTCAAGAACATTTTCCATTGTCATCTTCCTGTATTATACATTTTCCTTATAACAAATTTATTTTCACATCTTGCCTTCACATGTGCTCAGTATCCACCAGCTCTCCCCCATAGCACATCATCTTAATGGCTGTTTGTATGTTGTTTGTTTGCTTGTCTTTTGGCTTTTCCCGGTTAGGGGTTGCCACAGCGGAACTCCGGTCCGCTAATGATTGGCAGTAGATTTTCACAAACGCCGAGGTGCCAGCATTCAACTCCCATTTACGCATGTCTTTCGAATGCCCACCCAACCGTGAAGAGGACATGCAGACTCCACACAGAAGGCACCCCCCGCATTCCAGCCGAGAATCGAATGGGAGAACCTCTTGCTGTGAGGCAACAACGCTATCACTGCACCACCACGGATTAATGGCTGTTTGTATGTATTGATCCTAAATATACCTTTTATTCTTATTCACTTTACTTACTCCCTCCTTTTAAAGACCTCACCTTTATTCCTTTACATCCATTTACATTGCTCAGTATATCCTCTAAAGTTAGGGTAGTCTTTGCTTTTCATTTTTGCATTATTGCTTTCTTGGCTGCTAATAGCATTAAACTTAATATGGTCTTACTATGTATTGGTACTTCTAAGCCTAAATACACGCTCAAAAGCATCATCTTGTAAGTTACTACATCTTCTTCCCCTCAAATCTGTATCAAAATATTCTGTAAGAAGTCTTTAAAACCAGTCAAGTATGTAATTTCTCAAATCAGTCAACCCTGTACATTCTCAAAATGCTGCTTTCAGTTTCCTGGGTCTTCCTTTCACATCTCCAACACCAAGGTAAGATCCATTGAAATCTGTGTCTATAAAATATCTGTGCAAATATTACATTGCAAATATCTTAAACCATTTTGACTTTGTCACATACTTAAGTGCCTTACAAATTTCTTCTCATTCTTCCTTCATAATTTGTCTGTTCTCTTTTTCCAGTCTTTTCTAACCTCCTTTGATTGGATCTTGTAGTCATGTACAATAATATAAGCTGTGCTTATCTCTTTTTTCATGACGGCATCTGATCTTGGCTACATTAGAACCTCCGCCAAGGTTCCTTATTCCTCTTTCCCACTATCTTTGGTTATATTCTTCTGTTTGTTCCTAAAAATGGGCTATAGACCCTAGTCTGCAAATTAAATAGTTGCTTAGCTTCCCCCTATCCATTAGTTTCCCTTCCAGTGTGTCTGTTCTTAGTACCTTGTTTTATTAGCTAATTTCACCTCCTGCTTAATTTGTGCACCCTTATTATTGTATATTCCTACTGGAAGAATCTAATTGCTGGAGTCCCACAATGCTTTAGACTTCATAACATGATTGCTTCTTTATATGTACGGTATTTTGTATGTTTGTTATTTTTTCTTAATGGTTCGCATCCAAAATTCCAGTCATTCTTCATTCTTAGCATTTTCTCCTTGTACCACCATTGTCTTTCTCCACTTCAGTCAATATCCCTTAAATAGTGTTATGTAAACAAAACTCATTTGTATTGAATTAAAATACCCATTTATATTTCATAGCTCTAATTCCCTTTGCTCCTTAGGGAGAATCAGCTTATCCCATTTCCCTACTCAATTAAACTATTAGTTCCTTGAGTTTTGCTGCTGTTCTGTCTACTGTCTTTTGCCTTTGTCATGCATTAACAATTTCTGCCCTCTGGGAATATTGTCAAAAAGGGTTGTTTAGCAGCAATTTTTCTACAGTCATGTATATTTTCTAAATGATCATTTATTTTCCCTCTGCCTCTCCTCTTCTTTTGAAAGATGTCCCTTTTTGTTCTGCAGTGATTTATCTTTTGCCAACTCTTCCAAAAAAAAAAAATTCCTATTTGTCTTCTCCCATATTTTCCTCCCCTCATTTTGATTATATATTTGAAATCTAGGCAGTTTCCGTCTTTCCTAGCAGTTTGCAAATTTGAACTGTTACCCAGTCCTTCATTTCTTCTCTTCAATAAATGTGTAGGAAAGTGCTGGTGTCTCCTTTGCTATATTACCATGAATCTGCAACCTAATACTTACAGAGGCATGTTTTGCTAACAGTATTGGATGAGTCTCAATACATTCAGTCAAATGAACATGCTCCTGTGATATATAGATTCTGTCCCACTGGACACAGTTTTGTCTTTGGGAATAAAGCATAAATTCTATTTGAGCTCCTGTGACTGAAGTAATATTCTCCATACTAAATACTTGTATATAGTACTTTATACATCTACCCTCTCTAGCTGCGACCTCCCATTTAGGTTCTCCTGATGCACTCTCACTGTTATAATTCAGATTACAGTCACCACCATAACTAAAACTCCTTGTTAAAAACTTATTTTCCTCTAAACTTTCTCAGCTCAAGTGCCTTGATTTAGTGGTAACATAAACATATGCCAAACTAAACCACCTTCCTTGCCAATAAACCCTCACTGCCAGAAATTTGCCATTAATATATATTTTACTTCTAGTTCTATTGGAGTCCCTCTCCCCACCAGGATGATTACTCATCTCATCCTTTCCCTCGGGTATTCTGCTGAGTTTCCAACCTGAATCCCTTACCTCATCAAGTTTGCATAATAAGTTTTGTCCAAGAACATCTCTTGTAACATTGTTACGTGCAACCTACACTTACTAATGTAGGCCAGTCCCCTTTGCCTTTTATCTGTCACAGTTAGGGCATTTATATTCCATGTTAATATTGATGGCACTTCTATTCTAACAAGTAAACATTACCATTCCTAATACTGGTTATTTCTTTTGCATACAGTATTCCATTTGTCAGCTTATGTAAACACACTTGCAATTAGCAAGTACAGCTGTGTATATTAACACATTTGTAATCTCTTCTTCAGATATTGCAGTTCATTACATGCACCCATTTCCTTGCTAATATACATGAATCAGTCAGAATCCTATACAATTTTAAAAAAAAAAGGAAATTAAAAAATACATCCCTTCGATGATATTCGTGCTGCAGTTCATGCTTTTGCATATGTTTATTCTAATGGTAGCATATCTCTTTTGCTACCTATTTTGTTTTCCTCCCAGCACAGAAAAACACTTGCATATATTTAGTGATATATTGATTTTTTTAATAGCTCTAAGAAAAAGTAATGACCAGCCTTCAGTTAAACTAATACTATGACTGTTTATTCAATGATCACTTATACTGCAACTATTGGAGCAGTGTTTGTATTTATAAAGTAATCCCTTTTTCTGTTTTTGTTTAATTTTTCCCCTTTTGGCTTATATTCTCTGTCAAGGAATTCACTGAAAAAGCCAATTAGAACACAATGTTAAGTTGGTTTCTGATTTGTCTGCCTTATCTCAAGAGAATACTGGTTGTAGATGCAATCTAAGATCACTATTTAGAAAACCAGACTCTTTTGCTAAATATACATGTGATTTATTTGCATCTGTATAGGTTTATAGGTACTACACTAGTTGCCCTTGTGGGCCATTTTAAGCCTTGCCAATTTTCCTTTTTATGCCGAAAATAACTTATCCCATTAGGTTCTAGATTGTCTTGATCCATACCATGGTCAATAATTATATATTGCCCCTAATGAGATTAACTGGGATACCATAGAAAATTGGAGGGGACCCATGCATGGAATAAAACATTTAAGAGCTGTCTCTGCCCATTAGTAGTGCAGGGGGGCAATCCAGGGGTAAAATTTCTGTTTCTCATCCATAGATCTATGTTGTGCTTGAATATGGACAGGAGTGAAGTTTGTTTTATTTGGATGGGAAGTCTGCTCCACATTATCGGTATCCTCTGTGAGATGTAACTGTCCCTCCAAACCATTCTGTTGATGATGCAGAAGAGGTTTAAATCCCTAGACAGAGTATTTCTGATGCCACTTGACTTGCAGATGTGCAGTAAATCCATCAGTAATGGGTCAGAGGATGCCTTGTATGCCAGACACAGGTCCTATCTGTCTCAGCGGTCCATAGGATACTGAGTGTAGAACTTTGAGTTGGTTCGTGTAGGACATATTGTTTAGGCAAGTATCCTTTTAGTAAGGTATATCTGTTGGCATTACAGTTGTTGCACATCTCTGGACGGATACTTGCCAAAGGGGGCATTATATTCAATGATTGGCCTAATGAGGGCTGAGTAAAGAGGGACAATGACGTCCCTATATCTCGACACAATCTCTTTGTTTAAAAGCTATGCAATATAGAAGGACTTTCTTACAATAATAGGTACATGTTGGTCAAAATTTAGGTCACTGTCCACAAGTTCCCAAATCCTGTGCAACTGAGTCAACTCCTAGGGGAGTATTGTCGATGTGATAGTTCCCTGGAGTAGATGACTTTCCAAAGGACCCAGGAATGCATTTTTTGTCATTTAGTTTGTCCATGATTTTAGCACCAGTTATTTATCGGAGACAAACCTTCCTGCAGGATGGTTTTGTCATTTGGGGATTCAATGACTGCTTCAAGCTTGCAGTCACCTGCAAGCTTAGTCCATTATAGCACTTTGGTATTGGCTTTTAATTCAGAAAAGTAAATGCCAAACAGGAGAAGTCCCAGCACAAAAACCTGGGGGAATCCACTGGTAACTGGTCTCTTTGTGGAGGTATATTCCTCTGTTTGGGTCATCTGCATCCTATCTGTAAGTCAGTTGGCAATCTAATGGGTGGCATTGGGGTTTATTCTACTATGCCTGAGTGGGAAATTACCTCAAAAGCATGTACCCTTTTAACTTCATCCATTGGTTTGGTAACCTTTTCAAAAAATCCACCAGGTTGAATAAGTATGACTTGCCCTTGATAGATCTAAACTGAGGCAGGTCCAGTATTTGGAGGTTCCCTATGACCTGATTGATTAATTCCATAAGTCTTTCCATTGCTTTGCATATGAGGCTAGTCAGACTTATGGGTCTGTAATTGCCTGCATCTGTGGGATGGGAATGACTGTAGCTGTCCATTCACTTGATATAAAACCTGTATGGATGCTGAGATTATTCAGTGTTAGTGGTGTGACCAAATCGTGGTTCCTGCTAATTAAGATGCATCCATAGATATTGTCAAAATCCATCAATGCAGTATTTTTAGTTTTTGATAGCACCTATAGGACTTTTTGTTCTGTGATAGCTGAAGGCAAGCCAGTTTCAGGTATATCTTGGGGGGCAGACTGAGTGGAGAAAGAGGTAAAGTTAGAACTATATTTATCGTCTAGTAGGTTCACTAGATCTTCGGCCCCACTATAGGCAACACCATTCACAGTCAGCGCAGCACATTGCTATGTTGTGCTTTTAAGATTATGAATATAACTAAAAAATGCCATGTGATTGCCAATGCCTTGGGTAAGCTATTTTAGCTTTAAACTTGGCTTTGGTGAATTTTATTAAGCTTCCGATTTGTTTGTTTATTTCAGTGACAGTGATTCTAATATTATGGGAATTACTCTTCTTACTTTTGGTCAAAATTCCTTTCTTTTTATTATAAAGTTTGTTGATATTAAGGTTCCACCATGTGGGCTTGTTTCTGGGGTTGTACTGATGCAGCTATTTTAATGCTGGTATGTGGTGATGTGCATTTCTCTGTATTCAGTGGAGTTAACTGAGTTTGATGAGGATATTAAGCTTGCCAATGTATCACTTAGGGAGTAGGTAGTTTGGTGTAAAGGAATTTCTAAAGGTACTTTGGGTGGAAGATATCTCTGGTTTCAGTTTTATTTCAAAGGAGACTGCTTTATGGTCAGACCTAACAAGCGATGATGATATTCAAAAGATGGTGCAAGATGCTCCCATATTAATAAGGACAAGATCCAAGATGTTATTCCCCCTAGTGAGTACTTTGACTAATTGCTCCAGGTTATTTGTCTTGACAAAGTCCAGGAATCTCTGTGCTTGTGCAAAAGTGGTAGTGTAGATTTCCCACTCTATAGTCGGATAGTTTAGACAACCTTGGAAAATTATATTGGGTTTAATTCTGAGTGATTCTAGTTCATGTAGATAGGCATTGTGGCTTTCTTTTGTCATGGAGTTCTATAGCTATCTGATATGTGGTACAGGACCTTTCTGATGGTTATTTGGACATGAAGAAACTCTAGCGCATCATACTGCTTTACCAGCATTGATGTGAATCTCTTCTGAATGTAAACTAATCCACCTTCACCACTATTGGGGTGGAGAATGTCTGTGTCAATAATCAAAACCCTAGAAGGGACAGATGTAGTCCATCCCTGACAAAACTGAGTGGTCTGTCAATTATATCCTCCCTGGCTGACAAATATTGGAGCCCCTGTGTAAGTTAAGTTAATTATTAAAATGATCATCGGAGATGGTAGAATGATGCTCAATGCTAGGCTCATGCCAGCCTTACACACACAGTCTTGAGAGCTCTGTCTTGTCTCTATCCATGTAGTCTGGGGAGGTATATCTCAAGTCATTGACATAGGCATGAACTGTGACAGAATCATAGTGGTACTTGTTCAAGGACTTGAGTGCATGCGTGATCTGATGGATCCTGGCACCAGACAAGCAACTAACCATTACTCTTTCCTTGCTTAGCCCAGTAGGAGGTACATCTGTATGTCTTACAATGGAGTCACCTGTAGCAAGAATGCTTGGCTGGGTCAATGCCTGCCTTATGGGCTCAGTATCTGTGACTTTGGGATCATCACAGGAAGTAATATGTATGTTTACACAAATTGTCTAATACCAACAGTTTGATGTTTTTTTATTTGAGCTGTTCAGTTTATAGCAATAAAACACCCAGCAGCTGCAGCACCACAGACTGTTTCATTTTACACAAGTTCATATATTTTTCTGTTTCGTATACAGTATAACTCTTGGGTTATTGTACATATAACTATTTATTTTCTTAACCACTTCTTGTTTAATTTATGTCAGAGGCATTCAAAGCACTCCTCTGGTGCAAAACTATCAGAAGACTTATTATGCTCTGCTTATATATTTTTATCAAGTTAATATGCAGTTTGTCAGAAAACATATTCAGAAATGAATGCCACTCTACATGGAGTCACTTTTTATATGCTATGCTTGTTTTCAGTGCAGCTAAAACACAAAACAAGATTGATACTTAAGTTCTCTCATGAGTTTAATATAGTCTGCATAGTTCAAACCTCCTTGCAGTCCTTCCGGTTTCTCGGCAGTCCAAATACTTAACCATAAAGTCATTAAATTAATAATTGGCAGGTCTACTGCTAAAAGATCATCTAAAATAATTTTAAATTGTTCCATACAGAGATTCAGTTCTTGCCATTTTTCAAGACATGTTTCCAAAAGCAGGAATCTTAATAACTCTCAAACCATGAGCCATATCATGTAATCGCAGATAGGCTTCAAATGATAAACATTGCCTTTGTATTAGTTGTAATTGATAGTATTTTTCTGTAAATCTTTGATTTTAGATTAAAAAAATGCAGTGCATCACTAGCCTCATCAGAAGCCTGTTGAAAAATACCTTCTGACAGAGATAGATACTAGTGACAGTATGAGAGAGTTCATAGTTCAGCCAAATTCAAAAGGAATGTAATTAAGTGCTTGATAATATTGTTGCCTATGAATGGTGTCTTAAAGACACAAAGGAATAGAAATTGGTTTGTGACATGAATGGTTTTAAAAACAATAATTTTTGCTTGGCCGAAAAAATTTGAGGCAACTTTAACTGAGACAAATGAACCAACTATTCAGCGTGCTGTGGATGTAATCATAGAAACATCTTTATTGACAACTGTTAATGTTCCCACAGTTCAACAAGACTTAGAAGAGAATCTTCTGGAGTTACCAGAACCAGTACATTTATTGAGGCAAGGTCTGTGAGACGAGGCTGTAGAACAGCCAGGATTTAAACAGGCAGTGAATTACTATATGTAGCATGGCAAGAAACTGCAACAGGACATGGTGTATAATATTTCGTCATGTGTATTGACTGCTGATGAACTTATGGTACTTGAAGGACTTTCTTTTATACCGTCATCTTCTAATAATGTTGTAGAAGCTATTACAGATTTGTGATTGTAAAGTATCTTAATCTTAAAGTAGATGATTTTGCAAAATCAAGTACTTTTGTACCAACTAATCATCCTCATAGGTTGGTACTAGGCTATTGGCCCTAGGGTCTATACAAGCCTAGCCATAACAATTCCCTTACTATTTCTTCCCAGAATATTTACTTCCCTGGTCCCCTGTCTAGCAGGGCAACTGATGTGATCCTCGGGGTGAATTTCCTATCTCCCATCCACTCGTCAAGGTTCCTTTTGAAGAGGGCCAAAGAGGTGCTCAGCTTGACATGTATGGGCAGTCTATTCCAGAGTATGGGGAGTCTCTGGGTCAGGAACGTATCCCTCCAGCATGTTTTGTTCATTGTGATGACCAGATTTAGATCCCTGGAGCGTGTGGCTCTAAGGGATTGATTTCTTTAAATGTAGCATGCCCAGCAGCACTGGGTTTGACATGGCCTTGTATGTTAAGTAGAGATTGCCTCTGAGTAGGCGATATGCGACAGAATATAGCTGAAGTTTTTTTTAGACAGTCAACATAGGGCATCTGCTTTAGGCCTGTGATTCTTTGAGGTATTTCTGTGGCCTTTCCAGTTGTTGCAGATGTCTTGTGAGGTACATACCAAATGGGGCGTTGTACTCTATAATGGGTCTAATGAGGGATGAGTACAGTGGGACAATGACCTCCTTTTTTCTGGATGAAAAGCCCTTAGTAATGAGGTGTGCCACGTAGAAGGATTTCTTGCTGTTATGGCTATGTGGTTATTTTATTTATTTATTGATTTTATTTCACATTTGTTAACTGGGTTGGTCCAGCTGGGTAAGAATTTACCCTTTATCAGTGGAGACCCGAGGGGAAAAGCCCCAAACAGACATACAAATAGAGACAAATTAACAATATTAAAGAGCAAAACAATCTTATGGATACAATGGATAAGAAGAACATAATGTACTCAATGGAATAGTACATAGCTATATATACAAAAAGTGTAGTAATAGGTTGTAACAGGAGAAACAACAGTAATAAATCCAGCAGGTAAGCAGGAAGGAAGTTAAGGTTGTAGGTAATATAATGAAAAGAAACAAGGTATAATTAGATTAGTGGCTAGAAGAAGAAATGTGTAAGGTGAGACCACTGTCCACCTGTGTCCCTAAGACCCTTATCACACTTTTGGTGTTTAGTGTACTGCCACTTATATGGTAATTCATGGGTACATGGTTTTTCCCAAAGGGGATAACTATACATTTCTTGGTATTGAGCTTGGGCTCATGTCTCTGGCACCAAGCATCTGTTTCTGTAAGGCCCTTTTATAGAATATCCACATCATTTGGGGATTCAATAATGGCTCCCAGTTTGCAGTCATCTGCGAACTTTGTTAGCCAGAGTCACTAAATGCTGGCCTGTACTTCAGAGAAACAGATGCCAAACAAGATCGGTCCCAGGACTGAACCCTGAGGTACTATGCTTATCACTTGTCTGGAGCTGGATTTTTAGTCGGTTACTTTTACAATGTGGGTTCTGTCAGTAAGCCAGGTGGCAACTCATCGAGTGACATAGGGATTAATGCCCAGCTTAGTAAGTTTATCTATGAAGAGTGCAGGATGGTGTTGAAGGCCTTGGAGAGGTCCAGATAGACTGTGTGTACCGCCTTGCCCTCGTCCATGGCTCTGGAGACTGATTCAAAGACATCAGTCAGGTTGAGGAGACAAGATCGGCTCTTTACGAAGCCAAACTGGGTAGGGCATTTTTAAAATATGTGGTAATGATATCCATGAATACATGGCTACTACAAACAAAAACAAAGGTATGTTTTATAATTTTATATGTGGAAGCACAAGCTTTAAATAAGCTTAAAGGAAATTCTTCAATAAGTATTAAGGCTGCTGATAAGGGTGGGTTTATTGCAGTAATGGATAAGCAGTTCTACGTAACAGTTATGCTTGGTTTCCTAAATGATACTTTAACATGTATGAAAAATAAACACACTGTGATTTTAATATGGGTGGTTTAATTTCTAGTGAACTTTTTGTAATTTTTTTTATGTATCATAACCAAGTATTCCAATAATTTATGGTTTACTGAAAGTACATAAATCATTTGTGATCCACTGATGAACTCAAAGCTTCTGGTCAAGGGTGGATAATGGAACCTGTATCCATTTATACAGTGAACCAGTTTAGACCAGTGTTGAATAAAATTCCTACAGTTTAACAAGATACAGATTTTCTTTGAGGTGTTTTTATATATGTATGTATATATATATATATATATATATATATATATATATATGTGTGTGTGGTATATATCTGAAATTTGTTGTTTTAGTTATGTGTTAGTCACATTAGATGTTGCATCATTATTTGCAGTCATTCCTAACATTTACAAAATTGAAAACATTCATTCATTTTTGTCAGACTTTACTGCTTTTTCCAGTAGTAAGAGTAATGTGTTTACTCTTGGAATTAATTTTAGGGAATAATAACGTTTTTTGAGGATGAGATGTATTTGCAGAAAATAGGTGTAGCAGTGGACACACTGTGCACAAATAGCTATGCCCCTATTACTGGCTACATGGGAGTTTAGGTTTTGTTGAGAGGTAATGAATACACACTTAAACGTTTGTGTTATAGATTTTAGATGATATTTTTGTCTGGAATGGAACTGGAAGCAAAGTTGCTTTATTTGTTGATTGTTTACATAAGCCAACCGATTTCTTAAAATTTTCTGTATATAGTTCATATGAAGCAGTCCATTATTTGGATGTGTCTATTAAAAGTGATTAAGGTAAACTCAGCATTATTAATTTTAAGAAGTATATGAAGATTAATATATTTTCCCCTAGAGAGAGTATGCACCCTGGTTTTATATATATATATATATATATATATATTTGTACTACATGTGACCTATAAGTAATAAAAATCTACTGGCTGCTTTGTCAGATCTGAAAAAAGAATTCCTAGAAAGGGGTTATTTTAGTGAGAATTTTGATGCCATTATTACACAAGTATTACAAGAGAAATAGTATACCTAAATCTTTACGTGGTGCTTCTGGTAACAAACAGCCTTGTGTTATTAAAAAGCAACATTATGTTAAATGTACTTCTGGCAGAGATGTTGCTAACATTTGTAATATGAAATGGAACTGGACATTTTTTCAGTAAATTTAGATTTGAAAAATAATATAGGAGATATACCTTTGTCTGCTTTTAAAATGTTATTTAAAGAGACAGTTATGTTACAGGCAATTTAAGAATAGTACTGCTGTAGTACATAATCTGCGGTGGTGGTGCTGCGGTAGCGTTGTCGCCTCACAGTAAGACGTTGTGCTGTTCAATTCTCAGCTAGAGCGTCTTCTCTGTGGAGACGTGCGTGAATGAGCGTACCTTCGTTGAAGGTTGTGCGTCAGGCCCGGCAACTCGGCACGTAAAAATCTACTGCTAATCATAAGCGGACCGGAGTTCTGCTGTGGCGACCCCTAACCGGGAAAAGCCGAAAGACACAACTGCTGTAGTACATAATAAAAATGGTACTGTCCCTTGTATAATTGTGATTATTGCACTTCTGCTTTAAAAATGGATACGTTTATACATCTGTATCTGGAAATATATATTCTATTTGTCAGTATGTTGATTGTAACATTCATAACTTGATATATTAAGCATTATGTAATGAATGCCAAGCATTTTATATTGAGAAAACAAACAGACCATGTTTGATATTACATTGTTAGGAAAGCTAATCATAAAAAATGCTTTGGCAAAACATTATATGAAGGAAGGAAGTAGATGAATTTCAGGTTCGTGATGCAAGTAATTTGACAGCACAGCATACAGACATCCATAATTATACTGAAGAAATAGTTTGAATGGACAGTTAAACTTAATGCATTGAATCATCCAGGTCTTAAGGATCAATGCGTATTAAACCCATCCTGAAGAGAAACAACAAGTAAGGTACTAATTTGTGTTGTGTCTGTGATTCAGGTGATTGTTTAAATGTAGCTTTATCTTTTGTTTTTAAATCACTTGATTAAGCGTACCAGTAGCGCAAAAGTGCTTGTGTGTATAAACTGAATTTGTGTAAACTTGTACTAATAAACTTTGGACTGTAGTTCCTTGTACATATATGTTTGTTCGATATTGACTTCTTTATCTCCTCCACTGCCTGCTTTGCTTCCATATATGTCTTGACCCATGAGAAAAAATGCACTGAAAACTGCTAAATACACAAAGTAAGTCGTCTTCTACTCTTTCAACATCCTCTGACTGCTGGGAAGAATTTACTGCTACTTTGCCAGATATACAAGGAATAGTTATTTTCCATGAAGACTCTGTTGTCACTAAGTTTCAGAACCGTTCCCTTAGGCCATACTTCATTCATGAATGTCTCCTTCTGCCAATACGTTTGCATCTTTACCAGAATAGGTATCAGCTGATTCCTAATGGTAAGATTTTGGGTATATATACAAATGTGCATGCTGTTTCTCAATTAGTAATTCTTCCTCTGGGACACCAGTCCAGTTATGTATTTGTTTTCTCATAAAATTGATACAGTCTGCTGTCTCCAATTTCTATGGGATGGCAGCGAACCTTAGATTTTTTTCTAAATGTTCTGTCTTCAGATTTTAATATTTTTTTGAAATAGTTCTTCCTGAAAATGCTCATTCCAGCCATTTTCCTTTATACTAATCTCTTGCTTCTGCTCATCAGTCAGGTTATCAGAATGTTTACTTAGCATTTCCTCTGTTTTTCAGCCTTTTATCATTTGACTTTATGTATTTTTTAATGGTCCACTTATTTTAAAAACGTCTGAATGCATTTGTATTTTTTCTAGGTTACTGGAAGCCTTTTACTGCACCAAGGGTGCAAACTGATCTGTTTCCCGATGATCAGCATGAGGTTATTCTCAACCAAAACTGTGACTTTCCTTTTTTCCACCAACGTTCCCTTATATTTTCCAGTTTTATTCTTTTTTGACACCCAGGGATTGTATTCACTGGCCAATAACCAGATCAATCCAAAAAACATTGTTTTATCATCTTTTTTGATGAATTCTTGGATTTCACATTGGAGAACTCTAATATGTTGCTCAATGTGGAATCCTCGGCAACCATCTAAACTTTGATTTACGAAAGCCAGAACGCAGGTTCTTGTTGTTATCTAATTTTATAGGGCATGTCCACACACTGCAGATATATCATTGTCCTGTTTTATATCTCGCAGACCTAACCCATTACTAAACAGAATGCACTGTTATGTAACTTTCAAACAAGACATAAAAAGCAACTTGAAGAGGTATGATTCCTTGTCAAAAAAGTCATACAATTGTAAACATGAGCTACTCAAGAAGCCTTCAGGAACTCGCTCACTTTCTTCTTTCTCTCTGTTATAAGATACTTTGGGGTGACCTATGTCTCATCCGTAAGGAATGTCTGATCATGCTTGGAATGTACTGCATGGAGCACTAGCACCAGATTGGGAAACCAGTAGTAGAAATAGAAAAAAATGAAATAACTACATTATATGACACTTTCAAAGATTATGGAATAACCTTTCTCTTAAAATCAGACAGCATTGTTTATGAATGTCTTTAAAATAAAATACGGAAACATATCTCGACAGTATATAGTATCAAAATAAATTAGTCTGAGATCAAAATATTCAAGCTTCTTGGAGGCCAGTAACTTTCAAGTTTAACAGCAAATAAGGTAGTGTGATATTCTGAATTTTTCTTCAGCATTGTCACTGTTATAAATTGCTTATGTCTGCACATCCTAGAGTTGATTCTTGTGAGCTACTGATTATGACAAATTTCTAATGAATTTGACACAAAACAAACCCCACCAGGCTGGATAAAGACAGGGTGATGGTGAGCTGTATTCCAAGTACCAGTGTCTCTGATATGTCAAGGGCTCTTAAGATCTAACAAAGATTCTGACATGGTGGTTCATGTGGGGGTGAGCAGCTTCGGATGTAGAACAAAGGGACATGTCACAACTCTTGAGGCATGTCACAAATGCAGCAAGACTCTGGTCCTAAGTGGAATCGACCCCGTCTCTGAGAGTGATGTCTAGGCATAAAGAAAAAATAATTGGATTCAACAGTTGTAGTTGGTGTCATACCAGGGAATCTAGTATATGTCAGCATGGAGTGAGATGCTTAATAGTCCTACTTTGTTTGCAAAGGATTGCTTGCACCTTTCATTCCAAGGCTTTCTGAGACTGGCAAAAGCATTGGTTGTCCCCAGAGTGCCTTTTTTGGCTGAGTCTAGCTAATGGAGATCTCAATGTAACTAACATTTTAAATCCCACACTAGATCATTTTTAGGTGGCTTAGCTCAATGCCAGAAGTCTTAGTAGCAAACTTTCTGACCTTGAGGCCCTCCTGCATTTGGAATACTTCCATATATGTGTAATTTTGGAAACTTTGATTAAAATGTTTAGAAAGTACTGCCTCAATACATGGCTTTGTGCAGAACATGCCTTCAGACCCAGTGGTAACTCTGGTGATGTTTCTTTGTTGGAGACCAGACCGCCTCTCCACAGATTTCTAATGACTGATAAACTGAACTTATTTCACTACAAGTACACTAAAAAAGGCCAACTGTCAATTTATCCAGACAAACCTCTGTGTCCCTTGAAAGTCATGTAAAGTTAACTAAATGTTCTTTATGACCTTTCCATGAAAAATTCCATTATGTTGAAAGACTTTGATTACCCCTTGTTAAACTGGTGTACCTATACTTCTAATGCAGGATATGCCCATAAATCTTTAGATCTAATAAAAACTCCCTGGACCAAAGTATTAAAAACTCACTAGAGGACATAGTACTCTTTAACTGTTCCTTATGAATATAGTATAATTGTGCACTATTCCCATGGCATCTCCTTCCTTCGTTAGCTCAGATTATAAACTAATGACCTATAGCTTCAAACTCTTTTTACCCACTGAAACCAATATCTCAAAATTCAAGGACATTAAACATACTAATTTCATCAAATTCTATGATGAAGTTTGAAAAACTGACTTACAGCAGCATCAATGGAGACATTGCTGCAGCAGGTATCTTCACCAAGGATTTATATGCCCACTTAGATAAATGGGTAGAACAAGCAGTCCTAACCAAATCTAAATATAGTGGGAAATTAAAAAAAATCCTTGTGGTCCACCAACATAAATAAGTTCTACAAAAGAAGAAAAAAAAACATCATTAAGGTATGCAGCAGATCAAAAGATCCACATATCAAGGATAATAAGAATTTAAAAAAATAAAAAAAAATCCTATCATATTTATTAAAGCAGCAAATGAACTTACACTAGCTTCTGAAGAACAATTACAAATCCTCCTTTAGTTTAGTAAACTAAGAAACAACACCTAACATTTCTCTGAACTTTATCAAAATTGTACCACATACCCAGGCCCAGTAGCCATTGCCAACATACTAGCAAATAAATTTAGTGCAAATGTCATCACAGAGACAACTATCCAAAGTCCACTTATCCTTGAATCTCTCAAATCCCACATAAGCACCAAGTACTGAAGGTGATTTACAAGACTAAAATTGTCTTACCCTCGGGACCTGATACTATGCTAGGCTGTTTAATACACAGTACTAAACAAGCCCTGGAAGAACCAGTCCTCAGAATATTGAGCCTGTGCTTAGCCCCTTTTATTTTGGGTAGAGTAGTAATGATGCTACTCTAAAAGGATGATCCCAACCACTAGCCCCAGTAACTGCAGGCCCATTAGTCTGACAAGTTTCATTTGCAGAGCCAGGAACATATTATAACTGCAGTGTTAAAAATCTCATCAGGCTTGACACACCCAGCAGTTCATCTGCATCAAATATAAATCCTGTCTAATGAATTTGGATAAGCTTTTTTGAAAGGGTAAAACAGACTGTTGATAACAATCATGCTATGTCCACACAGTGTAACTTGACCTGATTAAGGTATCTGTCATCATCCCATGTGCTACCATAGTTAGCAAGCTTTATTAATCACAAATAGATTCCTATGTTGTAAGAGGGATAACAAGTTGACTAAAAGACCGAGCCCGCACAGTGTGGGTGATAGGCACCTCATCAAAGTATGACTGTGACCAGTGATGTTCCATGGGGCTCAATGTTGGGTCCTCTTTTGTTCAGCATTTATTTTTCCTGCTCTCCAGACCCTGAACCAAGACCTCTGGCAACACAGTTGTAGATGACTGCAAGCTGGGAGTCAATGTCAAATGATATTCGGACATTCAGAGCCTTCAGCATGACCTTATTTGGTGAACTAAAAATGGGCTCAAATTAAATGCCAAAAAAGTACAATATTGTCAGTCTTGGTAGAAACCTTCTTCCCAGTGTGCAGCATAGACAATAATCCACTTCAAAATGAGAATGTGAATGTTGTTAGGTTCCTTGAAACCTTGGCATAAAAGGGTAAAGCTCTGACTGTGATCCAGATGACTCAAGTTTGATTAGTAGCTCCATCTGCTAGAGCTACTGAGAGTGGGGTGAGACATGATGAATCTTAACCTGCTTATCTATCTCCGGAGAAAGTTCAGGAACATTTGTCCTTATGTGCTTTCTGATGCTGAATGTCTGGTGGACACCAAGGATCACACAGAAGGTGCAGTCTAGAATGGAGGCAGGGTAATCACATTGCATGCAGAGGTATGGATGTGTATATATCGCTAAGGCCAATCTCATGCCAAACCCTGGACATATCTTTGCTCACAAAGGTGAGAATGGGGCTTAATGCAAAAACTCTGATCTTCCAGTGAGCTGATATTGGTTCCCACTCCCGGCTTTTGTGAATCTCACCCTGTGGGGAATGAATTGTTTTATGGTTTCTCACCCAGGAGAATGAATCGATTCATAAAACAGCCTTGAGGACAAGATCAAAAAATAGGTAAATAAATAAATGTATGGTCTGTACACATTTTTTCTTGAACATAGTAATTTTAAATAGTCATATACCATACTTTCTTGCATCTTAGCCATAAACGGTTGCCCATCCCCAATCCTTTTAACATAAGTACTCCATAGCACTTTAAATTAGATACTACTATATTCCATCTTTACAGAGACACATGTACAATTGGAGCTTAAATTGCATAAACTCTCTTTCTCTTTTTGGTATGTTGCTGTGCTAATTGACCCTGTCACCAAAATTTACACTGTTGTACTAAGCTTTGTTTATAAATTACTATGAATGATGTGCTTTTTTAATGTCCATACGTTCTGCTTGAGTGTCTGCTGCAAAAGGGTTTTACAGTGTTGGACCCACCTGGTTAATAAAGTAAAATAAAACAATTACATTATTTAAATATCTGCTGACATTGGAAAAAGTTACTCTATTACTCGCATTAAAATGTATCCTCACCTTTAGAATCATACAAATGGGCACTATGCTCACTGGTCCTCTTAAATGTAGATAGAATAAAGTAAATACAGTTTGTTGTGTATTATTTTTAGTTTTTATTTTATTTTTCACACAAATGTATCTTTATTATAAGGCATTCCTGACACTTTGGTTGTGTACTAAACAAAGCTGTTTTGTTTGAAAAGATTGGTGTTTAGTTCCATTATAAGAATACTTGGAAAACATGAGATATTGTAACGCAGGAGTATAAATCAGTACTAGTGTAGATGAAGCCTTACAGAACTTTTTCTTTAGAGATATATTTGGCAGAAAATGGATGTTTAGACTCTTGCTATTTTAGTAATGAAAGTTGAACTGTAATGGTGCAGTATGACAGTACTTTGCAGAAACTAAGTTAATGTGTGTGTCAATTTTCTCTTAATATGAAGAGTAAACAGAAGAGTGCATGCAGAGAACCAATATCCTTTACTGAAACATTTATGATGCATTCAGGTACTGCATCACAACCTTGCATGCAGAAACCTTGGCTGAAGACAGATGTCACTTCCTTTTCTTTCTTTCTTGTTTTGTAGATTTTGATGCTAGCCTTGGCATGATGACTGGGATTCCACCCATAAACCCACTGATGCCTGGATTAGGAATGGTTCCTCCAGCAATACCGTCTGATATGCCAGTTGTAAAGGAGATCATTCACTGCAAAAGCTGTACACTTTTCCCACCTAGGAGTAAGTAGATGAGACTATAATTAACACTCGACTGTTTTTTTTTTCCCTGTCTTAATCGCTTGATGAAGCAACATGTGAAGCACTTTACATACAGCAACACTTTGCAGTTTGATGCATCAGCCTATAATGGTTTCAGTTAAAGCATTCATAGTATAATTGTCTGTCCATTATAAACTGAAAAGTAGAAGAATTGACAGTTTTTAACCACTATAATTTTTTTCCTTTTTCAGAAACTAAAAAGTGTTCTCCCGCTTGGTTGCAGCTTTGTTTATGGCTGTCTTTATGCACAGACATAGTCAGCGTGACATTAGCAGCTAGTTTAGGAGAAGCAGTGCCTTTCAGTATCTAAAAGAAGTCATTATGTTGTATACTGTACAGGATGGGTGCATGGAATGTGATGGGTGTGTGTAACAATACTTTGCCTGCTTACTCGATGTTGAACAAGTATGAAGCTCACTTTCCATCTCAAACATTGTATGTTTTAATTATGAGCATGCCCAACCCACACGACCCCCCCCAGAGTCTATATTACATGAACGAACGATCAAGATGTCGAGTACAACTTAATCGACACACTTTGATCGAACATTCATGTAATCGGAGACTGTAAATGTAGAAATGTGGAGTTTCGAAATGTTTTAGTTGGCCTTGCTAGTGAGTGTAGCGTGTGACGTAAACATGCTACACTGTCCGTAATGGCTAGGTAAGAGGCTTCTTTACTTTTATATACCAACTCCGGGATCACTGTACATTGGGGAAAGGGCAATTTCCTGGTAATCGCTTGTGTAAGACGTTGCTTTGTGATTACCGGGAAATTGCTCTTTCCCCAATGTACAGCAATCTTGGAGTTGGTATATTTAGTTAGGGGGGGTGTGGGGGGCACAGCCCCCCCCCACTTTGTTTTAAAAGTAGATGTGTTTGTGTAGGTTTTTAAGCGTTTGAATGATGTGAGCGTGTAGGTGTTTGTATGCATTGGTTTTATCTGTGTGTGTTGTACGATAGTATAGGGAAGGTGTGGGACGAATAAAATTTTTCCAGTTTTTATTTTTCAGGGTTTTTAAGTTTCGATTAGATGAACGATCGTTCAAAGTGTGTCGATTATGTCGTACTCGACATTTTGATCATTTGTTCATCTAATATAGACCCGACCCCCAGTGTACAGCAGCTCCAGGTGTGATCATGGTGCTTTTCGAGCTGGCTGTAGGTAATTTTCCTCATTTCCTTGTCATCAGTCTATCCATTCTCTAGCTGTTTATGTTGGTGATGGTTGCTTAGGTATTAAGCTAAACTGGCAGACCAGACTTAACAATCCCAAGCAGTACTCCCAAGCTAATTTGTTGGGATCCCCAAGCATTATTAGACAAGCTGAGCAATATAATCTCTTCAGCTTGTATCCAGTCTATCTCATGGCCTCCCAATTAACCATGCTTAATACATCTCTCATAAGACGTACCAAAGGGCATCCTCTCTAGGTGTTCACACCATCACTGCTGATTCCTGTTAACTCTGAGGAACAATGGCCCTACTCTGTCATGCTCCTATTTTGATTAGATCCTTAATCTGTTATGGGGTTAGACTAACAGCTCTATGAAAGTTTGTAATATCGCCACATTTATTTGAATTCCCATACTTGCACTGACTGCTAAAATAGTGTCCTGGTTTAATGATGAGGACATAGACTGGTAAACTAAGAGCTTTGCTGTATGATTTAGTTCTTGCTTCACCATGACTGCTACAGTACTGACCATACCCCCTGGTGAGTATGGATTCCCCTGTACCTTCACTCATGCATGAATCTAAGTGCACACCAGAGGTCACAGTCACTTGTGCTGTACTGTATTGTTCTACTTTTTGTTTCATCACTGTAGATTGTAAATGTGCACTGTTGTCATGTGATTTACCTATGAAGAATTCTTTGAGGTATTCTACCTGTGTGTCATTCCCCAATTTAAGCAAAGGGCAACATTTCACTGTAAGAAAGAGGGAGGTGGAAACAATTTCTCAAAAAGCTGGTACTGTAATACCGCATCATTAGGAAAGGACATATTTTATGTACAAATGAAGATTTAATAAGTGTATTTATGAGTGCTGCAAAGAATCACATAGCATAGTTTTTGCAGCACTCTGTAAATTAACTTTGCATTGTCAAGTGACAATTTGACACAAGTTTGCTGTGTAGGTTTTCATCGATTTGTACCATTTAAAAAGCAGACTTGTAGATAAGTTATTCCTACTTGGCTTCTCATGCATGCCAGCACTTTCAGACTTGGGCACGCACACACACACACTGCTATGACATGATTTTTTTTCAGTCTTCACATGGAAATGTTTCTTCGTTGTTCCTTGTTTTCTTTGTTCTTGTAGTAAAATCATTGAAATGAAAAAAAGTCTAGGTCTTAAGACATCACATATGCTACTTTAGATTGCATTCTGCATCTGAATTTAACTGTAGACTGCCCTCCTGTTGTGCCAATTACTGCTGAGTTCTTTGAGAAGGGAAGAATTTCTGGAAATACCTATAATTGCATCTTCGACTGAGTCAAGTCTGTTGATTATATTTTGTTTGTTTTCGTTAAGCTGAGTCTGTTGACTTTGGAGGTGACTTTGTGCTGACCTGCAACTTTAGATCCATCTGAAATAAGTTTACTCATTGTCTGTATGTTTGTTTGCTTTTAATAAATTAAGGTTGTTGATTTTTTAGTTAGTTACTTGGGACTTGGTGGTAGGTTTACACAGTTGTTCTGATATATTTGTACACAGCTAGTTATAAATGTCAATCTGCCACTCATGTTCTAGTACCTAGCAGAGTAGATGCTTTCAATAAAGAATTAGAGTTACCAAGCAGTATGGTAAAAAGGGATGTGGCCCACACTTGGACCCAAACGACTTGCATTCTGTTAGTGGAACTGGTGCTAGGGGTGTGTGGGGATGATGTGTTTGAACACCTGATGCCAGCTTGCCCATCCATGGGAAGAAGGAGAAGGCTGCACCTGCCACACTGGTTACACCTGATGTATGTTAGGTAATTACCTGTGGAAGTAGCTATTGCAGGCTCGAGCTTTAAAGGTAATGCATGTGCCACTTAGCTGGGATGTTGTGGGTAGATGCATGCAGATTATTTCATCCCAAAGCAGCTGTTGTAAGTCTGCTAGCTGACGATGGAGTGGGGCTCTTCACAGGACCGGTGGTGACCATCCTGCTTCATAATGCTTGACTCTCACATCCAGGGAAATGAATGAGTTGACAAGGACCTGGAACTGGCAGAAAATTGACATGGAAAGCTGTCTCTCACTTTGAGGATGCCTAATTAGCACCCCTGGAGAAATTAATTAGATGATGGGACTCTGTACTGAAACCTTTGATCAAGTTCCATAAAAGGAGGGGCAAAGTATGTTGAAGTGATTTGTAGAGTGTGAACTTTATACTTGAAATACAGTTGGTGTGCAACATTTGAAAATAGATTTAAGGCACATTATTATTTAACTTTTTTTTAGGTTTTTATTCCGTTATTTAGGCAGGTACATATTTAGAATGGAGTAGCCTTAAGTTAAGTTTAGTGTGTTGATTTGCAGCTGCTGGTTTCCTGTTTGTATTGTGGTGTCTTACAGAACAGATGACTTCACAGTGATTTTAGGTTGCTAGACTTTGCAGATTTATTTGATATGACATTGGAATAAAACATGCTTTTCAAGGCTTTTGTTTGTCTTTTCTGTTTTTCAAATTGTCTGAATAAAAAAGGCAGAAAAACATTGATTAATGATTCATTTTCTGGTATGGGAATAGAACTAGGTGTGAAGTGATTGTTTCTGAAAGGCCTCTGAAATCCCTTCATCTGAATGAGGATTTTAAGTTATGTGGTAACTGTCTGTCTTCTAATCTTAATGGCACTTCCTTGTGTTACTACTTGTCTGTCAATTGCTTTAATGGGCAACTTGAAAAGAGAGGCCTAACTTGATTAAAAGAAGAGATGTCTAAAGAACCGAGTAAATAGACACACTAGTTTGAACTGGATACAAAAAGAGGCTAGCAAGTAGGAGGCAGTGTGAGAAAAAAAGGGAGTGCAACACACAAGACAAAATGACACAAAAAATGTTATACGAGTATAGCTGAGTGGGGTGCCATAAAGTAAGATGAAAAATTAGGAAGTGTACCCATGAAAGCAAGGAGATCAATGAAAAAGTAAGCCCGGGTGGGAGGGCTCCTGCAAAAGACAATGACAAATGGTAAAGTGGAGAATGAGCCAGAGGTGACATAGCAGGTGCCACAGTCACAGGAAGAGCAGGAGAGAAGGTGAGCATGGAGAGAACACTTAGTCAAATGGGAGAGACAGAACAGTGGCTATACCTTGTGGGAAGAACACAGAATGGCTGGAGAAGGGATCAGAAGCAACCTAAGAAGAGATGCAGTCAAAAGACAATGAGAATGGCTGAGAGTGGTAGAAGAGGAGGATGATTACAGAAAGGAGGTGGTAGTGGTTTAGGGCAGGACAAGAGATGGGGATAGAGAAGAGCATTTTGGTGACTGGATACTCTGTCATAATGCGGATTAAGAGCACAGGCGAGCAAGAAAAGAGTCCAGACTTCACTGAAATTCAAATTGTGGTTTAGTCTGTGTGGGAAGAGTGTGATCAAACTATTCACTAAAGGGGGAAGCGTGGCACATGTCCACAAGGACACTGGTGCCCTGTCAGATAAGACAGCTGGATGCTTGCAAGCAGGGTAAAGGAGGCAGATATATGTCCTGGGAGGGGATTGGAGGTAGACTTCTTAGAGGTGCCACTTGAATACCTTGGAACTTCTTTGCTCAAGAATTCTGGACAACCCCAAAAACAATGAGGAACAAAAAAAAAGGATTAGCTCAGAAGGGACAATAATGCTGAGTTGGAAAGGTTGTACTTTCTTCATTGTTTGCATAGCTTTTTTCTTTCTATATCTTTATTATGCATGTACTTTTCTCCCTTGTTATTCAGGTATTTTTCCTTCTCATTCATGAATTTTTTTGGTGTTTTAATTTCCCTTTGCTTTGCTTTGTACTGTCTCCCGGGTTGAGCCTGTAAGTGGTCCGGAAGAATCACTGCTCTACCTCTTCTGTCTTTTGTTTTTCTTTCTATGTGATAGTTAGCATTGCTGTTCTGCCTTCTATTGTACTGTTTGATGACTTTTGTAAGATTGGTTAACTGTGGATCTTTTCTCCCCAGACCTCTCCCAAAAAGGAGCCTGTCGTGACCCAGTCAGACTTTCCTGGTAAACAAATGCTAATTAATAAATATTTCTTTGACTTCTTTTATACTAGGATGGAAAGGGCAAAGGGAAGGTCACATAAGCAGATGATGCAGTAAAAGGAGATACTGAAGAAGAACAAACAAGGGAGATTGGGAGTTTGCCTCGCAGTATTACTCTGCAGTGCAAGGAATCTGGCAGGAGCATGGTGGAGTTGCAAGTAATGATACATAAGTGGAGGGTTAGTCACAGTAGGTGGTGCAACATGGAGGTTCCTTAGTATAACTTTAATTTCCTAATTTGCTCCTGGTCTCCTAATGAGTTATGGAAATGGGTCAAAGGTGGAGCCTTCAAAACTGTAGACAAGGATATGAAGAGGTAGCAAAAAAAGAAGCAGACAGGAATGTAAGACTAGGACCTAAAAGAGGCACATACTAGAAACTGGGGAGATGGAAGACATACAGGCTAGCAGAATGATTAAAAGATGGTGAGGACAGCAAAATCAAAAGTGGAAAGGAATTTGTAAAAGAGATCAAGAAGGCAAGGGAAGGGAAACGTGGGCTTTGTTTAGGTACATATTAAAAACAAGGAAAAGACTGACATTCCTGGCCAAGCTGAAGAATGTGGGCAAGCTGTCACGGAAGTTTGGGAAAAGCAGAGATACTAAATTAATACATTACTTCACTCTTCTCTTTGGGGGGGGGGGAGCTGTAGGGCCCTGCACATTGTCTTCCATTAATTCCTTGAGTTTTCCTTATACAGCTTTCCATGGTATGTGGCTCTTTGTCATGTGTGTTTTCTCTTTTCTTTTCTTAAGCTGACAGGCTTTCATTTTCATTTGTAAAGAAAGAATTGCACAGAGACTGACTGCCTTGTCCCGATTTTCACTATACTTCTTCATCTCCTTGACTGGTATCTTCATTTTCTCTATTCCTTATACAAGATCTTCTTTTAGATTTTAGTTTGCCTTTCTTAATACTTTTGTGGCATTTTTGTAGTTTCATCATAGTCCTGTTTTACACACCCCTTCTTTCACTTAACTTCTGAAATGCCTTTTGTTTGCCTAACCTGACTCCTTACTCTCCCTGTTGATAGTCATTTATCCCTTTCTTCTCTCAGTCCTGTTCTTTTTCCTCTAACCTCCTCTACTATAGGAGTTTGTATTCACCTATTTGAATAGCCTTCCACTGGTTAAGAATAAAGTGATGAGGTCATTGCAGCTCATTTATCCCATATAATGTCCTTCCATTTCACTGCTGCAGTATTCATTACACTAGGAATCACCTGCCAAGGGTGGCCAGTTTACTAAAGCCTTTAGGTATACCGTACCTCACTCATATGTGCTTCACATAGCATAAGACATAAAGGTGATGTCCAGATGTACCATCCTCGGAACTTCTTTACTGCAAGTACGAATGCCATCTCTTGATCGTTGGTCTGAATGCCTGTTCGGCTGCTGGTTCACCAAGCCGTTACAAATAAGTGGCCCCATTGGGGTTTTGTTGTCTTATCTTTCTTTTACTTTGTTATTGCTTGTAGGGGGTCTCATGTCATCCTATAAGGGTAATTGGTAGTGTGGGAGATGGATTCCCTGTAAAAACTGTCACGAACAGTGTCTGTCTTACCATGCCGCTTTGCACAACCATATGCCCTGTTGTTCTCTCTGTCAGGCATTTGTTCCTAAGACTTTTTCTAGTAGACTTTCTTGTTTGCCCCTTAATCTTGAGAATCAAAGTCTTAAGCTTCTTGCTAAAGACATGAGGGAGGGCACTTCCTGCTCCGAGGGACAGCTGTCTGTGAAGAAGGGGGTTAAGAAATCTAGGCCAGAATCTTCTGCTGTACAGCCTCCACTGAATGTCTTTCCCAAGCTGAATGATAACCTGGAAGATGCTCTTCATGTTTCACTGTTGCAGTCATTACATTTGGGTAATCTGCTGGCAGGTTGCCCTCAGTCTGCCTGAATAACAAAGTCTTGGGTCCTGCGTCAGTTGCTGTCTCCTCTTCCATGATGTCAGGTCGTCGGGTATAAAACATGCAGCCGACGCCATTTTAATCAGTCTTTCTTGCCGCGCGGTGCCCGAAGCAGAAGCAGTCCACAAGTACCGGTCGGCCGACTCCTGAAATTTTCATTTTCGAGTTTCAGAACCGAAGTCTTCAAACTAAAGCTAGGGACCCCATTGGGGAAACTTTTTCTTGCTCCTTACCAATGTCAGTAAAAGTTAATAATTGCATTACTTGTGGGAAGCAAATACCTCATAAGGATTTTCATTTGTACTGTATTCCTTGCCTAGGCCCTGATCACAACATACCTTGCTGTCGGTTTTGTGCTAAATTTAACCAACGCACTATTAAATGTCTGTATATTTTTGCTTCCAAATATTTTGGTTCAAGATTTAACTACCCTGAAATGTCGTCGGTTAGCAATCCGACTACTGGAGTTCACAAAAAATGCAAGGAAAAAGAGACAGACCATTGAGGTCCAAAACCGACGAAGCTTCTCCTAAGCCAGTCGCCGGTTCGCCGGTACTCAGTGAGGCACTTTCGCAGCCCCTGATACCTGCTACTTTTGAGTCGCAGGCCTCTACCAAGACCTATTCGTATGCCCCGAGATTCGCAAAGTATTGAACCCGCGGATGTGTCTCCCTTGGATGGATCCGGAGCTGCTGAGCAGGCACCGGCTTCTGAGGGTGTTTTCAGGCCTCAACGTTTTTATATTAAACCAACGCCATCAACAAAAACAAGGTCAAAAACAACTTCTATGTCTAAAAAACCAACACATGAGCCACGTGCTCAGGCCCCTTTGCCTAAAAAACAAATGATCAAAATGGCTGAGGATTTAATTACCTTGATCAGGGGTTACCAACCCCCCCCCCCCGCTAAGAGGCCTAGGCAAGGCACTGATTATGAATCTTCAGATCAAATTTCCATTTCTTCTGATCAGGAATTTTCTACTCCACCTTATGAGGATTCTGATGCAGAGGAATCCATTCCATCTGCATCTCCTCCTGAGGATTACTCTTTTGGAGAGACTTTGCATACTTTGAGGGAACATTTTCACTGCGAGAGTCAAGACCTCTCTGAATTAAAAAAAGAGGCTTAGGGATTTCCTTCTCCTTCCTCAGCATAGGCCTTTGGAAATACCTCCTGTATTAGACATTCTTGATGATATGTTCTCGGAATCAAGCATGGCTCATGATTCCCAACCTCCGGCTCCTAGTAAGCCAGACAGATATTACAGGGTTCCTGACTCCCACAAATTTCTTTTAAAAAATCCTGCTGCTGTTCCTGAGACTATTTCTCAGGGTCCCAAGGGTCTTAAGGCTTCTACAGCCAAAAATCCTACCCCTTTTGATAGAGATTCCAGGGCATTGGATAGATGGGGTAAGAAGGTTTATACATTTACAACCTTGGCAATCAGGGCTTTAAACTGCCAGTTTCATTTGCTTAAATATCAACAGCATGTTATGGGCTTACTAAAACAGAAAATGATGCTGATTTCTGATTATGTGGAAAATAGAGTTACAGGATTTATTGCATTCAACAGAACAGGTTGGAAAACATACTTTGCAATGTGGTTTTGATTCCTTGGAGGCCTCTTGCAGGGCCACCGTAATTGGATCTGTGATAAGAAGGCATGCCTGGCTCAAGGAGCAAAACCTGCCCAGTCATGTTAAAGCTAAATTGTTGGATGCCCCTTTACAGCATGATAGTCTGTTTGGTAACAAGGCAGAAGAGGTTTTAAAGAAATTGGAAGACAAAGCTAAATCTATGCAAACTGTAAAAGATTTCTTGCAAGTGCAGCCGCCCAGGTTTAGTAGGCACTGGCCTACTAATAATTGGTCCTTTCCTGTGTCCAGCAGAGCCACTCAGGGCAAACCCAGGCACTCTAAAGGCTCCAGATATCAATCACAGGGATCTTACAGGTCAAAGCAATGGGATGCCTCCACCTGCAAATCTGGAGGTAACAAAGCACAACCCTACAGTAAGCAGTCTCAATGACTTTCCTCTACCATATCCAAGCACTTATCTTTTAGCAGATCCCTTGGGGGGAAAACTAGCACTTCATGCTCAAAATTGGCAGTTAATTACCCAGGACAAGTGGGTATTAAACATAGTATCCCAGGGTACATATTTAATTTCCATACTTTGCCAATTTCAAACAGATGGCCAGATCTGCCACAAAACCAGTGGGCAGTGGCCCAGAAACAAGTCATGTCCCTCATGGATATGGGGGCTATTCAACCGGTACCAGAAAAGGAAAAAGGACAAGGATTTTATTCAAGACTTTTCCTAGTACCCACAAAAGACAAATCATGGCATCCAATACTGGACTTATCGATTCTGAACATGTTCCTGGACATTCCAAAATTCAAAATGCTGACTTTACAACAGCTACTGCCTAAGCTAGGCAAGAATGCCTGGTTAGTAACTCTAGACTTAAAATAGGCATACCTGCATATCCCAATAAGGGAATCTTGCGGAAGATACCTCCGCTTCAAAGCAGGTATTTCGCATTACCGATTCTCTGCACTGCCCTTTGGCTTATCTACTGCGCCCAGGTTCTTTACGAAGTGCCTGGCAGCAGTAATTGCATTCTGCAGACAAGGAAACATTCAAATTTATCCTTATCTAGATGATTGTCTCATTCAGGCAGAGGACAAGGACACTCTTCTTCAACATCTGGCATTTGCAAAAAGGCTTCTAGCATGCCTAGGGTACACCATAAACAAAAAGAAATCACAACTGGTACCCTCTCAAATAGTTACATTCCTGGGTGCAAGCTTGAATACAACTGCCCAGATGGCTTACCTCACGCCAGACAAACAAATTCAATTTACAACATACTTCAAACAGATGGCAATAAAACCCAGTTATCTGCAAGACAAATTCTGCAGGCTTTGGGGTTCATGGCATCCTGCATTCTGCTAATTCCATATGCGAGACTGCATATGAGGAAACTTCAGTGGTACCTAAAATGTCTATGGAGTCAACATTGTCACAGCCTGGAAACAATGATTCCTCTCATTCCCTGCCTACAACAGGAGTTTCTTTGGTGGGCAGAGACATAGCACCAAAACAAGGGGCTGTCATTCACTCTTCCGCCTGCCACCCAAACCCTAACTACAGACGCATCAGACTATGCTTGGAGGCCCACCTGGCAGGGAGATGGATTCAGGGCAAATGGAGACCAAACCAAATCATCTACATATCTACCAGAAAGAAATGCTAGCTGTTCAGAATGCCCTGACAGCCTTCAAGGACTTACTTCATCCAGGACAACTACTGATAAAGACGGACAACACCACAGTTATGTGGTACATAAACAAGCAGGGGGGTACCCATTCCTACCCCTTTGCAGACTAGCCATGACCTTGTGGAACACAGCCTTGACTTACCAAATTCATCTTCAAGCTCAATTATTGCCAGGAAAGCAAAATACTCTGGTAGACGACCTAAGCAGAAATCTTATGGACACGCACAAATGGAAACTGGATCCACAAATCTTCAGCACGTTAACACAGAAATGGGGAAGCCCAGACATGGATCTATTTGCCTCTCCCCAAAATTATCAGTTGGACAAATTCTGCACAAGAACTCATCACAAAAAAGCATGGAAAGTGGATGCTCTATCCATCAGTTGGAAAAGCCTATCAGTCTATGCCTTCCCCCTCTGCCTCTACTCTCCACGGTCTTACTAAGTCAGACAGGAAAAAACAAAAATGATTCTAATTGCTCTGGACTGGCCTCTCCAACACTGGTACCCGCTTCTAAGAAGCATGTCACACCTTCTTCCGTGATACTTACCTCAAACACCTCATCTATTGTCTCAGCAGAACTATCAAATTCTGCACACTCAGCTCCAAACTCTGAATCTTGCAGCATGGCTAATCAACTAATTATTCAAACCACATCTCTCAGTAAACCTGGGATGGATGTCATTTTGGAAGCCAGAAGGCCTAGTACTAGAAAATCTTATGCTGATAAATAGAAGAGATTCTGTGCTTGGAACCAAGCACAGGGAATAGACACAGCAAAGCCCAATATTCCTCAGATTTTACAGTACTTAACTAAGATGCTTGACAAGGGCCTATCTTTTTCTTCAATAAAAATCCATGCCTCTGCCATCTTGGCTCATTACAACACAGAGCCTCCTCTCTTTTCTCATCCACTGCTGAAATAGTATCTCAGAGGGGCCAAAAATTTAAGGCCTCCCAGGAGAGCGCCATCTCCCGCATGGGACCTCAATTTTGTGTTGGAAAAACTCACCCTGCCTCCTTTTGAACCAGCAGCTACTGCGGATATAACATTTCTTTCTTGGAAGACAGCTTTTTTTTTGGCAGTCATTTCAGCTAGAAAGGTTTCAGAACTACAGGCTCTCATGGTAGTGGAGCCTTTCATTATTTTTTACCCAGACAGGGTGGACCTCAGGACCAATCCTTCTTTTATGCCTAAGGTGGTATCCAGTGTGGCCCTCAACCAGACCATCCACCTGCCAACTTTTTTCCCAAATCCGCAGATCAAGGGGGAGTGGATTCTGCATTCATTGGATGTACATAGACAACTAAGATTCTACTTAAACAGGACAAAATCTCTAAGAAAGTAGGACAAAATCTCTAAGAAAGTCTGAGCAACTACTGGTAGCATTTGCTGCAGGATCAGCGGGGAAGGCTATATCAAAGCAGACTATTTCTAAGTGGATAAGCCATTGCATTCGTTTCTGCTACTTGCACCATGGTAAACCTGTGCCCAAGAGGATCAGATCCCATTCCACCAGGCTGCCTCTACTTCAGCAGCTTTTCTCAGATGAGTCCCTACCAGAGACATTCTAGAAGCCGCTAGTTGGAGCTCAGTTCATACATTCACAAAGCATTATCATTTACCTCTCTTCTCTAAATCCAGGGCTGGCTTTGACACTGCAGTCCTGTAGGGCCTTTTAGCTGCTCCTAATGCTGTTTAGTTCCATCCTCCCATCCATATTTTTGGGATTCTACCCAAATGTAATGACTGCAACAGTGAAATACGAAGAACATAGTACAGTTGTGTACACTTACCATAAATGTAGATGTTCGAGTGTATTCACTGTTGCAGTCTGGGTTACCTACCCGTCAGCCCCCTTTCTATACCTTTTCTTTCCTTCGCTATACTCAAAAGCCTTTGTGGTGTATTTGCTTTTAGTTGAAGGTAAAGTTTATGTTTCTAAGGTGCATTTATATATTTACAGTTTATATATATATTTTTGCTCCCCATTTGGGGGGCACCTGACATCTGGGGCAAGAAAAACGGATTAAAATGGCATCGGCTGCATGTTTTAAACCCCTGATGACCTGACGTCATGGAAGAGGAGACAGCAACCGACGCAGGACCCAAGACTTTGTTATTCAGACTGACTGAGGGCAACCTGCCAGCAGATTACCCAAATGTAATGACTGCAACAGTGAATACACTTGAACATCTATATTTATGGCAAGTGTACACAACTGTACTTTCATCCAGCTTCATCACTGAATTCTTCTGCCATGACCATTTTGGAGACCGACAGGGATCTGACCTTGGGCATGTCCAAGGAGGCATTGTCAGCAGGTCTTTGCTTCTTACAATCAGGGGGAACAGTGGCTGATGATCTCTGAGTGGCCCAGGGATGTTCCAGAGAATTTAGTCAGAGAAGTCCATACTACTAATTACTGAGTACCATCCGGAGTCATAGCCTTGTAAGGTTTATAAGAAGGACGTCCCATTGAAGAAAAACCAAAAAACTTAAACATAATTCCTCATCTCCTAAGGATCCACTGAGTGAATGGTAGTCATTCACTCAGGGGTTGTTTATTGCTTTGATGGCTTTAAAACCTCCTCAGGGAGTTCATGGGTTCATAGGTGTGTACTAGGCTAATGGCCCTGGGGGCCTTTACAAGCCTAGCCCATAGAAGTTCCCTGGCATTGTGCCACCCATCATTAGTTCCCAGTGCCTCTATCAAGAAGAGCCACTGGAGTGATCCCTGGGGTGAAGTTTCTATTTCCTATCCACTCATCAAAATTTTTCTTGAAGAGGGCTAATGAGGTGCTCTGCTTAACGTGTATGGGAAGTCTATTCCAGAGCATGGGCAGTGTCTGGGTTATAAAGCTATCCCTCCAACATGTTCTGTTGATTGTGGTATTGAGGTTGAGGTCTCTGGAGTATGTGGTGCGGAGGGATTGGGATTTCTTTAGATGTAGCATTTCTAACCGAGCTGGGTCAGACATGGCTGTGTAAGTCAAGCAGAGATCGCTTCTCAGTAGACGATATGAGACAGAGAATAGCTGGAGTTTTTTTGAGTCTGTCCATGTAAGACATGTGTTTAAGGCCTAGGATCCTCTTTGTGAGGTACTTTTGTGTCCTCTCCAGCTGTTGCAGGTGTCTAGTGAGGTACATGCCAAATGGGGCATTATACTCTATGATTGGTCTAAGGGCAGAGTAGAGAGAAATTATGACTTCTTTCTTCCTGGTTGCAAAACCCTTGGTAATGAGATGTGCCACATAGAAAGACTTTCTGACCACAGTGGCAATGTGGTGGTCAAAGGAGAGGTTGCTGTCAACCTGTGTCTTCAGATCTCTTATAACACCTTCAGTGGGCTCCCATCGATGTGGTAATTAGTAGGTCCTCCACCTCCCTTAAGAGACCCAGAGGACAGGATTCCTCTGAGGAGTGGGTGGATTCATATGAGGAATCCCTTGCTTACTCCCTCCAGATTCCCTCTCCTTTGGATTATGGATCGGAGGAAGAGGAATCTACCAGTCCTGATACTCCCTTTGAAGAGATTTCTTTTGGGAACACTATCTTTCACACGATGGAATTCTTTAAATGGAATTGTGCTCAAGTTTCGGTTCTATATCAATTAATTGAACCGTCACTTCAGTGAACAGCATTTCAATGGAAATGCCATACATCAAATTCCCCTCATGTAGGGGGCTGCACCCCCTGCTAATTATATTTAACAACTCTGAGATTGCACTACAGTGGGGAAAGGATACATTTCCTAATCCTCACTGTACCGCAGTCTCAGTATGAACAGTTCAGCAAACAGCAAGTTTGATGTAATTGCCCTGAAAATGCCATTCACTGGACTGATTTTTTGATGAACTGATGGGGAGGACCCCAAGTTTCTGAGATACCAAAAAGGCATTATGAGCTACTGCAGATGGATTCTTCTAGACCTTCTCCTGTTCCACCTGTTTTGGCTGCTTTGTTGGATGCCTTTTCTAATGCCTCTAAAGGTCCAGATTCTCAGCCCCCTGCCCCCAAGATACCCGATAGATTCTATCAGGTGCCCGAGGACTGTAAATTCTTGTACAAGTGTCCTTCTGCTGGCCCCTTAGTGGTGTTTGTAGCTTCTGACAAGCCATCTCGGTTACTTCCTTCTCCTAAGTTACTGCCTTCTGATAAAGATAGCAGAACCATGGAAAGGCTAGGCAAGAAGGTCTATACCTCTGCTACCTTGGCTTTTAGGGCTGTTAATTATCAGACCCATGTGTCCAGGTATTTGTTAGTTCTGCTTTCCCAGGTCTGTCAAGTGATTTCTGAACATTCCAGTCTCTGAAGGTAAAACTTCTGCCCTTTCCCTGTGAGGGAATTCCTCCCAGGCAGCTCGCCATTCTATCAAGTGTAGTTAGGATGCAGCAGATGCTTCCTCTAGGGCTGCTGCTTTTGGGTCACTGATGAGGTATTCTTGGCTTCGGCTTCATTCTTTGCCCTATGATATTAAGGCTAAGTTGGTGGCTGCCCCTCTAGATAATAAACACTTGTTTGGTGAAGCTGCTGCTGCTTTGTTTGCCTGTTCAGGGTAAGGGCAAGACTTTACAGGAACTTAAACATGTGAAATTACTCCAATAAGCCAGACTTTGTTTACAAGCAATCTTGCCCTCCTAAGGGTAAAAAGGACAAGAGGGCTTCTCCTGTAAGGTTACTCAGACTTCTGTGCCTTGGAAGTCTTCTTTCCCTGATAAACCAGGTGCTGTCTGACTGTTGTATTCTTCCCAGCTACTTTCCCCTTTCTCTTCGCCTATGTCTCTCTCTTCCTGTTTGGCTAAAGATTAGTCTGATTCCTGGCATCTATCCATTATCCACGAAAAAACTTTCAAAAAACGAAAACTTAGTAAAACTGGAAGCCTGGGAACAAAAATGCTGGCAGCAATGAGGTAAAAACTCAGAGTATTTCATAGTCTAGAAATGTCTTCCTCCTTTTTTTCGGAATTCCTCAGCACCCTCAGGAACAGCTGTCTTTCTTTCCAGGGGTGCTATGAGATCTTTTGACTAAGGGTACTATTTAAAAGATGCCTGTGTCCCAAAGGGGAGGAGGTTTTACTGCAGGATGTTTCTAGTGCCCAGGAAAGAGGGTACCTGTAGCAAATTCTAGACCTCTGTCATCTAAACACTTTTCTGGACATGCCCTCTTTTTGAATATTGTTCCTTCAGACTTTGTCACCTTTTTTGCTTCTTCAGGCTTATATGGTGTCTTTGGATCTCAATGATGCTTATCTGCCCTTTTCAGTAAGTTTTTACATTTCTCTTTTGCTTCCTGGCATTTTCAGTCCTCTGCTGTGCCCTTTGGCCCTTCTACTGTCCCAAGGGTATTCACCAAATGCCTTACTCTGTGATTGCTTTTTGCAGGCTTCAGGGGATCCAAGTATATTCTTGCTTGGACAACCTCCTGTTTCAGGCATCCTTTCCAGAGATCTTGTTGCAAAAATCTTTATTTTGCCATTTCCCTTCTGCAAACCCTAGGGTTAACAATAAACTTCAAAAAGTCTTTTCTGACTCCTTCTCAGGACCATGTTTTTGTGGGGTGCAGGATCCAGACTGTGCCTATGCTGGCATCCCTCCTCCTCCCAAGGCCATAACACTTATTTCCTTTTTTTCAAACTCTTCTTCCTCTGGCCTCTATTACAGCCAGGGAATTTCTGAGATCTCAGGGGTTCATTGCCTCCACCATTCCTATGCTCCCTCTGGCCAAACTCCACATGAGAAAGTGGTTTCTGAAGTCAGTTTGGCTTCAACATGCACATCCCCTCGAATTTGTAGTTCCTCTTATGCCTTGTCTCAAGAAGGAACTTTAGTGGTGGATTCAGCAGTTTTGTCTAAATCCAGGGCTCCCTTTTCATCCCCCTCTTCCCTCTCAGGAGCTGTTCACAGATGCTTCAGACATGGGATGGGGAGCAGCATTTAGCTCCCTAAATGTGCAGGGTGTTTAGTCACCTCTTCAATGGAAAGAGCACATCAATGTGGAAGAGATGAGACCTGGCTCTTCAGGATTTTCATCCTCTCCTCCCTGGGACCTTTCAAAATGTTTATAGACAATACCCACAGTGATGTGGTATGTAAACAAACAGTGGGAGACGAGATCTTTTCTTATTTTTGCCGGTTGGCACTCCTGGTGTGAGAACTTGGTATCCAGTGTCAAGTGACTCTTCAGGCAGTTTACATTCCCTCAGGTCAAAATATTGTGGCAGACACTGCGAGTAGGCCCTTAACTCAATAACACAAATGGTTAGGGATGTGTTTCTGGACATTGTCCACTAGTGGGGTACTCCTCAAATAGATTTTTTTGCCTTACCTCTGAACAGACGACTTCCTCTTTTTTGTGCCAGAGTCCCAGGTCCTCTGCCTTGGAAGGTGGACGCCCTATCTTTTTCTTGGAAGGGGATGTTTCTTTACTCTTTCCCTCCCCTGCCCTTCATTCCAAAAGTCCTGTTCAGAATTCAACAAGATGCTCCCAGAGTCTTGTTGGTGACTCCCTTTTGACCAAGACAGCTTTGTTTCCCCCTCATTACATTTAGCCAAGGGCAATCATCACAAGTTACCTCACAGGATGGACCTACTCAGACAAGACATACCTACTCTTCAACTGATACTGTGGGTGCTAGGATTTTGATTCCACATGCACACCTTTTTTCTGTGGACATGCTTAGGGTCCTGCAGAAGGCTAGAAAATCCTACTCATCCATATGGAAGAGGTTTTCTGTTTCGTGTGTTTCTCGTAACCTGGCTTCAGTTTATGTGGATGTTCCTTTGGTTCTCTCTTATCCATGTGAATTGCTCAATGCTGGATTGACTTATTCTTCTGTTAAGGCCCACTTACCAACTACCTCTGCTTGCCTGCCTTTATCTTCTCCTTTAGCTTCTAGATTTGAAGATAAACAATTCCTTAAAGGTGTCCTTCATATTAGGCCTCCCAGGAAACCTGTTCCTACTCCCTGGGTTCTTAATGTTGTTTTGGAAAAATTGACTTTGGCTCCTTTTGAGCCTACACCTTCATCTTCCTTGCAATATTGCTCTTGGAAGACTACTTTCTTAGCCCTTCCTTTTGCCAGACAGGTGTCTGAGCTTCAAGCCATTTTGTTTTTTCCTCCTTTTTTGGTGTTTCATAAGGACAGGACATCCTTGCGTACTAATCCTTCTTTTGTACCCAAGGTGGTGAATAAGTGTGTCCATTAATCAGTGTATTAATTTGCCCACTTTTCCCCTTCTCTACAGTCTGTCAGTGAGAAGGTGTTACACACACTGGATGTGCATAGACAACACAGGTTTTATTTGAATAAGACTATTAGAAAATCTGTTCAGCTGTTTGTTTCCTTTCATCTTAGGTCCTTAGGAGTAGCTGTGTCCAGGCATACTATTTCTTCTTGGATCTCTAATGCTATTTCTTTTTGTTATTCCTTTCATGGTGTGAGCCTTCCTTATTCCATTAAGGATCATTCTACTAGTGGCTTCTTCTGCTGCCTTTTTTACGGCTTTGGATACTAACTCTATTCTTGAGGCAGTTACCTGGACTTCTGTGCATGCATTTACCAAGCACTACACGTTGGATGGAATTTCCAGAGCTAGGGGTGGGTTTTCTATGGCCAACCTTCATGGCTTCTTAGAGGGCTCTGCTGGTCCTTCTTTCTCCCCCATCTCTTCCTCTTGAGCTTTGACACTCTCCCTAGTGTAATGAATACTGCAACAGTGAAACGGAAGGATATAGTATAGTTGTGTAAAATTTTACCATAACAGTAGATGATGTTCTCTTCACTTTTGCAGTATTCACTCCCTCCCTCCTCCCCCTGGTCCCTTTCTATTCTGGATGTACTGAATACCTCTTCTTTTACTTGGACTGGCATTTCTACTGGGGCCAACAGTTCTGAGGATGGTACATCCAGACATCATCTTTGTACCCTATCCTACGTGAGGAGCATATGTGTGACATACTGTTCGGATGGACCACCCTTGGCAGGGAATCCCTAGTGTAATACCGCAACAGTGAAGAGGAGGACATCTACGATTATGGTAAGATTTTGCACAACTTTACTTTCAAGCTGCAACTTGTCAATTGCTGTTTCTCATAGAAGGTTACAATGACAAGAGAGACTCACTGTTTTAGTTTTTCCTTTTCAATGCAGTTGTGTGACTTTGGAGTTAGCGTACAAGTAAGGGAGAGATGGGGGTGTAAAGCAAGTGGGTTGCCCTCTGCAAAAAAATTTTTTTTCCACATCCAGATAAAGCTTTTACTGGTTAGGTCTTCTCTGGGTGTAACTGTTATTCATAGTTGGCACGGGGCAAGTATGATATCCAGTATTTCCCTTTGTGTACCTAGGTGAATGAATCTTTCTTGTGCTAGTAACTCCCCAGTACAGCCAGCTGTGTCCTGTTTTGATACATCTGTTCCTTTACCTGTTTGTCAACCTCTCTCTGGTATCTAGTAGTGGTTGTAACCAACAGCTTTTATTCTTTATCCTTCTAGTCTAATTGCTAGACTAACTTTTTGATGCACTTTGAGGTTCCTCTGTTCTAGTTATTTACTTAAGAGGCATGTACCTTTTCCCAGATCTTCCCCTTTCTGCCATGATGGCACAGTTGATATCCCTGATCTCCATGTCCAAGCCCCTTTCATCATTTGCCCAGGGTTTTGTCACACCTACTGTTTCCACTTCTCTGTCTTGTATTATTATTTAAAATTCTTCCATGTTTCTGGCTTAAACACCTGGCATTGCTCAGGATGTTTTTCCACTCCTTGTTCCCTGTCATGTCTGTCTTTTTTTGTAACCATTTAAAGTGTCAGGACATGCTAGAACAAGTCCCGGAATACAGAGACTGATTGGCCAAAAGATTGGACTTGTATATACTAAGTCCTTGTATATACTAAGTCCGAGATGCCATTTCACAAAATATTCCCTTTTTCTGAGGTATGGTATTCTCAGAGTTGGTATATATACATGTTCATGGTATACAGGGGGGGTCTTGCCCCCCCCAAAGCCATTTTAAGGTGATTTTCAAGATTCGCTCTTCTCCTGTTTTTTTTTTTGGTCTTTTTTTCCAGCTTTTCAGCACTCAGCATTTCAATAGGGAGCCATCTTTTTCTTTACCTTCCACCCCCTTACCTACCCAATGCATCTTATACCGTCCCTTATGATTCCTTTATCTTCCTGACAGTTGATGTTTTTATATGTTTACCCGAGTTATCATTTCACTGTGCTCCACACTCCATCTCTGTCAGTTTAAAGGCACAATAATTTTATGTACTCTAGTATTCTGTGGTCATCAAGGTCGTTCCACACTGAGACAGGTGAATTCTATGTATAACTTGCGTTTTTTCTCTTTGCTGAGTCCCCCTCTGTCACCATGTAGTCTGGAGCCATACTCATCAGTTCACTTTGAGGCAGGTGTTGCAGTTGCAGATTTTATTCTTTGTTGTGCTGGCATGTGACACATGTAGCAGCTGCAAAAAAAGGCCATTACATTTCCCATCACCTTGCATGTCCTGGACATCTCAAATGCCATTCCTTCTGTTTCTTTTGCCAAGTCATTCATGCCCACATATGCTGTAACTTGTGCACCTCCACCCTTCCATGATTGGTGGGGGGGGGGGTAGGCTGAAGCAGAAAGGAGGAAGCAGCATCTTTTGGAGTCTTAGGGGAAAAGCCTTTTGTTTTGCTTTAAAGCTGTTCTTTTTGAAAATTGTGATGCAGTAGGATGCTTGGACAATGGGGCTCCAGTGTTCTAGACTGGATTGTTTGCAATCTGATGTTAAAATTCTACTGAATGCAGTTTGTGGTTAGTCCGGTTTGTTTTTTTTTTTTTTTTTTTTTTTTTTGGATATTGGTGTCCAGTGAGAAACTCGTTTGTGGTATTGAGTTTATTTGTTCATGTTATGTGTCTTGCTTTTACAGAGTGACTTTGGACTTTGTATGTTATGGGAGGCCTATTTATGCTGGTTTGCCTGTTTGATGGTCCAGGACTGTTAAGACATTGTTTTAGAACTACCCATTTATCTCTTGGTTGTGGCTGATTTCTTCCCCTTATTCTTGGTGTTTTTACAACTCAATGCTATTAACACATTCTTCTCAGAAACATCTGTTTGGTTCTAGGCAATGGTTATGTATATGGATGCTAGTAATGTTGTGCCTGCCTTATTTTACAGTCTTTTACAAATTGGGTACCAAGCTTCACTTAGTTCATAGGAGATTACTAGGGTAAAGGCTTTAGAGCCCTTACAAGCCTAGCCAATATAACCCAATTTTACCCAATGTATGGCCCCTAGAGGGCAATAGGATGGCATGGGTTTGAGCCTATGCATTGAGTATCTTGTAGATTGCCCGTGTCCAAACTACGTTTGAAGAGGGCCAGGGAAGGGCTATGCTTAATGTGAATAGGAAGCCTGTTCCAAAGAAGGAGGAATCTCTGAGATACACATACTGAAATTTTTATTTATAACACTGTTTTGAACTATAGCCCTTTTGTTACATAAGCCTGCTGTTTAATTTTGCTGCTTTTTAGAAGTTACATATATTGCTTTGTATTAGTAAGAATTGTTCGTTGCAAGTTTAATTCACATTCCCACTATTTTATGTTTGATTCATCTGGACTGTATAAAATTGTTTGGGTTTATAGTTATATGAAGGTGCTCAGGAATTTCAGTACTATATTAAAGATGAACTTAAACCACATTCTTTTCTCTGCAACATTATATTTGATGTTGTCTTTTCATTCTGTCCCCAACTGATGGGTTCGGATCTGATCCTCTGATCTGACTCGGCTGTTGCTAAAGCTCATAGCATCCAACATCTCTCGAGCTTCTCATTTACCCATAATGCACCAACCCTAAATTACCTCAGATCTCATTTGCTGCTTTGCGAGAAAGATGTGGTTGCCTCACTCTCATGCTTTAGATAAGTAATTATTACTATTATGAACACCTTAACACCAATATTTCCTCTAATATTTCCAAATATTTATAATTTTATATATTTTTCCTTACCCTTTTACTAAAAGAATAAATCTTATGTTACCATAGTTGGTATTCTTCCCCTTCTTTATCTTTCGTACAATTCTTGTACTTCCTCTCTTACTGTCATTAGTAAGTTTTTCCTTTCTGCACTTTAGTGTGCTCTTTTTATTACCATTGTTGGTAGCTTCTTTCTTTCTTTTTTTTTCTATATGTTAAAAAAAAAAAAAAAACTGTTCGTTCTTAACAGTGTATGTTTATATATTGGTAGTATAATGTCGGACAAAGGCCCCACTGGTCTTAAAAAGTGTGTTGCGTGTGGGCACAAGCTTCTGAAGTCCGATGCCCACACTTTGTGCGTTTACTCTCTTGGGTCTTTATATTTAGAGGAGGATTGCTCAGTATATCATGGCTTTAATCCAAGGGCCTTAGCTGAGAGAAAGAACAAACTCATATTGAAAGGTTTGCTTCCTTCTACTTTCAGAGAGGCAATATCTGGAGCTCAATCCCCCAAAAGTAAAGATTTGAGGCCTTCTCAAAGACCATCCACATCATCCACCCATGTCTTGGAGCAGTCCAGGAAAAGATCCAAGCGGATCTGACCTCGCCCTTCGGATCCAAAGGGAAAAAAAATTGATGGACCCGACTCCCTCGGGTCCGATGAAAAAGTTACTGGATCAGACTATATCCAGCCCTATTTCTCTACCCAGGACAAGATATTCCCCGTCCATTGATCCAGTGCCTTCAAGAGTGTCTTCACTGTTTTTGGAGCATCACCAAGCCAGGTCCCCTTCCCAAGTTTTGAGTCATTTTTCCAGAAGTTTGATGGAGGAAGACGAGAGAGTGACGAGGAAGATTTTCTTGGCACAGAGTCAGACAGGTGTCTTATTGGCTCCTTACCCCTTTAGGGTAGGAGGTCCATCCTTCGAGTACACCCCACTTCCTCCTCTGATTCCTTTGACTGTCTTAGAGTTCCTGGTTCTGAGCTGTTTGGATCCGATGACAGGAATATCTTCGGATTCAAAATTTACTCTGAGTGCTCCAGTTCAGTCAGATCTGGAGGGCTCTCGGATCTGTAGCTTCTCTGTTGGTTGCAAGGAGTTGGAATTGACTCTGCAGTTGTTGGAGCTGTCTCTGCACATTGGGCCTTCAGCACTGAATAGTTTGGCTCCAGCTTCATCCTCCTGGAGATTGCTGTCAGGGCAGGGGAGGACTCTGGTCCAGAAGCTTGTCGTTTCTGAACTGAGGTCTCCTCTCTTCCTCTCTCTCCGGGGTGATCATCCTTCAATGTTGTGAAGAGAGTGTTTTCTGCCCCAGCAGAATGGATAGATCCAACTCCCTTGGATCCTTTGCCTTCTACCTTGATGTCTCTGCACTTGGAGCCTCATAACTCTTTACCACAGGGACAGCCAGTCCGAGACCCCCAGGATTCCCAGGGTATTTCTGTTTCTTCTGATACCTCGCCAGAGCATCCCACTGAGGAGGTCCTTAGGAAGAAGTGTAAAATGAAACACTTGGACTCTTCAGAAGAGTCAGTCACGGAGGATACAGACTTTGATGAAGGTGAAGGATCCCCACAGTCAACTCCTGAAGTTTCATTTGGAGACATCCTTGAAATCCTAAAGCCGAGAAGTGGTTGGATGTCCAGCAACCATTCATCCAAGGAGTCTGTATTCCTGGAGGCTTTCGGTACTGGCCTGTCTACCTCCTGGATTACTCTGCCTGCCAATGAGTGTGGAAAGAACCTGAGACAGTTGAACCTGTACCCAGGAGACCAGACAGGATTATGGCACCACCTTCGGATAAGCAATTTTGGGGAAAAGGCGTGCCCATTGATGCCATGGTCATGGTGGTGGCCACCAAAAAGGAACTTGCCGAAGAGAGTTCCACTATTCATTCTCCTAACAGAGAGTCTAAGGCAATGGACAGGTTTGAGAAGCGTGTCTGTGCTTCAGCAACCTTCGCTTTAGGTCACTGAGTTATTTGGCACATTTTGCAAGGGTACAGAGGGATTTGATTAAGGAATTCTCAAATACCTTGTCAGGATCCATTTCTGCCGAGGCCCAATCATCTGCGACTTCTGAGTTGGCTACCCTGCAATCTGTTTTCAAATTCATCAATGAGGCTCATTTTGCCTGTACCTGAATGAACCTCAAGGGCAGCAGGTTCAGGCATTTCCATCAGGAGACATGCCTGGATGCACTTATGTGATTTTTGTGGAGCCCTTCAAGTCTTCATTTGTCAATGCTCCTTTTGACAGTACATTTTTGTTTGGCCCCAAAGTGAAGGACACATTATTCAGACCTGAGAAGGATGGAAAGACCCTGTCTGCCGTGGGCATACATTTTTCATCCCCTCAAAGATTGTTCTCTAGGAATCAATGAGTTTGTTGAAAGATGTGGTTCAAGAAATCCCAGGGTCCTTTCCAGAACACACATGGAGGACCTTTTCCCAGAGTCGGGGGCGACTCCAACCGTCACTGCTACCCCAGGGGCAAAGGTGGTCCGCAAAACCATGGATCCAGAGATTCTTTCTTTGACGCTCCCTACCAGCACTTCTGAAAGGAGGCCTGATTGCCCACCTCTGTAGACAATCAGGGGTCAATTATCTCTGCACCAGAGAGCTTGGCTAGACATAAAAGATACTTGGATGCAGAGTACTATTTCCAGAGGTTATATAATACTGTTTTCTCTTCCACTCTCAAGAAATATCCCTGATGTTCCACCCAGTCAGAGAGAATAAGCTGCATTTCAGATACAAAAGCTGATAGAAAAAAATAATCCAAGAGGTTTTGCCAGACCGGATAGAATCAGAAATATACTCAGTTTTTTTGAATGCCAAAGGAAACAGGCGACTGGAGACCAGTTTTGGATCTCAGCAACTTGAGCAAGTCAGTTCAAACCAAATTTCAGATGGTCATGGGTTTAGTCCATTCTCCCTTTTCTGGGCAAGGGTGACTGGGTGTGCTTAAATAGACTGTTAGGATGTGTACTATTACATAAAGATGAACAGATGATCCAGAAAGTACTTGCGCTTCCAGTTGAGAGCTAGTCATTACCAACTCTGAGTTCTGTCCTTTGGTCTCACCACAGTCCCCAGGGTGTTCACCAAATATATGGCAGTAGTCGCAGCTCATTTGAAACTGCAAGGATTCCAGGTGTTTTTATATCTAGATGACTGGCTCATTACTGCCCCGACCAGGCATCAGTCAAAAAGGGCAAGTGCTCAGGTTCTCCAGATGTGTTTTCATCTGGGGATAACCGTGAAGTATGACAAGTCTTAAATGGAACCAACTCAAAGTTTGGAATTCATAGGAGCAGTTTTCAACACAAAGTCAATGATAGCTTCACTGCCCCCCCCCCCCCAAGGGTTCAAACTATAAAATCATAGGTCAGAAAAATAATCTGCAGTACCAAGATTTTAGCCTGCTTGGTCCTATGATCAGTGTCAGTAGCAATAACAATAGTACCTTTAGCCAGATTTTACTTGAGGATTCTCCAATGGATGCTAGCCACACAATGGTCAATTCTTTACCAACCCATGTCAACACTGATATGAATCACTCTGATACGCAAGAGAGATTTCAGGTGGTGGATTCAGTCAGATCAGGTTTTATAAGGCCATCTGTTCACCCCTCAACCTAAAGCCATTGTGACCATGGACACTTTCCAGTTGAGGTGAGAGGGTCTTGGGAAAACCGTCCAAGGCATTTGGTCCCCTGAAGAGGCCAACTTGCATATCTATGTCCTAGAGATGAGAAGAGTGCTTCTATTGTTGCAGGCCTTCCAAGATGCTCTCCCTTCAATGTTGATTGCAATTCAGGGGGGCAATATGTCAGTAGTTTGATACGTCAACAAGCAAGGAGAGACCAGATCTTAACCCTTTTGTCGTGACGCACTCAAGAGTGTGGGAGTGGGTGATCTCATCCAACTGCTTTCTTATAACAATGCACATTCCAGGGAAGTTCAGTGTGATAGGAGACAAACTGAACTGGTGCATTCTTCTACCTCTTGAATGGTCTCCCAAAAAGAATGTGATGGAAATGATTTATCGTTGATGGGGCCAGCCTTGCTGTGATCTTTTTGCTTCTCCCCTAAACAACAAATGCAGCAGCTACTTTGCCCTAATCCTCCCAGAGTGGAAATCTCTAAGGGATGCTCTGCTCTACATTTGACCCCCCTAGTGTAGTTTATGCTGACCCACCAATGCCATTAATTCCAAAATTCCTGCAGAAAGTTGCCATGTTGAAGAGCAAAGTCATCTTCATTGCACCTTACTGGCCTCAACAGATTTGGTTTCCCTTCCTCTGACTTCACTTACTTCACCAACCTTGTATTCTGCATCTGACTCCAGACCTCCTGTCTTACCTGACAGGCATGATCCATGCTGACATATCAAATCTCAGGCTGATGGCCTGGTTTCTCCAATTTGTTTAATAACTAGATAACCTATGCCCTCTTCCCATGTCCAGAATATACTTTTATCTACCCATAAGCGTTCAACACACACACTTTGCTTCAGTAAATGGAAAATTTGTTTACTGGACACATCAAAATCATGTTGAACCTTTTTCAGCTCCAGTACATAACATACTTGTGTTTTTGGCCATACTATTTAAATAAGAAGCTATTTTCTCAACCTTCAAAGTTCAGTTAGCAGCTATATCAAACTAGCACTGGATTTGAGGGTTCCTCTGTAGATTCACATAAGTTGTGCAGAGCTTTCATGAGAAGTACTCTACTTTTAAGATCTTACCCCCGCCCCCATAGGATCTCAGTCTGGTATTACAGCCACTTATATATTCCCCTTTTGAATCAGCAGTTAAATGTAGCCTTGGGTATCTTACCTGAAAAACATTTTTTGTAGTAGCCATTACATCTGCTAGACAAACTACAGAAATTCAAGCATTGTCTTCAAAACCTCCATACTTGATTTTTCACAAGAATAGAGTGACTTTACGAATTAATGCCTCTTTCCTTCCCAAGGTGGTGTCCAAATTGAAAATTAGTCAAGCCATTAATTTGCCAATATTCTTCCCGAGTTTTGCTAAAAAAGTTCACTATGTGTTACATTTACTAGATATTCACAGACAATTATGTTTTAACATGCAGAGAACAAAAGACGTAAGAAAAACAGACCGGTTGTTTCCTTTGTAGACTTGAAATTGGGTAAACCAGTTGCCGAAGTTTAGCAAGATGGCTAACTGATTGTATCTCATTTATTTATTAAAAGAATTGGGTATTACCTTATCACAACATGTATGATTTCATTCAACTAGATCCATGGCAATGTCATTAGTTTTATTTTCCAGAATATCCATGGATGACATGTGCAGCACCAACTTGGGCTTCTCCCCATACTTTTGTTACTCATTACAAATTGGATCTGGTCTCCAGAGGTAGAGCATCATTTGGGTCAACTATGCTCAGGAATATCCTTCCATAGACCCCACCAAGGATTTTAGGTAACTGGGGACTCTGTCCCATCAGTTAAGGATAAAATGAAAATTTACATAATCAAATAAAGAAGTTATGTACTTACCATAGCATTCCATTTGTTGTCTGTCTTCATTCTTCCTCAACTTCTGTCCCACCAACCCCCATCCATTCTATTTACAAACCTCTGGAAGAATGAATTTTTAAAGGGACATTATTGTCCTTTATATTGAGCTCCAGATATAGTTTTTTTCTTGTATTCAGTACATGCAGTTTTATATCTCCTTATTTATGCATAATAAATATTTCCTTTATGGTAAAAATCAGCAACCAAGATCTGAGGTAATTTAGGGTTGGTGCATTATGGGTAAGGGAGAACCTCAAGAGTTTTTGGTTGTCACAGGCTTTAGCAATGGTTGAGTTGGATCTTAGGATCAGATCTGAACTCATCAGTTTTGGAAGAATGAAAATGGACAACACATAACATTATAGTAAGTGCATAACTTCGTTTCTTGGTGCATTGAAAGGTAATATTTGGTTAAGCATTCACAAATGCTATATTTATTAACATTTAGACAATTGATCCCTTGATTTGACTGCTGTTTTCCCAAATTAATCCAAGGCTGGTAATTATTAATGTTCTACTGTTTTGCAGTACTTGGACACATTGACTTTGAAGTTAAATAGGATCTCTTGAACCTCCTTGTCTGTCCTTTTCCTCTGCTTGTTAAATAACTTTCAGATCCTTGTTAATCTCCAGTCTTAATTCCTCCCAGTCTAGTCATATGCCTGCTTCTCTGCTTTCTTGAATTCTTTCTTTTTTTCACAACTCTCCTTCCCCAGGAACAGCTGATGTGATGGTGCAGGAATGAGATGCTTGATTATGCTTCTAGCCATTGATCTTCAACCAATGGAGTCTTCACCATTAAGCCAGTTAGGTGGTATAGGCAGAGGTGTCCATTGGCTCCTACTAGCATCTGGAGTGGGGGATAATGGATTAAAAAGATTTACTGTAGGGCTGATTGAAAGCATGCATCTAAAGTTATTGCTGCCTTTGTGTGCGCAATACCCATCTCCACATTAGTATTCATGTGAGCATACATGTATACAGGTTCATATGTAAAGAAATGAAATTGGAGGACATTTTATTCGGGGTCTGATAACTGCCAGTGATGCCACTAAGCTTTTCTGATACAATGATTGCTCCTAGGCTTCTCTGTACAGCAGGTATAAGGATATTTATCCTCCATCGGAAAAACACAAGGAGTATTGGTGTCTTTGGAGGTGTGATGGAGGTGGAAGACTGGGGAAGTGGGTATGAACCAGGTTTTGGTATGGGAGGGAAGAGGAAGCCCAACTTCATGCTACTCAAGTCAGAAGTGACAAACTTCATGACACCCATGCAGATGGGAGCTGAAAGTTCGACTGCTGAATCCTACACTAAGGCAGTGTACGAGCACATCCACTCGTGCATGCATCGTGCCATCCCAAATAGAACCAAGACACTCTCCTCCAAAAAAAGGAAGCCAATCTGGTGGTCCCCTGCCATAAACAAACTATACAACAGAAGGAAGAAACTGTTGCAGAAAAGAGGACAATCCCAGGATACAAAATACTCCCTTACCAGCCTCCATAAGAAGCTGAGATCCCTCATAAAATCATCCAAAGCTAGTTATGAAAATAAAATTGCTAAAGATTCCAAAGACAACCATAAGGCATTCTATAGTTATGTGAAGAATCTAAATGGCAATGCTCAGATCTGCTCTGAGCTACAACAGAATGGCATTAAATATACTGATCCCAGGGATATTGCCAATATCCTGGCAGATTGATTTATTGCCAGCTTCACCTCCCTCTCACCCCAGAAGGGCCCATCTCATTACCAAAAGATTGCCAAATTCCGGTAATCATGGCCACACAGGTAGAAACCACACTCTCCAAAGCTAAGAATACAGCATCCATGGGAGCAGATGACATCCCAGGCTGTGTACTACATGAACTACAAAATGAATTGGCACCTCACGTAAGTGTCATGTTTAATCATAGCCTCACCTCAGGCTTCGTGCCCACTGAGTGGCGCACAGCTACAGTTATCCCACTCCACAAGGGAGCATCTACCTTGGATCCCTGGAACTACCATCATCCCATCAGTTTGACGAGCCTGATCTGCAAGTGCATGGAATGCATTATCATGGAACTTATAAACAAAGACATTGGCAACCTTCAAACACTGGACCCTACCCAGTTTGGGTTCATGAAGGGACGATCTTGTCTCCTGAACCTGGATTGACTTCTTTGAATCCATCTCCAGAGCTGTGGATGAGGTTAAGGTAGTCCACACAGCCTATCTGGACCTTGCCAAGGCCTTCAACACCACCCCCCACTCTGGAATCATAGATAAACTTACTAAGTTGGGCATAAATCCTTACTTCACTTGATGAGTTGCCAACTGGCTTACTGACAGAACCCAAACTGTAAAAGTAGCCGACTCCAAAATCCAGCTTCAGACAGGTGACAAGTGGAGTACCTCCGGGTTCAGTCCTGGACCGCTCTTGTTTGGCATCTACTTCTCTGAAGTACAGGCCAACACTAAGGGACTCTGGCTAACAAAGTTCACAGATGACTGCAAACTGGGAGCCATTATTGAATTCCCAAATGATGTGGATATTCTACAAAAGGGCCTTACAGAAACAGATGCTTGGTGCCAGAGCCATGGGCTCAAGCTTAATGCCAAGAAATGGATAGTTATCCACTTTGGGAAAAAACATGTACCCATGTATTACCACATAGGTGGCAGTACACTAAACACTGAAAGTGTGATGAGAGACTTAGGGACACAGGTGGACAGTGGTCTCACCTTCAATAACCACATCGCCACAACAGTCAGGAAATCCTTCTTTGTGGCACACCTCATCACTAAGAGCTTTTCATCCAGAAAAAAGGAGGTCATTTTCCCACTGTACTCATCCCTCATTAAACCCATTATAGAGTACAACACCCCATTTAGTATGTACCTCACAAGACATCTGCAACAGCTGGCAAAGCCTCAGAAATACCTCATTAAAAGAATCACAGGCGTAAACCAGATGCCCTATGCTGAGCATCTAAAAAAACTCCAGCTATACTCTGTGGTATATCGTCTACTCAGAGGTGATCTCTGCTTAACATTCAAGGCCATGTCAAACCCTGAGCTGCTGGACATGCTCCACTTAAAAAGAAATCCCAATTCCTCAGAGCCACATGCTCCAGGAATCTAAACTTTGTCATCACAATGAACAAAACATGCTGGGAGGGATAGGTTCCTGACCCAGAGACTCCCCGCACTCTGGAATAGACTGCCCATACATGTCGAGCAGCGCACTTCTTTGGCCCTCTTCAAAACGAACCTTGACGATTGGATGGGAGATTCACCCTGGGGATCACGTCAGTTGCCCTGCTAATCAGGGGTCCAGGGAGGTAAATATTGTGGGAAGAAATATCCAGGGAATTGTTATGGCTAGGCCTGTATAGGCCCTAGGGCCAATAGCCTAGTACCAACCTATGAACCTCTATGAATGCGTTCCCACACATCACCTTTGTTTCTGTAATATCACATTGTCACTGAACCAGTCATCCTTCAAACTTTGTCTTTGTTTCCTACATTTCTTTTCTTTTTCTGAAATATGATGCTATCATATAGTCTCTTGCATGTGATGAAGTAGTTTCTTTCATATCCCATCATCAGTTGTACGATGTGCTGCAGGGACACTGGTTACTAGCACTTGGAGCTTAGCCACTAGGTAAGATAATAAGCAGGCTAAATGAGCCAAATGGTCCTTTTCGCTGGGTGTATTGTATTGTATTCCTCTGAAATGTCTCATTCCTGTCATGTCTTCAAAATGAGGTTATTCTCCACTGAGGTTTCAGTATCTATACAGCTTGGGCAATAATTGTGTTTTACAGGGTTTCTTTACTCATTTTATGCATTTGTTCCCATCCAGCTGCTCTTTTTTCCTTGTGTTTGTTGCTTAGATTGATGCTGTCATTTGTCTGGTTGTACAATGTAAACCTGAAGAAGGAACCACCGAATTAAGATTATTTGCCAAGTGTTCTGTACAACTAAGACTTCAATAGTACACCGAAAAGCTGCACTAGAGTCTAGCATAAAACTTTTGAGAATTTCTTCTTTTTAGACAAGTAATTCCAGATGTTTTCTTCTTTACTTAACTGCACGGTTTCTCCAATTCCATTGATGGTTCAGCAATCTAGGTAGTCAATCCCAGCTGTACACATTTTTTCTTCCTCTCGAAAATTTGCCACTAGAAAGCTTTATAGAAGTAAATGTAAATGGTTTGCTTTTTGGGCTGCAGAAACAAGTATTTATCCCTTTACGGTTCCCCTACCATCTGTTTTGGACTTCTCACTCATCTTTTTCAAAGTGGTGCCAGTTATTCCACTATTAAAGTTCAATTGGCTGCAATTTTCTCATTTCACATGGAAGAGAATAATGCACCCAGAGATTCCCTTAGATAGTTCAAGGCCTTTCTTTGAGGAACTTTCTTACTCTGGCTTCCACTTAGAGATTCAATCCCTCCATGGGAATGTTAACATTCTTTTGCAGGTCCTAACAATTCCTCCCTTTGAACCTGCTGCAAAAGTAGATCTTAAGTTTTTATCCTGGAAGACCTTATTCTTGGTGACTGTTACTTCTGTCAAGAGAATTTCAGAATTGCATTCATTATCCTCAAAGCCTGCGTTTTCAGTTTTCATACGGACAGAGTATCTCTAAAAACTAGCCCCTCTTTCTTCCCCAATGGGGCTTTGCAATCATCCTTTCATCAGTCAATAAATCCTTCAGTTTTCTTTCCAAGTTTCTCAAACAAGGGAATTTACCCTGCTTTTACTTGATGTTCATCAGTTACATTTTTATTTACCCACACTAAGCCCTTCAGAAAATCTGACCAGTTATTTGTATGGTTCTCCAATGCTAAATTAGGCAGAGCTGTAGCCAGTCACTCTTTCTCAGTGGCTGACTCAGTTTATTTCATTTGCTTACCAGAAAAAAGGAATTCCTCTCCTTTCCACTCCTAAAGTGCAGTCTGTGGGATCTGTGGCTTTATCTGCAGCCCTTTTCTCCAGGGTTCCAATTAGTGACATGTATATACTGCAGCTACATTTTCCAATGTTCATTCCTTCATCTCCTATTACAAATTGGATGAGCAGTCTGTATCCAGCACCTCTTTTAGTCCAGCTGTGCTCCAGAATATCTTCCATGAGACCTCCCAAGTACAAAAGTAGCTAAGGACTCTATCTCATCTGTTGAGGAACAGACAGAAAAGACAACATCCGTAATGATAGATCTGTGTTGTCTGCTTCCATCCTTTCCTCAACTTCCCTCCCACCTTCCCCCTCCTTATTTTGTTTTGATGACAATATAGTCTGTTAACAATTAATCCCATTCTGAGTAGGTTCTAACTGGCCTAGCTCTGGATCCTGAAGGCATTGTCTTTTTCTGCCTTTATTTGCTTATACAAGTTACCACTGTTTAACTCATCCACCCTGTTAGGATAGGTTCTGTGTGTGTGTTTTTGTGTACGTGTGCGCATATAAAAATATATGATTCGCATTGCCTTTTCCTTGAACGGGCAAACTATATTCAGAGGAATTATGGGTATGGGGGAGGAGCACTGGATCCAAAGCTTGGAAATTGCCTTGCCCGGATCTGAGGTTGGATCCTGAGACCTATCTTTTGAGGAAAGGAAGGAAACAGATAAAATAGATCTATCATCATGGTGAGTACATAACTTTCATTTTTCTAAGGTATATGAAGTCTGAAACTTAAGTATATGTAATTATTTAGTGACTTCAGTCTTCAGTGATTTGCCAGAAGACCACAAATTTTTTGAGGAAAAGTCCAAAAATCTGGATGTTATGTGGAATTCTGGACATTTGACTGATATGAACCACCAAATATCTGACCCTTCTTCTTGTCTTATCAAGTGGTATCTTCTGACCGTATGCATCCCTGTTGTAGAACTTTTTTTTTAATCTTCAAAACAGAAAACTTTCCTTCCAAGTATCGGCACATTTTGGGAGAAACTGCTGAAAAGTAATGATGATGATGCATTTAATTAGATAAGTGCATCCTCATATGCATCTTATTTTTTTAGCATTTTTTGTTCAAATTAAGCATCTATTCAGTGTAAACTATGACTGTTGTAGCCATCACATTTTATATGTGAAAATACTTGTGTATTGTACCCTAGACTAAGATTTTCTGTTTACTGTCCTTTTTCCAGGGTGTATATATGTGTGTGTGTGTATATATATATATATATATATATATATATATATATATATATATATATATATATATATATATATATATATATATAAACACTTAATATGTGCAACAGCAACATATATAACTACTATTGTTGAAATCAGTTGAGATCAAGTATATATTTTTAAAGGTTTATTTTCAGGTGATTAAGGACCAGCTGATTTTGTTTAAACTGCTTAAAAACAACTGGTGAAAACACATTTTAGTGCATACTGAAGATTAGTTTTTCAGGAAAATCAGAAGTGCAGTTTGTATGAGACCACTGTGTTCTTTCATGAGGAGTTTCTGCTTTTCCTCTGCTGTGTGATCGTGGAATTTGATATAAATACCTTTGAGAAAAAACAATTGAGTATTTGTAGGTGGTTTGCATGAGATAGAACTGTTCATCAGCTGTGAATGAGCAAGACTCATCAATAATCAAGTTTTTATTTACAAACAATCATGTGCCAGCACGGCTACCATCACTAGCTTGGGTGGCTGTGTCCTGCCAACACTGACCCCCTGTACTTGATGAGCTTCCTGCTTTCAGCAGCACCCTGTCAGCAAAGCTGTGGCATAACCCAGTGAAGAACTGTTATGTCCCAACAGGTCGGGCATATGCCTATCCTCTTGCCTGAGCTTTAAGTGCCTAAGCCACTAGCTGAACTCAAATCACCTAGACTATAGCCATGGCTCTGCCCCACTATGCCATCGGTACAGGCAAAAAGTCATTTTTAACATTTACATTTACCATTCATACACTAGTGTGTTGTAATGACTTTCACCATACTAGGAAAACTAGGCTTGAACTATGGTTCAATTGATAACAGTTTTAATTACAAAGCTTAGAATGTATCAACAAAAAAAATAATTTCATGTCCATAAAGTTCAATATTTAAGTTAGTAATGCTTGTTACTGATTGTAAGATCTGAAGTAGTTACTTCATTTGCTCTACAACCTGTGGGTATCAGATCCGACCTCGGATCCGAGCCGGCAGCTTTACTAGCTAAAAGATCTGAGCTCCTGGCTCCTCCCCTTCACCCATAATCCCCTGCTACATGCTCCCTTTCCCCAGATCGAGTTTGCCGCAGCTGAAACAAGCTTCTAGTGAAGAGCTCCTTAGGCTTGGGTGAGATCTTTTCAGTGAATCTTTGTCAAAAATTAGAAAAAAAAGTTTCATTTTTGTTAGTGTGTGAGTGGTTTAGCTCCTATTTGTCGAGTGATAGCTTTAGTTTTATTTTTTTTGCGGTAATTTTTAGTTTTATACGTTGTTTTTGTTCCTCCCCTTAGTGTGTGGGTGTGTTAGTGTTATGGCTGAAGGGCCCAAAGCCATCTTTTCTAAGTGCACTGAGTGTGGCCATAAGCTTTCCCTGGCTGATGGCCACACTCAGTGCGTTTTGTGTCTGGGGGTGGCCCACTTATCCACTAGCTGCCAGATATGTGCAGTGTTTAACCCCCAGGCCATCAGGGATAGGAAGAACAAGTTGATCCTGGTGGGCTTGTTACCGCAGGACACGTCTTCTTCCTCTCCCTCTAAGGCACAGGCTGCTACTGCAGCCCCCGTGCCTTTAGGTCCCCTGACTCTGCCTTGGACTCAACCTGCCTCTGCTGCGCAGAGTTCAGGGGACTCGCCTGCCTCTTCGAGAGAGAAGAGGCATAAGGAGAAGGATAGGGACAAACATAAATGTCATAAGAGGCGGGCTGAGGCTCAGCCCTCAGCCCCACCATCTAAAGTTACTAGTCCCTCTACGAGGGCCACCGGATCCTCTCCCTCTCGGCTCCGTTCGCCTCATTTTTTGCCGGAGCTGGAGGAGGAGTACTGATCTCCCTCGAGGTCATCGAGGCGGCCCTCCCGGCCCACCTCGACATTTTCTAGGTCTACAAGAAGCCTGACCGACGCGGACATGGATCGGATGATGCGTCGATTTCTGCAGACTCAGATGCAGATGGGGTTGCTCCTGCCTCCCCCCCCCCCCTCTGGGGGGGGAGTGCAGTCCCCCTTTTTGCCCTGATCACTCCTTCTCCAATCCGTTTTCGGGTTTTGGAGTCATCGGATCTGGGCCCTTTCGGAGCTGGGGATTTGTCGGTGCCGATAGTTCCGGTAGCTTCGATGCCAACTGTACTCTCGAGCATGTCGGATCCTAGATCTCGGGGTCGAGAGCTGAGCACTGGATCCGTAGGGGTTGGTGTGTCTTCAGCACCCTTCAGGTCGGAGCACACTTTCCTCTCGGATCCGACTGCTTCGGCTCCGACACCGATCCCTGCTTCGGAGCCGAGGAGACTGCTTTCGGAGCCTGGGGAAGGAGTCTCGCCTTCGGCTTTTGAGATAGTGGACAGGGTTTTGTCAAGGCCTTCCAGATCCCCGGTCCGGGCATCGGATCCTTCCACTCCCCCTATGCATTTGGGTCTATCCTCCATCATCCGACCACTGGGACAGCCTGCTCAAACCCTCCAGTTAGTTCCCTTAGAAGAACAGGACCCCGTAGGTAAGCCCTCCTCGGATAGTCCCACCGAGGAGGTCCCTCGCAAACGGAAGTGTAAAAGGAGGCACCTGGACTCCCCTGAGTCCCTCATGACAGACATGGATTTGGATGAAGGGGAAGGTCCCCCAAGGTCACCCCCTGAGGATGTCTCCTTTGGAGACATCATGGATATGTTGCGAATTAGAGGGGGGGTGGTCTGGCCAAAAACCATCCTCGGACGAGTCTGTGTTTCTGGAGGCATTTGAGGCAGGCTTGTCTACCTCCTGGGTGCCCCCCCCCCCCGGCTGACCCCCTGGTGGACTTAATTACTACCAGGGCGTGGAAGGAGCCTGACACCGTGGACCCCATTCCAAGACGGCCAGACAAAATTCTTAGCCCTCCCTCTGATAGGCAGGCCTGGTCTAAGGGTTCACCTGTGGATGCCATGTTGGTGGCGGCTGCCACGAAGAAGGAACTCGCACAGGAGAGTTCCTCGGTCCACCCTCCGGATAAGGAATCCCGGGCGTTGGACCACATTGGGAAGCTGATGTTTGCTTCAGCCACCTTCTCTGTAAGGGCACTGAGTTACATGGCACACATTATCAGGCTACAGCGAGACCTAATAAAGGAATACACTGCAGCTCCCCCAGAGTCCATGATGGTCGGGGATAAGAAGACTTTCTCGACTCGTATGGCCACTCTGAAGTCTATCTCGAACACGTCTATGCGGCTACTCTCCCATGCTATGGAGGGAGCTGCTAGAGCTAGCGGAGCGGGGGTCGTCTTGCGGCGTCATGCCTGGCTCCGCCTTTGCGATTTTTGCGGAACCCTTTAAGGCGTCCTTCGCGAATGCGCCCTTTGATGGTTCTTCGCTCTTTGGCAAGACCGTACACGAGACGCTGGTCCAAAGTGAAAAGGACGGGAAGTTGCTGTCTGCTGTTGGAGTCCACTTCTCTAATCCCCAACGATCCTTTTCGAGGAATCAGAGGGGACAAAAGAAGATGTGGTTCCGGAAGTCTAGCAGTCCTGTCCAACTTCGGACCCCTCGTCCTTCAGAGGCAGAGGAGGACAAGGTGGACACCGGCCCAGAGACAGAAAAGGGCTGCGTAACTTCGGGTCTAGAGAACCATTCTCGGACAGGCCCACGCAACAGCCCTGAGGGCTTACCCGGCTGTCCCTCTCTGAAGGCAGTCGGGGGGTGTTTGTCGGAGCACCTACTAAATTGGGAGTCCATCATGACGGATAGATGGGTGCTCCGAATCATATCCAGAGGTTATTCCATTCCCTTCCTAAATCTTCCCCACCCCATGAAGCGCCTCCCCGATGTCCCACCCGATCAAAGGGAGGTGGCAGCTTCAGAGATTTCGAAGCTGCTAGAAAAAAGAGCCATCCAGCGTGTCCTCCCAGACCAGTTCGGATTGGGCTATTACTCCAGGTTCTTTTTGGTGCCAAAAAAGACAGGGGACTTAAGACCAATTCTAGATCTCTCTTCCCTGAACCTGTTCATTCCCAAAGAGAAATTCCAGATGGTCACTCTTCAATCAGTTCTCCCCCTCCTTTGGGAGAACGACTGGATGTGCTCCATAGACCTCAAAGATGCGTACTACCACATTTTGCTGGACAGACATCCAGGAGGTTTCTCCGCTTCCGGCTGGGAGCCAGTCATTATTAATTCACGGTTCTTCCGTTCACCCTCACCTCAGCCCCCAGGGTGTTCACAAAGGTCATGGCAGTGGTTGCAGCCCACCTGAGACTCCAGGGCATTCAGGTCTTTCCATACCTGGACGACTGGCTCCTCACCGCCTCCAACAGGTATCAACTGTGTGTTGCCAGGGATTATGCTCTAACTCTTGCCCAGAGTTTGGGCATTTCGGTAAACCTTCAAAAGTCCTTTCTTCATCCTGTGCAGGTTCTGGAATTTATAGGGGCCAAATTGGACACTCTCCTCTCTCGGGCCCTACTAACTTCGGACAGGGTGAACAGTTTGTCATGTCAGGTTATAGCCCTCCTTCAGAACCCGGCTCCATCGGCAGAGTTAGTCCTGAGAGCACTAGGCTCTATGGCGGTGGCAATCAGTCTTTCTCTACACGCGCATCTACGAATGAGGATTCTGCAATGGACCCTTCAAGTCCAATGGTCTCTGTTGCTACATCCGTTGAACACCCCTATTCCCCTGAGCAGGGTTTGCAGGGTCTCCCTCCTCTGGTGGCTTCACTCACGGGAGCTGTGAGAAGGGAGACCCTTCGTGATGCCTCCGCCCCCAAGCCACGTTGACCACGGATGCTTCTCGCCTTGGGTGGGGGGGACATTCTTCGGGCAGAACCGTCCAAAGCACGTGGACCCCCTTAGAGACCGCCTTGCATATCAATGTCCTAGAGATGAGGGCAGTGCTTCTGGCGTTGCAAACTCTTCACGACCTTCTCCCTCTAGGGACTATTGCAGTTCAAGCAGACAACATGGCGGTAGTCTGGTACATAAACAGGGAGGAACCAGATCTTATCCCCTTTGTCGGGAGGCTATGAGAGTTTGGGAGTGGGCGATATCCACCAACCGCTTTCTGGTAGCAACGCACATTCCGGGTCGGTCCAACATTCTGGCGGACAAACTGAGTTGCGTGATCCTCACACCGTACGAGTGGTTTTTCAAACCATCAGTTGTGAAACTTTTAGTTATGTACTTACCATAACTTTAGATGTTTGGGATCCATCTCGCCTACATTCTGTACTGATGGGTTCGGAGCCGATCCTCGGCTCCGACTCGGCACGCTATACTCTAGAGCGAAGTCTCTAATTGGCTGAGCTATTCTATATCCCAGGATGCACCACCACCACTTCCCCAGATCTTGTTTGTCCGCACACATGCACACAGTCATAGACAGTTGAAATAACATTGCCAGATGTTTCAAGATGAAACGGCTAAACTGAACCGTCCGGTCTCTTCTGATCTCCAAGGCAGGGGGAAGGAGGGAGGGTTATTAAGAATGTAGGCGAGATGGATCCCAAACATCTAAAGTTATGGTAAGTACATAACTAAAAGATGTTATGTGATCCTATCTCGCCTACATTCTGTACTGATGGGACAGCGTCCCTAGCACCTGATTCCTGGGTGGCTCACTGGAAAACACTCCTGAGAACTGTGGAACCGAAGGAAGCTCACCCCCGAGATGCCACATCCAATTTGTAATGAGAAATAAAGGTGTGAGGAGAAGACCAGGTAGCCGCAGCACAAATGTCACTAATGGCAAGCTTGGAATGAAAGGCTGTCGAAGTAGCCATAGCCCTTGTAGAATGAGCTTTCACAGAGGTTGTAAGCTCACTATTAGAAAGAAAATAAGTATGACTGATACAGTCTCTGATCCACTTGGCAATAGTAACCTTCGTGACGGCTTTGCCCAATTTATTGTCTGAAAAGGACACAAACAACTGATCTGTTTTCCGTGTTTGATGCATCCTATTTAAGTAGAAACGCAATTGCCTGTGAACATCCAATGAGTGGAAGGTATATTCCGCTCTGTCTGAGTAGTTGGGGAAGAAAACTGGGAGTTCCAATGACTGTTGGAGACAAAAACTAGAACAAACTTTGGGAACAAAGGATGGATTAGGCCTGAGGGATACTCTATCCTTGTGAAAAACCAGGTACGGTGGTTTGACACATAGTGCTTGGAGTTCCGAAACTCTTCTGGCTGATGTAATTGCCACCAAAAAGGCAGTCTTCCAAGAAAGAAATTTCAAGTCACAAGTTGCTGCCGGTTCGAAGGGGGAAGAGGTCAAAGCACCTAATACGAAATTAAGATCCCACGGAGGAGCGGGATGAGAAATTGGAGGTCGTAGCAGCCCAGCACCTTTCATGAAGGCTTTACACAACTTATTACTCATCAAAGGTGGGTCTATACTTTCATGAAAATTAGAAATGGCTGCTAATTGAACCTTAATGGTAGAGACCGAAGAACCTTGATTGAATAAGGAAGCCAAAAATTTCAAAACTTCAGACACCGGGGTAGTAATGGGATCTAATCCCCGGAGTTGGGCCCAAACGGCGATTCTCTCCCATTTGCTGTTATACATCTTCTTAGTCAAATTCTTGTGGGCCGAGGACAAGACATGTATGACTTCGGAGTCCAAAACCTGGTTCCTGACTATAGTCGGAAGTGGAGGAGCTAAGCTGTTAACCTCAATGAGTGAAGGGACCGATGAAGCTGTCCCGACTGGTGGTTCAAGAGATCTGGCACCTGGTCCAGGAACCATGGACCGTCCAGTGCGGGTTTCCGAAGAAAGGGCAGCCAGACTTGACGAGGCCAGTATGAGGCAACTAAAATCATCTTGTACTGCAAGTGAATCGCCTTCTGGATTACCCTGGGAAGAAGGGGAACCGGTGGAAAGGCGTACAGTAGGCCGGTGGGCCAAGGTTGGACTAGGGCATCCTTGGGAAATCCCCCCGGAACTGGGGTGAGAGAGAAGAACTTTAGACATTTCGTGTTGAGGGGAGTTGCAAAGAGGTCGCAACAAGGAGTTCCCCATCTTCTGAAGATCTGAGTTGCCACTCTGTCGTTCAGAGACCACTCGTGCGGGGAGAGAATAGTTCTGCTCAGTCTGTTGGCTATCACATTGGATCTCCCCGGAATGTGTGTTGCTACCAAGAAATGGTTGGTTGCAATAGCCCAATCCCATACTTTCATGACCTCTCTGCAAAGGGGATAGGACCTGGTCCCTCCCTGCTTGTTCAAGTACCAGACTACAGACATGTTGTCGGACTGAACGGCAATCATGCCCTGGGGGAGGTAACTATGTAGTGCTTGTAGCGATAGAAGCACCGCCCTCATTTCCAGTATGTTGATGTGTAGGGAACTCTCGTCAGGGTGCCACCTGCCTTGGACTGACCTGCCCAGGTATTGTCCCCCCCACCCCGTCTGGGAGGTGTCCGTAGTCAAAGTGGCCACTGGAGGTGGAGGAACGAAGGGTCGCCCCTGATCCAGGTTGGAGGAAAGAAGCCACCAACGGAGGTCCTGTTTGCACGTCTCTGTGATTATAATGAGGTGACTGAGAGGGAGATCCTGATACGACCACTGGACTGAGAGGAGCCACTGGAGAATCCTCATGTGCAATCTTGCTAAGGGAACTAGGAGAACGGTAGCTGACATGGAACCCAACAGTTGTACGACCATCCTTGCTGGGGCTCGGCGTTTGGAGAGCAGTGCTCGGACTTGAGATTGTAATGTTTCCATCCTCTCTGTAGGAGGATAGACCCGCATTTGCTTTGAGTCTATCTCTACACCGATAAACCGTATGCGCGAGATGGCAGCAACACCGACTTTGCCCAATTGAAGGTGATTCCTAGGGAGTTGCCTAGAGAAATAGTGGCTGCTAGGTTTTGTAAGAGTAGACGCCTGGAGGTGGCAGTTAGGAGCCAGTCGTCTAGGTATGGAAACACCTGGAATCCTAGACTTCTCAGGTGAGCAGTCACCACCGCCAAACATTTGGTGAACACCCTGGGGGCTGTGGTGAGACCAAAGGGCAGTGCACAGAACTGGAAATGACTGTCTCCCAGGCTGAAGCGCAAGTGTCTCCTGGACGCCTGATCTATCAGGATGTGATAATAGGCGTCCTTGAGATCTATGGAGCACATCCAAACACCTTTCTCCAGCAGCAGGAGAATGGATTGTAAGGTGACCATCTGGAACTTGGACTTCTTGACAGAACGGTTGAGCTTGCTGAGATCCAAGATGGGCCTCATGTCCCCGGTCTTTTTTGGCACCAAAAAGAATCTTGAGTAAGTCCCTAATCCGGTCTGGTCTTCGGGGACCGGTTGGATGACTCCTTTTTGAAGCAGCTTTGAAATTTCGATGGCTGTGAGATCCCGTTGACTGGGTGGTGGGTCCGGGATTTTTCGGGATAGTGGGGGGGGCAGAGAAAAGGGAATGTTGTAACCTCCGGCAATGATCCGGAGCACCCATCGGTCCTGAGTGATATTCTCCCAGGCCTTTAGGTGCCTCGAAAAATGACCCCCGACTGGCTCCGGAGCGGCGCAGTCAGGCAATCCTTCAGGGATGCTGGAAGGTTGAGGAGCCACGAAAGGACTCGCGGTCTCCAGTGTTGCGGGGGCCTCTGCCGCCTCTGGGACGGCGTCTTCCTGAAAATTTCCCCCTCCTCTGCCAATAGAAGGGGGATCATCCTGCTGTGAGGGGTAAGTCTTCTGAGATTTGCGGAACCACATTTCCCCCCCTCTTCTAGCCTTGGGATAAGGCCGGGAGTGGAAAACCGTGCCCCTACGGCAATCAAGGTCTTACCCTCTTGTTCACAGCGGGTCAAGGTGTCCTTTACCTTGGGTCCAAACAAGGAGGACCCATCAAAGGGGGCGTCGGCAAAGGAAGACTTGAAGGCCTCCGCAAAATGACACAGGCGGAGCCAGGCTTGTCTCCGTAGAGCAACACCTGTACCCGCCGCTCTACTCGCCCCTTCGGCCGCATATGAAATGAGCCTCATGGACGAGTTCGATATTGATGACAGGGTAGCCAACTGAGAGCTAACCGTCTGGGCCAACTGCTCAGGTAGGTTAGCAGAGAGGGTATCTGAAAGCTCCTTGACCAGATCCCTCTGAAGTCTGGTGAAGTGCGTCAGGTAATTCAGAGACCTTAAAGTAAAGGCTGCTGAAGTAAGGGTGCGCTTCCCGTACCGATCCATACTCCTGGACTCTTTATTAGGAGGATGGACGGACGTCGAAGCCTCTGCCACATCTTGCTGGGTAGCAGATGCCACCACCAGGGCATCTACGGCCACACCTTTGGATAAGAATTCCTTTTCAGGGGGGGCTGACAGAAATTTATTCGGCAAGCTGGCACCGGTTCCACAGAATCCGGGTGCTCCCACGCCCTTCGAGAGATCAAATCCAGGAGCTCATCGAAGGGCGGAGACACCCAGGAGGCGGAAGGCTGAGCCCCGAAGGTCTTGAGGAAGACCGACTCCTCAGCGGAAGGGGGTTTGGACTGCAGTTGCCTCGTTGCTTGAGGATTTCTAAGATGTCTACAAAGGAGACATCATCCGAGGACGACTTGGGGGACCCCTCCGCATCATCGAGGTCGGTGTCCGAGGTGAGAGACTCATCAGGCGAGTCGACGTGCTTCCTCTTACACTGTCTCTTCCTGGGAGGTTCCTCCGAAGAAGCCTCGGAAGGACCCCCAGGAAGAGAGGAATCCCCAATGGGGGTGACCTCAGGCCCCAGGGCTCCGCTGTCTTGAGACAGGGGAACAACAAAGGAACAAGTCTCCATGCCAAGGGAAGGTGTTGGAGAGATGGTGGAGGTAGCCAAGGAAGATTTGGCTAAAGCACTCCTCATGGCCCTGAAGGCCGGACCCCCCGAGTCCTGGGAAGGTCCAACCCCCGAGGCCACAATGGTAGAAGGCACTCCCGCAGCCGACGCACCGAGAGGGAGGCTCGGAACCGAAAGCATCGGACCCAAAGCGTCACCCCCGGGGCCGACCGAGGAGGTCCGTGTACAGAACTCCAGTCCGAAGGTCGGGGTTGGAGTAAGGGTCGGAGCCGACCCGAAAACCTCCACCGGCTCCACCAGCACCGACTCCAATGGTGCCGAGGCTGTTGGAGGAGGAGCCAAGACAACAGGGTGGACAATCGGCTCCGAAGACGACTGGGCTGGAGCCGAGACTAACTTTTGAAAGACTGGAGACTGAAACAGCCTTTGAAGCACCTTGTCAATATCCGAATCGGACATCCTCGAGGACTGAGAAGAGACAGATCGGGCCCGAGTTGACTTCTCCGCTGGTTCCGAAAGACTGGGGGACCGGCTCCGAATAGTCTCAAGCAGTATCGGCGCCGAGGGAGATTCCACCAGCACAGCAATTTCCCTCGGAGCCGACGGGGATTTCGGCGCCGAGGTAGAAGAGTCTGAGTGTGTGATCTTTCTCGGCTCTGAAACCATTGGAGCCGAAGAAAGTGACACACCTCTCGATGCTCGAGTGCTCGGCTCCAAAGACAGAGGAGTCGAGGCTGGAGGCACCGAGGCAGACCGTTCCGACCTCGGCTCCGAAGTCCGTGGAGCCGACGGAGAAGCCTGCCTTGATTTCTTTGCTGTCGGCTCCGACGGACTGGTCGGAGCCGAAGACGACTTCTTCCTGGAGGGAGAGGGGGAAGAAGATAAAGCCTCCTCAAAGAAAGGGGAGATCATCCCTTTCAATATTAATTTGTTTTTCCTCTCTTGGAGGACACGAGAAGAAAAAGCGTGGCATACACTACACGACTCTTGAAGGTGCTTAGGCCCTAAGCAATAAACACACAGCGAGTGATCATCTGTTATAGACATCTTGTACCCACACTTGGTACATTTTTTAAAACCCGAAGGTCTATGTTCTTTCGACATCACTAGAACAACACAAGCAACCACTAGGGACAAAAAGTAATCACTGAGAACCAAATCCCTCTAACTTAAGCAGGATTTGACCTATAGGCTCCGAAACAGATAACAGGTAAACTATAGCAAGGCTCTAACAGAGCGCGAGGGCAAGGCCCCTCTAACTAAAACGGGACGTAGATTTTAATGTACAAGTACCACAAAAATTATAAACTGCAATTTTAAACAACACAGATATCTTGAACTAGAGCGTGAGGGAAAACTCTACTAAGAAGAGCGGGAACCTAGCGCTGCGAAAATTCACACAACTTTCCTTTACAAAAAACACTCAAGTGATAAGTAGCTGTTAAAACAGCTTTTGGGTGAAAAATTAGAGAAATTCTGACAGAAAATTTGTCAGTAAAGAGTACTTAGCTCAGCCAAGTCGAGACCACGTCTATTGCTGTCAAGCGGCAAACGAGATCTGGGGAAGTGGTGGTGGTGCATCCTGGGATATAGAATAGCTCAGCCAATTAGAGACTTCGCTCTAGAGTATAGCGTGCCGAGTCGGAGCCGAGGATCGGCTCCGAACCCATCAGTACAGAATGTAGGCGAGATAGGATCACATAACATCAGATCTTCCTCAAATGGGGTCTACCTTGCTGCGATCTTTTCGCTTCTCCGTCAAACACAAAGTGCAGCGAGTTTTTCGCAATACTTCCCCCACCAGGGGAGAGCCCTAGAGACGCTCTGGTTCATGCTTGGCCACCCAGTCTCCTCTATGCTTATCCCCCCCTTCCTCTTATGGCGAGGTTCATTCAGAAAGTACGTCAGTTGGGGAGCCGAATTATCCTCATAGCCCCATTCTGGCCTCGCCAGATCTGGTTCCCATGTGTGCGGTCTCACAGTGTAGTTCCTCCATGGATCTTAGATCCCATTCCAGATCTGATTTAGCATCCTGCGGGATTGCAACCCCCGAATCTGGTAAACCTCAAGCTCGCGGCTTGGTTGATCCAGTTCCACTGATGGCAAGGACTCCCAGCATCTCATCACCAGTAAAGGCCATTCTGGTAGCGGCTCACAAGCCTGCTACCAGGAAAATTTACAGTAGTAAATGGAAGTTTTTTTCTGTCTGGCCTGAGGACAAGGGCCTAGATCCCTTTACCGTCCCTATTCCGGCAGTTCTTGATTTTCTGTCACACATTTTTCATCAAGGAGCCAGTGCATCTACAGTTAAAGTACAATTGGCAGCCATTTCCTATTTTCATATGGGGGATGGACTGGGATCTTTAGCTTCTGCGAAGATATGCAAAACTTTCTTGAAAGGTATTTTTCTTTTGAAACCACCAGTTAAGACTGCGGTCCCACCATGGGACTTAACTTTCATTTTACAAGCATTGACAAGCCCACCTTTTGAGCCTGCCGCCTCAGTTACATTAAAGTTCTTATCATAGAAAACAGCCTTTCTAGTTGCTATTACTTCAGCCTGGAGGGTTTCGGAACTTCAAGCCCTTTGCATGAAACCCCCTTATCTAATCTTTCATAGGGATAGAGTGTCTCTCAGGACTAACCCTTCCTTCTTACCAAAGGTGGCTTCAGAGTCAAATATTAATCAGTCGATTAATTTACCAGTGTTCTTTCCCAACTTTCAGAACAATGGGGAATACAAATTACACAAGTTGGATGTACATAGACAACTACGTTTTTACTTGCACAGGACAAAGGATACTCGCAAGGCTGATCAGTTGTTTGCGTCCTTTGCCAAATCTGCTCTGGGTAGAGCTATTACCAAAGTTACTTTAGTAAATTGGATTTCACAGTGCATCATTCATGCATATGTAGCCTCAGGTAAACCTGCTCCTATCAGAGTCCATGCCCACTCAACCCGATCCATAGCCACATCAGCAGCCTTCTGGTCCAGGGTTCCTCTGGACAACATATGTTCAGCAGCTACTTGGTCCTCTTCCCATACATTCATTTTTCATTATAAATTGGATATGATATCCAGGAGTAGGGCTTCCTTTGGCTCCGCAGTGCTTCGGAATATCTTTCCTTGAGGGCCTCCCAAGGTTTTAGGTAGCTGGGGACTCTGTCCCACAGGTTGCAGAGCAAATGAAGTAACTACTTCAGATAAAGAAGTTATGTACTCACCATAACGTTCTATCTGAGTAGGTACTTCATTTGTCTGCAACCGACCCCCCCCCTCCATGCCTCCTAACCATTATTGTGGTTCCTGATCATGATTGAGATTGTTTCATGTGTTTAGGCATTATTTGGTCCTCTGTCGAGGGTCTTAGTTGTTAGATTAAGCAAACTCAATCTGAGGAAAGGGAGAACGTAGCAGGGGATTATGGGTGAAGGGGAGGAGCCAGGAGCTCAGGTCTTTTAGCTAGTAAAGCTGCCGGCTCTGATCCGAGATCAGATCCGATACCCACAGGTTGCAGGCAAATGAAGTACCTACTCAGATGGAAGGTTATGGTGAGTACATAACTTCTTTTTAACATTTAGTATGAAATGCAAGCTGAAACATTTCATAGTGGAATGCATGTTTACGGGTGAAAATGCAATTTTTTTGTTGGAAGGAACAGTTGAAGTTTGCAACTGATAGGGAGCTTGGTATGTTTTTTTATACTACTCAGGGGAGCTCTGTGACTGAAGGTGTGTAATACTCCTACTCTACGTAAAGTAGAGATGTTATTTTCATACACAAATTCGAATATCCGAATGTTCACATAAGTTAATGAATGTAACTTCCTAGTAGTTTCCCACCTTAATAGTACATGATTTTGCTTTAATGCCAGTTATAAGAAAATTGACCCCCCCCCCAAATAAATCCCTTCTATAAATACATAAAATGAAAGTAGTTAGTATAAAACTGTTTAGAGTTTCAATGTTATATTGTTTTACAGTATGAATCATAAGTTTTGTTTTCCTTGCATGTATATACTTGCTTCCCTAGCATAGTCAATAATTGTCTGTACTAATGAATGCTGAGGCTTGTGAGCCCTGCTGCATCATCTTCAGATGGGTTACTACAAGCAAAATATTTCATCAGCAAGGACAGCTTAGGGTGAGTGTGCAGGAGTGTAGAATAAATGCCAAACAAGTGAAGGCTTGAGATGCCAGAATGATTTAGAAAATTTCATTCAACTTAGATGAAGCTGCTAGGAGACAACCTGGAATCTGGAGAAAAAGTGTCAGAAAACAGCATGAACTGAAAGTCTTGTGAATATCTATTAGAAATCCTGCACTGGTAACAAAACATTCTGCAGAAACATAGATCTTTGAACAAATTTTTACTTGCTAAGCTGATTCATTCACCTCAGAAATACAGATGGTGATAAATGCATATGCTTGTTTTTGTTTGGTGATCAGGAAGGTGTACTTTTACAAATGGAGCCTGTTCCAGACACACACAATACCTTGGAGAATGATACATATGCAACATTAGCAGGAAGAAGATGAGGTGAGAATCTAAGTGACAGGTTACGGAAATAACGCAACTTGATTATTGCATATATCAGCAAATAACATGTTACGTCATAGGGATTCTGCTATCAAAACAGTAGGCAAACAAACACGTTACATTTAGTATATCTGCTTCAGATTTCACATTGGTATTGGAAGGCATGTAATGATGATGATAATAATAATAATAAATAATAGCAAATAGCAAAAGATAAAAAGCTGATTTAATACCTAGTGTGCAGGTCACAACTGACCTTCAGTGGACTTAACAGTCAAAAAAGACCAAAAATCTTAAATGTGAAACAATTAGCAAATCATTAATTTCAACTAGCAATTAACAATTACATTTGAAACCAGAGAAACACAGAAACAACTAATAAAATAATGGCTTCCAATTAAAGTCAGTTTTAAGACTATTTGTTTTAAAATATTAAACTTCATAATTAACTGTGCCGCCTTCCTTTCAAAAAGATTTTTACTACATTAATATGCTTTGTATTCTGACCCACCTGACATAATATAGTAGTTAATAAACTTTTAATATTGTCATGGATAACCTCCTGAGAGTTATCTCTAAAATAGTTTGTCCTGTATGCTGGTATGCTTTGTGAGGTGAGGGAGTGACCACTTCCAGAGATCTGTTAGCAGTTTGTGTTGTGGTCACATATATGACAGCCCTGTGTTAATGCCAGAAAAGTGTACAGTTAGGAGGGAGGGCATACATGATGAGGTGATGAAAAAGAGGACAGAGGAGGAGGAACAGTGTTTTGTAGGTAATAATCACTTCATTTCAAACTGTGAAAAGGCAGTGTTGAGGGCCATAGGTCAGAAGGATACTTGTGTGAATAGCACAAGGAGTGCTTTACTGAGATATTGAGTTTCTCTGTGCATTGTGAAGGACAGTGGTATGGTTGCATCTGGAGTACTGGGAACTATTGTAGAGGTCTTAGACACAATGGGGAAAGTAGATTGATAGAATCCAATGCAGAGTTACCAAAACTGCATGTGTGCGCCTGTGTGTGTTTGAAAAGACAGAAAAGTTGTCATATATCCATTAGAAGAGAGAGGAACAATAAGATTTTGATGTAGTGCATTGATAGGAGAAACAGGGAAGCTTTACTTGAAAATAAATGGTTGGTGGTGAAGGAAACACAGATGGCAGCTGGAAAAGGAGATAGTTCAACATATATTTGAGGAAGCATTAAGTACAGATAGACCCTGCAAAAAGGGACAGGTTGTACTATTTCCTAACACCTACAACATAGTCCCCTACACAAATTCCATTCCACAATTTGCCAATGCCAAAATTCTTATTTCCTTCCTAAAAATGAATGACTCAAAAAATATGTATAATTGTTGTCTATATACCCCCTTGCAACAACATAACATTACTACAAGAACTGCTTGCTTGGATTTCCAACAATATTAAAAATGAAACCATTATCCTGGGTGATGTAAATGTCAGCTGGCTAGACCGTTGCTCCAGCAATACATCTTTAAACATCAGTCTATTTAATTTCACCCAGGTTATCACTTCTCCAAATAGGATCAGTAACCATGGCTCCACTTTAGATTGGATTCTGGTCTCTGACCCGAATAAAATATCCTCTGCCGATACCCTCCCTAACACCCTCAGTGACAACCTCGCCGTCTTTGTCCACTGAACTTTCCCCTCCTTTCAAAAGCCACATCAGTATATGCATGTAAAGAATCCAACAAAATTCAACCCACTGACCTTCATAGTTACTGTGAAAAAGATTAACTGGAACTTGTGAAAAACTGTCCGCCTAAACAAAGCAGTCAGCGACTTCAGCTCAATATTCCTACATACTCTAAGTAGCCTAGCTCCTCTTCATCTTAAGTAAATCAAAACAAAACATGCCCCATGGTTGACCAAGACCACTAAAGAATGTATGAAAGCCGGAGAAAAAATATGGAACTATGGCTAGAAAATAAAAACCCAGCAGACTTGCTGAAATTTAAACCACTTCGAAATCAGGTTAAAAAAAAAAAAAGTGATCAGACACAAAAAAAAATCATTACTTAAAACTTCAAACTTGACCACAAGTTAAAGCCCCAAAAATTTTGGAATTTTATTACATCACTACTAAATCCAGACACAAAAAGCAACCCATGTCCATATCATGACAAAACACCTCAAGAAATTGCCACTTTCTTTATCATTTTATTGACACTATAGCACATATTACTGCTACTTTTCCCCAAGCCCATAAGCAAACCAAGCCCTATGATTTCTTCAGAATTATCCTCTTGCTCCCCTTCTATCACACTCTCCCACTCCCCTCACAGCACCCCCACATATTCTACACCTATGTTTACTTTTAAACCTATCCCTACTGCCACAATAGAAAGATTACTTCTCAATCTCAAGTCTTGCTCTAGTGTACCTGACAACCTACCCACACAGTTCCTAAAATTAGCAGCCAAAGCTATTGCCCACCCAATTGTCATACCTCTAAACAGATCAATTCAAGAATCTTATATTCCCAAAGTCTGGAAAAAAGCATTTATTCTTTCTCTTCATAAAGGTGGTTATTTATTTATTTATTTCCAGTTTGATTACCAGGCAAGTCCACTGGGCCCAGAGTGCCCGTTTTCATTGGAGGCCCGGGGAGAAAAGCTCCATAAAACAGATTACAGTAAAGATAGCAGTCCAATAAAAATAAAAATACAAATCCATATCAAATAATACAAAGCGTGAGCAATATTTCCCATAGTGGAAAAATATTGTGAAGATACATTTTAACAAATTTACACAGTTAGTCAAAAGCTATTTACAATATTTACAGAGTGTGAGAGATCATATAGAAATTAGCTATAGAAGGTTTTAGCCAGCTATAAGCTGCTTAGGAATAGGGAGGCTTGGGTAATACTGATATCTCTCAATTCAGACCAGTAGCCATTCTCTCACCTATCTCAAAGATCTTGGAAAAATGCGTACACATCCAAATTCAAAACTTTCTGATTCACAAACAAATCCAGTCTCCCACACAACAAAGTTTCAGACCAGGTCACATCACTACAACTGCCCTCATATCATAGGTTGATACTAGGCTATGTGCCCTAGGGCATTTACAAGCCTAGCCAGAGTGTTTGGCTTTCGACAACCTTCTTAGATTAGTTGACTGTGTGCCTCTGTATAGTAGGTCACAGAAGATAGCCCATTTAAGGTTAGTTTACCATGCCTCTGTCTAGCAGTGACACAGAAGAGATCCCAGGGGTAAATTTACGATCTCCCATCCAAACGTCAAGATTCTTCTTGAAGAGGGTCATTAAGGGGCTCTGTCTGACATGGATTGGGATTTTGTTCCAGAGTGAGGGGAGCCTCTGGGATATGAATCTGTCCCTCCAACATGTTCTATTTATTTCTGTGCTGAGGTTTAAGTCACTGGAACCTGTAGTTCTGATGGATTTGGATTTCTTGAGGTGGAGCATGCCAATTAATTCTGTGTTGGACATGTCTTTATACATCAGGCACAGATCGCCTCTGAGTAGGCGGTAAGTAACTGAGTAGAGCTGGAGTTTCTTTAGCCTAACTGCGTAGGGCATCTGTTTGAGTCCCTTGATCCTCTTGGTGAGGTACTTTTGGGGTCTTTCTAGTTGTAGCAGGTGTCTGGTAAGGTACATCCCAAATGGGGCATTGTATTCAATTATGGGCCTGATGAGTAGAGGAGCACAATGACCTCTCTTGATCTAGATGTGAACCTCTTCGTGATAAGGTAGGCTATATAGAATGTCTTTCTGACCACTTTGGCAATGTGATTGTCAAAGGAGAGATTGCAATCTACTTGGGTCCCCAAATCCCTAATTACTTCTTCCAGATTAATGGATTACCACCTATGTGGTAATTTGTGGGCACTTTGTTTTTCCCAAAGGGGATGACTATGCACTTTTTGGCATTTAGCTTTAGGCCATGGCTCTGGCACCAGTTATCCGTCTCTGTGAGACCTTTTTGGAGGATGCTTGTGTCAGCCGGCGAGTCAATTATGGCCCCCAGTTTGGAGTCATCTGCAAACTTTGTCAGCCATAGTCCTCCTATGTTAGCCTGTACCTCAGAAAAATATATATTAAACAAGAGAGGTCCCAGGACTGAGCCTTGTGGGACTCCACTTGTAACTGGTTTAGAGTCTGACATGGCACCTGCAATTCTGACCATGTGGGTTCTATCCCTAAGCCAGTTTGCAACCCATCTTGTGACATAGGGGTTGATATTTAAGCTGGTGAGCTTATTTATGATGCCTGAGTGGGGTATTGTGTCGAAGGCTTTTGCAAGGTCAAGGTAGGCTGTGTGGACTACCTTCCCTTCGTCTATGGCCTTGGTAACTGTTTCAAAGAAATTGACCAGGTTCAAGAGGCAAGATCTGCCCTTAACAAAGCCGAATTGGGTAGGATCCAGTGTTTGGAGGTTCCCAATGTCTTTGTTTATGAGTTCCATGATGATGCGCTGCATAGCTTTGCAGACCAGGCTAGTTAGGCTTATAGGGCGATAGTTTCCAGGGTCCATTGTGGCACCACCTTTATGGAGTGGGACCACTGTTGCTGTACGCCATTCTTTGGGTACATATCCTGTTGTAAGGCTGAGACTGAACAGTGATTTTAAGTGAGGGTTCAGTTCTTCTTGGAGCTCATGTAAAACGCAGCCTGGGACACCGTCCGGTCCCATTGATGCTGTGTTTTTTGCTTTGGAGAGGGCAGCTCTCACCTGTGCATCTGTGATGTCAGGGAGGCTACACTCTGTTGGGATAGTCATTTGCTCATTTTGGCGAGTTTGCACTGAACCTGTCTGCCAGGATGTTGGCAATGTCTGTGGGTTCAGTGTAGTTTTTGTCATTTTGCACTAACTCAGAGCATATCTGGGAGTTTCCACCCAGGTTTCTGACATAACTAAAGAAAGCCTTGTGATTATCTTTAGCGTCTTGTGCAATTTTTCTTTCAAAGCTAGCCTTAGATGATTTTATGAGGGATCGTAGTTTCTTGCTAGTACTGATCAGAGTTGCCTTACCTTTCAGGGATTTTGCTCTATCATGTAGTAGCTTCCTCCTTCTGTTGTACAGCTTATTTATGGCTGGGGTCCACCAGACAGGTCTCCTGCCTTTGAAGGAGTGTGTCTTGGTTTTATTTGGGATAGCCCGATCCATGCATTCCTGTAGGTATCCATAGAATGTGTTTGTAAAGGATTCTGCGGTTTGGGCCGTATTTTCCACTGGCCCTGGGGTTTTGAAGGATTCCACCTCGGTTTTGAGAAGTGGGAAGTTTGCTTTTGAGAAGTTTTTGACCGTGGTTTCCTTTGCTGGGGGTGGGGACAGGATATGGATGTCCATAGTGATTAATTTATGGTCAGATCTTACCAATGAGGGGTATACCTCTGGTATGGAACATAGAGTCCCCATGTTGGTGATGATCAGGTCCAATATGTTTTCCCCTCTTGTGGGAGTGGCGACCAGTTGTTCCTTAGCATTTGAGTTTATAAATTCTAGGAACCGTTGGGCTAGGGTGTTGGGGCTTGAGTAGTGCTCCCAGTCTATGTTTGGGTAGTTAAAGTCACCCAATATAATGGTGTTTGGAGAGACCTTCATATTCTCCAGTGTCTTCAGGAAAGCCGAGTGGGGTTCCTGAGTTTGGGAGGGTGGTCTGTAGCAGGCTACAAACTGGAAGGCAGTTTTGCCCACTGTTAGTTGCACATGGATGGTCTCAGATGCTTCGTGCAGTGCCACTAGCCTGGACGTATGGGTATCTTTGATGAATATGGATACTCCCCCTCCTCTTGTGATTTGGTCTGAGTTTTGGGGCCGAAAAGCATGGTATGAGGTATAGCCTGGTAGTGTTGGGGTGCTCTTGGGAGCCTTGAACCAGGTTTCTGTTACTGCACAGATATCGATATTCTCCATGCTGAGGAGAGCCTCGAGTGCATGCATCTTGAGGTTTAGACTTCTGGTGTTGAGCAGCATTACCCTTAGTTTCTTTTTCCTTGTGTTGTCTAAGGAGGTGGGTTTGTCTTTTGAGCCTTGCCTAAAAAGGCACTATGGGGGTGGCAAGAGCCGTGGCCAGTATTCAAAAACCCAGGGGTGACAGGTGCAAGCTGTCCCTAGCGAAGCAACGTGGCTTGTCAAGCATGTCATCCCAGGCTGACAGACACTAGATCCCCTTTGAGTGACACCAATACTTTAGCCAGTTGTTGAAATTGATCATTTTGTCTTTATACTGTGGTATCATTCTTGGTGAGGGAAAGATGCTACTCAAGGTCAGGGTCATACCGGCCTGGGTCACATGATCAGAGCGCTCCTCTATGTCTCTTTTCATGTAATCCAGGGAGGTACGTCTCAGGTCATTCATATCTTTTATGGAGACAATTGACAGAGTCAGAGACACTGGTAAAATTGTTTCCTGTTTATTCTTAGACCTCTCAAAAGCATTTGACACTGTCTCCCACCCTTTACTTCAAACCCAGCTCTCAAAGATTCGTCTTCCCCCATCCTCTCTTACTGGTGCTCAAGTTACTTGGAAGACAGAAAGCAGGCCGTTAAATTGCAACATTCCCTCTCTCCATATCTTCACACCGCTACTGGAGTTCACAAAGGCTCCGTACTAGGACCCCTCCTATTCAGCATTTTCATAAATAATTTTTCTTCCTCACTAGGCGAAATATCACTCATTCAATACACAGACGATTTGACTATTATATGTTCTGTCGATTCCATTTCTGATCCGCAACAAATGACTCAATTGGCCTTCTCCACCACTGAGACGTGGATGTATAATAATCACTTATCCCGTAACCCAAGCAAAACAAAGTTCATGCTTTCACTCCTAGGAAGACTACTCCCTTAAATAAAGCCCAATTCTCCATTCTCTCTCAGATTAATACTACAATTGAGGTTGTTAAATGTTAGGGGTAGTAATTGATGAACATATACTTGACCTACACATTCAACATAGTATCAGCAAAACTCACCAAAAACTAGAAATTCTCTACAGGCATAAATACTTCTTGAGCACCTTCACAAAACAAGTCCTAGCTTCCACTTACCTATTACCCTCTCTCTGATATGGTGCTCCACTACTTATTAATCTTCAGTCCTCCCTAAAAGCTAAACTTGAGACTTGCTATCACCTAATCACCAAATTTGCTACCAATGCAAAACACTATACCCATCACTGTACTGCTCTTCACGGTCTGAATTGGCTTGAACTACCTCACTACCTCTCCTACCTGCAACTAACAACTGCAGATAAAATAATCTTTAAACCGTTAGACTGCCCTGCTCTTAACCAGACTTTAAGTTTCTACCATCCAAGTAGACCACTGAGATCTGAGAATTAGCACCTGTCTGTAGTACAAAAACCAAACCTGCCAGCTGGTCAGCTTATATTTTCTTTTTCAGTTGCCAAAACATGGAATGTCCTACCACTAACTATCAGGACTACTCAAAATCTGGCCACTTTCAAAACCTCTCGAAGGGGCTACCTATCTTCTGTCTGGAATTGCACCTGCCCCTTGTCTCCTCCTCTCAAAACCTAACTACCTTTACTGAATGCTCACATTCTTCAAGCATTTACTATGTTTTAATAAAAATTGAAAACCTTACTGTTCCTGCAGTCAGAAACAGTTTTAAATGTCTATTTACTTTTATGAATTTATTGTACCTGTAATATATCCAGTTGTTACATATGCTAGTTTATGGTATAGTCTATTGAATTGGACTCCTTGCATTATATTCTCACTATGTATGTACTATGTGTACCTGTTATTCTTGGAACTTCACTGAAAATGGGCCCTTTGCAGCCCAGTGGACTATCCAAGTAAACAAATACAAGCAAGTAAATAAATACATAAATAAACAAATAAGTACTGTTTCACAGAGAGAGTGGTAAAATCTTTAAATGTATTATCTAAGGCAGTAGCACAGTGTCATTGGAGTGGTTTAGAACATTTTTGGCAAAGCAGAAAGGATGGTACAAAGTGCAGGAGAGGGGCAATTAATCTGGGGTTGCCTACATTTAGACAGATTCAGAAGACCACAGGTATGTATCCATCACCATCACCATCATCAGACATACGTTAGCACAGCTGGATATTGCTTCAAATGAACAATCACAGAAAGCATGCTGTGTGGAAAAGTTTATCATAAAAGAAAGGCATATCTGATTAGGTTTACATTTCTGTTCATTTTTCTCAGTCCTTTACTTTCAATCTCTGTTTGAATATTCATTGTGCAACTCTAAAATGTTATTATGTCCCCATTTCCATATTGTGTATGCTTTTTATGATCAGCTTTTAAAACTAGGGACTCTGGAGAGAGGAAATATTTTGGGGCATAGTATAAGGGTGCTCATTCACATTCTGAATTACTACATACCACCATAAATAAAACGGACAAATGTGCAAGCCAGTAATTGACTTCTATATATTAAAAGATATGTAGCTATAGATAATGTAGAAATGTAATATACCATGTAAAATAGCAACGGTTACTAATGTGTGCCAATTTAAACGCAGTGCATTTGTTAATTTTTAAAATCTGAGTGCACTTTTCTGTACTACTCATTCTTGGCCACACTAACAAGGTTAGTCACAAGCAGTACTGCAGTCTGATTTGCATCTCCTCAGAAATCATTTGCTTTCAATAGTTCTCTTTTCTGTCATAAAAGGAAAAAAAAAAAGGTTCGGTGTCTCTCTTTCAGCAATAAATTATCTCTTCCCTGAAAGAATCAGGCAGGGAGCCACAGTGCTGCCTAGCAGATCCTTGGCAAGCATTCACCCAACAAACTTAATATATTGCAGTAGGATTACAAAGTTATTTTTAAAAGGGCAGTCTCAGCTGCAGTTGTTCAGGCAGTATATCAACAAGAATTGATTTTTATTAAATTAATGGGATATTTTTTCAGACCTGAGGGGTGTTTGTCTGCTCTTGTAATTTTTTTTTCTTAATTTTATTGAGGAAGGAAGAGCAAGTTTGCTGTAGCTGCCATAGTACCCCAGCCTGATGTGCCCTTTTTAAGTTGTCATTTCTCATTTGTATAGCTTAGACATAACTGGAGTAGTCTGAATGCACAAGACATTGTAACATGACCCTTGTTTAAGAAATGGCACTGCTTGTAATTTGATTTATTTTCCTTTCTGGAGAATATAGCAACAGAAAGCCTCTGTAATTGCTTTCTCACGTGTTTTTCATCCATTTGATTCCACAGTGTTATTGAACTAGTTAAGATATTCATTGTAAGGATCAGTCCTGCAATATAATTTGTTAAACATGGGAATTAGTTGTAGGCAAATGCCAGTCCTGGCCTAATAGGAGCAGTTAAATGTTACGAAACTAGAGCTGGTCTCTTCCTCCTTGTCTGGAGATGTTAGCAGTGTACATGGTAAAAGAGAGGCTATCTTCCTTTCTTTTTTGCCAGAGGAAATATAGGATCATTTAGGTCATCCATGGGATGACACAGTGATACATTGGGTAGCATTGTCATATCACACCAAGAGATGCTCCATTTTGATCTCAACTGGAGTGGCTTCTCTGCAGAGTCTTCACATCGTCAGTGTTCACAAAGGTTTTGTCTGCATGCCTCAGTTTTCCACCTCTTAAAGGCATGCAGTAGCCTGATTGGTGACTTTAAATTCTCATAGGTGGACATGCAGAGTGTGAGTGATATAGAAGAAAGGCCTTGGAAATCGCCATTCATTCTCTTCTTGCCTTGTAAACTTCCTAGATAGTTGCAGGTTTACACTGGGTCACTGTAGGAGTTAGGTGTAGCAGTTAAGTATGGATGGATGTCTTCGAGGAGAGTCCCTCATCATCTTCCTTCAGAATGAAATAGGTTCACCACTTTGGATCTTTTTCCTTTTATCATTTAGATTGGTTAGAGTTACAGATGTTTGCTCTGTCTGACTGTTTGGTTTTACATGATATTCCTGGAAAATGTAACTGGCAGGTGTGCCTACAGAAGGTAGACCCTCTAAAAAGGCTACAGTTTATAGTGCCTCTCCTGCTTGGTGAGGAGCATCATGTCATTATTTGTGGGAACTGCAAGACTTTCAACAGAAAACATTTACTCATTTGGACCTGTAATATTTTGGCCTTTGTATAGTGCAATAAGCTTCTGGCACTGGAAGCTGGGCCATCCCTATCTTAGCCAAGCAACCTTTAGTGTGAGGGCAGAAAAACAGTTCTCCTAGGAAAAAGCACTGACATTGTACAATGGTTTAGGCAAGAATTATAATGTTTAAATGATTTGCAAGAGTTTGAAGCAGACCTGAAGGCATCAATCCAAAGAGGCACAGCCATATCCAGTTATAGTCCAGGCAGTGTTATGAGAAGCCTCTACCTGTATTAGTCTCTTTGGTGGTAGACAGTGGGCCCCAGTTTTAGAATACTGACAGGCCTCTGCTCAAAGACTGCACCACAACCAGCATCTGTATCCAGGAAACTGCAAGGGGCAGCCTTATGCTGGAAGGTAGTTTCTCCACGGTAAACAATTAACTCTTCCACACTAGCAATTCCTGCAGTTTTTGTAAAAAAAAATCTCATGAAGTGAGTTCAGTTGCTCATTTCCTACTCTTAGGCTTCTTCTTTTGCCTCTGTCCATCAGCAGTACTAAAGCCTGACCTTCAAACATCTGTCCCATTATCATCTACCTCAGATCTGCTCAATTGATTGCAGAAAATTAATAGAGGAATGTGTGTTAGCCTGGCAGTGGACTAGCTCTTTCTTTCTATAATATAAAAGAAAAAGAGCCTTTCTTAGAAGGCTGAGACAACTGACAGATGGGGGGATCTGACCTTCTTGGGACTATATCTAGTGTCACTGACTTGTGACAGCAGTAATGACATCACTGCTTTGGGGACTGCTCTGGAGGATGATGCTTTGAGGAAACCATGAACCTTTTAGGGAACACTTTTACTGGGGTACCAAGGAGTTGTTGAACTCTCCAAAAGCAGTATTTTCAGTTTATTAACATGAAAGTGCACTGGTCCCCACTAGTTCTTTGATGGTACATTTGAGCATCTTGTTAGAGCCAAACTCACAGCTCTCCATCCTGAATAAGGGTGCGGGTGTGTGTGTATGTGTGTGTGTGTGTGTGTGTTACTGTACCACTGTCTACCCCATCACATCTCCAGCATTTGCTGCCTGCTTGGGGAAAAATTCTTTGAAGTCTGCTCAGGGTATAAAATACCTATGCAAACACTTCCAAGCAAAAATCTTAAACCTTCTGGACTTTGTTGCATATTTTGGAGTCATACATCTGACTTCCCATTGTGCCCTTGTAAATTGCTTTTCCAGTCATCATTTCCCAATCTTTCTAACTCCTCTAATTGAATCTTATAGCTATTGTGCAATATTTTATTTGTCTTACTAATTATCCCCTTTTTAACAGCAGTCTTTGTTCTGGATTCAATTAAAAACCAGAGCAGGTCTTTTCTCTTTGCACTCTGACAGCAGTCCCTGATAGGGAAGACAGTGTCTGGGCTGCACTCCAAATGTGTTCTTGGCCTCATCCTGCCCTATTACCTTTCACGGTCAAGTTATTTGCTCCCAATACCATGACCTGCTTGCCAGTTTTCAGCAGTAAATTGCAGGTAGTCTGAGCCCCCACATGCCGTCATCCCTATATGCAAAATCTTTCTCCATTCTCATGTTGGTTTAGTTCTTAGAATACTTTCTGTGACTTTATGAATGTAATATTCTTTATGGTTGTGATTATTTCTCTTAAGGATCTGCATCCAAAATCTCACCCTCTTCTTATTTCTTGACCCCCCCACTCCTACTTCATTATCTTCCCTTTCCACTTTGAATTATAACCTTCTGGTTGTGTTCTGTATATGAGCCTTAACAGTGTAGCTCTAAAGTTTCCCTTCAAATCAGGTAATCGTAAACCAACTTGTTCCATTGGAAGGATCAACTTATCCCACTTCAACTGTTTATTGTTGCCCACAACTTCTCCTCTTGATAAAAATATGCCTGACCTGTAAATAAAACTAGAGAGACTAAAAAAATGTTCACTGCTTTTACCTCACTATCCATATCCATAAAAAAACAGCTTCCATTTTCTCATTTTTTTATATTATCTTTTTAGTGTCTTTACACTTATCCTTAGCTGCCAAGACCGAAGCCTTTTTTATTTCATACACCTTTATCTTATTGTGTTCCCATAAGTATGGGTATTGCTGAACAAATTCACGTGTGGGTATATAATTAACAGCAATAGCCTTTGTTTTAACTTCATGAAAAACAGCCGTGGTGGTGCAGCGGTAGCGTTGTTACCTCACAGCAAGAAGTTCTCCTGTTCAATTCTCGGCCGGAGTGCCTTCTGTGTGGAGTCTGCGTGTCCTCCCCGCGGTCGAGTGGCATTGGAAAGACATGCATGAATGGGCGTGCCTTCGCTGACAGTTGGGCATCAGGCTGGCAACTCGGCGCCATAAAAAAATCTACTGCCAATCATTAGCGGACTGGAGTTCCGCTGTGGCGACCCCTAACCGGGAAAAGCCAAAAAGACAAACAAATTTTATATCATGAAAAAACTTGAAATTGTCTCAAAATGTTCCACAACACTGAGATATCCTTTTCTGGATTCATCAGGTACAAAATATCTGCAAATAAAGCCAACGTTTTTTGGTTGCCATGCAAGTTATGTCCTTGAATTTCTGAGTCCACTGTTGTCTTTACCAATGGCTCTAAATATAAAGTAAATAGGCTCTATGTCAAATAAACGAACGCTTGAAATGTCGATCATCATATGGTTGAGACCATATGATCGTCATTTCAAGTGTTCGAAGGTTGACTTGAACGGCGCCGTACGGTGCAGAATTGGAGAATTTCCCTTTTCTGCACTGAAGTGCGGTCTCGGAGTTGGTATATTTAAGTAGGAGACACTCGCACTGTTAAGGTATGTTTTTTTTTTTTTTTTTTTATTATATATTTGAACTTTCAAATATCGACTATATGGTCTTGAACATACGGTATTCGACATTTTGTAAGTTTGAATATATAACACAGACCCAGTAAATAAAAAGGGAAAGGAGGACACTACCACCTGGTCCTTCTGCTCAAACACAGCTTATCAGAAAGGACCCCCCACTTTAATACTTGAGTCCGATCCTTCATATATATCCCCCTAATTAACCCATGGAGGATTTTCTTGTCTGTTTTTGTATAGTGAATGAATAAAAATAAATAAAAGTACAGTTCAGATAAACTAAGGAAACTTTTTTGACCCACTAAACAGAAAGATAAAAACTTTTGTCTACTAAACTGTAGACCACTGGTGCAAGGTTTGATTCCCTCAAACTCCAAACTGTGTGACTCTCAGAAAGTCACTTAACCAGACACCATTCCTGCTCTCAGTCTGAAAATGATCCATGGGGATCAGTACTTCACCCCAGAAAACAAATACAAATAAACTGTTTTCAAGAACTGTAGACTTCAAAAATCAATGTTCACGCCATATTAACAGTGTTTCTTAACTGTATATGATAAGTCCCTTATACAACTTCACTTTTTATTTTCTTACTTAACTGAAAAACAGCAATTTAATTCATTTCAGGTAATTCACTGGGCAAAGGATAAGGAGGAGAAATCAGAAAAAAAAGGCAGCTCTGGAACAGGGTAAGTTTTTCACTGCTTCTTTAGAGGTTGTTTGCATCCCCAAAAATGGGGACATGAAGCCATTTGCTGAAGTACTTAGATTTCTTACTGATGCTAGTTCTTTGTAACAAAAAGCAAAGTCAGTACATTAATAATTTACGTCATGTTGTCTGGGAATTAGATTGCAAGTGCTTGACGTATATGATCCAACTTCATATTACTGGAAAAGCCTGCAACTTCTAATATCTTTAAATGGGATGTCACCTTTATGTTTCCATATACTGCCGCCTTTTCTCAGATGGATTTTGATTATAAAAGTTTTTACCAACTAGGGTATTTCTGGTATGGCGCTGAGTGGTTGAGTTGTGAGGAACATGCTCTCTCTGGTTTCATTTTTCATGCAGTTTATACTTTATCTCCTAAGAAGAGTAGACAAATATTAAGGAGATTTTTTTTTTAATTTGGACTCTAGGGTGTTCCTTATCTCCTATAAAAAGACATAGTTAAATGACAAGGCTTCCACAGACAAATTTAACAATTCTGCCTCTGTATTATATCTTTCAAAATGTTTTAAAAGTCAACAGTCATAATCCAAAAAGTCACAGCCAGCAACACCTAAGGGAAAAGTAAGATCATCAGAACACGAAAAGGAAGGGCTTGCCATATTTGCCTTTTCTTCATCACAAAATAATAATAATTGAATTCCTTTAGAAACTTTACCCTCCACTAAAGAATCTGTGTTGTTAAATGAATGCAGTAAAACATATGTACTTACAGTTATTTGGTTAACAAAGTCCACAATTTCTTGGCCATACAGATATAACACATGCACCCTCAATCTCGGTGTCCTAGGACTGTCTCATCATCAGGAGAATCAGAGATGGCCCCCCAAAACATTTTATAAGCACTGGTCTAAACAATTGAATATCATTCATTATTTTATTATGCTTAGAAGCACACTACAGAAATATCAACATAATGTATAGTTAACAGTTTAGCCACCTAATAACTTTATTGTATCTTAATTTCAATTTATATTTATTCAGTATGGATATTCTCACAGTTTATGAAATTCTCTGTATGTTCTTGTATGCAGTGGTATAATTCTCTGTGAAATGTCTAACTTTTGAGTATTTGCTTATGTTTAAGATGTGGACCTTTGATCCTTAGGCCTCCACTGAAAAAGGGCCTTTTATGGCCCAGTTAGATGTACCCAGTAGCCAAATGCAAACAAATAAATAAATAAAATTCAGGATAACCTGCAGAGACTCTTAGACTGTGACTCTACAAACAGATTAGTAAATCTCACCTCTTCAGCTGAAAAGATTTGTGTTCACTCCTTAAAATGTGCTTATGCTGTAACTACCTTCTCAAGTTTAGCTATCTTAGTAGTACTAATGAGATGGCATGTTGGACTTGTGCAAGAGTATTTTCCCTGAAGATGTAAGATTGCAGCATTCACGTGCCCCAGTTTACCCATATTATTTTATTTGGGCATTCTGCTGATGATGATATTAGTGTCCTAGAAAATAAAGGAAAGACAAGGTCTTCTTTTAAAAACATATTGTTCTGTTACCCCACAATTTCAAAAGAACTAGCAGTAATGTAAGACCTTCTTTTAGGACAGAAACACCTATGCAGCAGTGTTGAGGACAATCCTTTCCTCTACAAGCTAGGAGGAAAATAGATGCAGTTGAAGATACTCCAGACAAGAGCAAGCTTGTTCTTCCTGCTCTGCTTTCCCCAGAAACTCTTTTATGGAAGTTTTCAATATCACCTATCATTATGTGGCAAAGTAAAGCCATGTGCAAAGGGGTACTCTGTCAGGTTGTACTACAGAATTTCAAGACAAGCCACAAATGCAATCAAGTCTTCAAATACCAACACACAATAAACAGCAATCTCTTCAGTAAATCTCTTTTTATAGCAAAAATGCAGTTAGGTAGTACCTCCCATTCAATCAGGCCAAGGCTTCTATCCCATATTATTTGTGGTTCTAAAAATTACAGTCCCAAAGACCAGTACTAGAATTATCAGACCTGAGCATATTTATAAATATGACCATTCAGGGTGGTGATAATTCCTCCCTTTTGTACAGCAAGCTTCTTGTATGACTAGGTATGGAAAACACTTTATTGAACATTACATTAAGAACATTTCACTGAAACTCCATCATATTTTGAGTATACCAGCATCACTTTACCTCATTTTCATCTCTGCCATTTGAATGAACCACAGCCCTGAAAGTATTTACCAAATGTTTAGCTCTGTTTTTTGTACATCCCTTACATATTTTGTGATCCTCTAATTCTATATAACAACACCCTAAAATGCTGTTATAGTGACTAATACTACCTTGCCTTGTTACAAGCAGCAGCAAAATCACTCTTGCTGTACAAATCTCCTATAATACTGTCATTCTTTTGTCCCTCCTAATCTTCCATTCATTTTTTCTTGCGTCAAAGGGAACACTCTCCTTCTATGGAAATGCCACAGAAGACATTGCCATGCCACTGTGTTACTATTTAACCTGTTCTGCTTACCAGTAAGTACAGCTACACTCTTATCAGCCCTTTTATTTGTTGACTCGTTGTCCACTAACCACCTATAATAAGGCTTACCAAACAGTGTATTCGCCACCATATGCTGTCTTACCACTAAATACCCATATCACCAGGAGCAAATGATTGGCTAGCTAACATACATTGTCCCCAAACATTACCACATTCAAATTATCCTCTTAAATTGACCTTGATGGATAATCCTTTCTTAAAGAGCTACTTGCCTACCTATACCTCACCTTAGTTAGAATCAAGCTGTCAGGGGGCATGTACCTTAACCCAGGCCCCACCATACCCATGCAGCATACAACATGTTATGTACATTAGAAATACTTATTCCTTGAGCAACCCCACATACTAACAATAAAAGAGACCTGGTGAAAGACATTTTTTTGCCCATGAGTACAAAGCTAAACACTGATAACTGATAGTCAGGCGAACTGGCAATGGAGTATTAACTACTCTTCAAAAAGGGTGTCGTACTAAACATTTAACAAATTATCTTACATTAATACTGTCACTGGTAACACCTCAAATAGGACAGTTGTTAAATTGAGCTTAAGCAATCACACCTGCATTCACAAAGTAGCAGCATATATTCTGTAATCCACTTCTGTACCTACTGTGGAAAATTAATAACAGATGTCATTCCTAGATGGTATCAAATGTGATATAGTACTTTTAGAGAGTCTTTAGATGTTTCTTGTTTAAAAAAAACAGGAATTTAATAATTTATGTAATATTCCTTAGGTTATAAAATATATAGCAGTATATGTGGAGTATAATGTTTGTTATTTGAATATAGTTTGACTACATTTATATGAATGTAAATTTGCCTGTGTCAAAAGTGATGATTCAGTAAAGTAAAACATATTTGGTTCAGCATCTGCACAACAAACTTACTATCCAAATTTGGGCATTAAAGCACATGCATCCACAGAAAACACCTCCCGTTAGACCTTGCACTGAGCAACATTCTCTGCTGCTGTCAAAAAGTTACATTTCATCCCATCTCCTAAGTGACCACTCTCTAGTAGTGTCACTTTGGTCATTTAAAAGAAATCTCAGTACTTGAACAGACCACACCTATACTTGAAACTAAAGAAAGTGATCTGCACAACTTATTACACAATATTAACTGGGATACCTTAAACTACAAATTGATTTTAATGCAGCTTTTTCTTATTTTCTTAACCAGGTTTAACTATTCCCAATAGTTACCAGGCCCCTAAGATGGCAACAATTCCCCTGTTAAAAAGTAGATAATTTATCACTAATTAGGCAAATAAAGCAAACCTGGAAGGATTGGAAAAAAGACAGCATTAAAAACAACCTACACCAATCATATCAGGAAAGAATACCAGCAAAAGCTGCTTTTCTGTGGCAAAATCAGCTTGTATTACTAACATGTCCTAGCATTATTTTGGAAATCCATTAAAAACCTTTGGGGATCAAATTACTCATAAAACTAACTCTACACCACTAAAGCTGCCCTTTGCTTCATTGTGTAAAAGCTACCTGATCAACACTTAGAATTGTATAAGCACTCTTATACTCTGCATTGATCAGGCCAATTATATTGTACTGTGCCCCGTTTGGGGTGTATCTCATTAAACATATCAAACAATCAGAAAATCCCAAATGTTCCTAACCAAAAAGTTCACAGGCTTTTAAAGTCACTGAGCTACTAAGAGAGGTTCAAAGCACTGTCCCTTTATTCAGTGTCTTACAGACTTTTGAAGGAAGATCACTGTCCTGCTTCCCACACAAATAGAGACCCAATTGTCCTTGACCTCTTGTTTCTCCTCAAGTCCAGTATCTTCACCATTACTAGAACCGGGGACCTAAATTTTCCCCAGCCTATAAATAAAACATGGTGGAAGGATAGGTTTATAACACAGTGCTGACCAAATCACTGCAACAAACATCCACTCCGTGTTAAGTAGTATGACTCTCTGCCTTCCTTTAAACACAAACGAAGTGACTGGATGACTATCTACAAACTTACTCTAGGATTGACTCATATGGCTGTCCTGGAGAAAGGAGGTAAAGCCTATGGGGGGGGGGTGCTGATATGAATAGCCATAAGACTCAATGGCCTTGGAATATCTATGAATCACAAGCATTCCAAAATAACTTGCCATCTAAATAAACAACTGCTCAGCTCTCCCAAAGGTATCAGTAGCCAGTTATCCTACTTCCTGTTTCAAAGAAATTGCTTCTAAACAAGTAAGAGGCATGTTGAAAAGCTAGGCAAAAGATCTGGGAAAACTGTAGCAAAATCCACCCATCTTTCACAGCCTAATAACCAAATTAATTGCCAAACTATTAACCTATATTCTGTAATCTTTGTTTCTACTAACATTGTTCCTAACCCCTTGAAACAAGTTGAACTTATTCTACTGCCCAAGCAAGTGACCAATGAATGCCCTTTGAAAAAAATATTTGAAAAGCTGGTACTTTTCCATTATTGGGGCAACACTTTCAATGCGATTGTTCAGCTGTAACCCAGTTCCTTTAATAATACATTTTAAGAAACAGAAGTTATTTTTAATTTTTACAGACATCTAGTTGATACACATGTTAAGGTAGTAGATTACGGCTGAACGATCGTATTGAAAGTGTTGCCCTGATAAGATACAAAGAGAGAAAGTAAAAAATAAATAAATACGTCAAATTTGAAAAACATGTCTATTTTTCCCCCAATAGTCATAATATGCTTACCCTTGTAAGATAACAATATATTTGTACATCCTAGCAACGGTTATTTACGTTGTCACTGAAGCCTAGCTAAATCAGTACCTGAGGTTTAAAAAAAAAAAAACGCTTGATGCCGAACAGTTGTTCCATGATTCTGATTGCATCTTCACAGCTGCAAGATGCCAACTAAGTTTAATTACAGATTTGGATTAGGACTTTATGAAGAATATTTTAGTAGTATGCATATTATGGAGAAATACATTTTATAGTATATACGTTTTATAGTATGCATATTATGGAGAAATTGATTTGTTTTGTTTTTTTTACTACTCTGTTATCAGCCAAGCACTTTAAATACAGTCTTTTTGATGTTAATCTTAACAGATGTGTGTAAAATAATTACATGGATAATATTTAAAAATAGAAGCTGTAACACATCTGTTAAGATTAACATCAAAAATACATGGTTTGACACTGGATTCGGAGCTCTGCAGCTGCATTGAAAGTGTTGCCCCAATAACGGAAAAGTACCAAAAAGCTAATATACAAACAGATTTTGACCACATCAACAGCTACGGTTAACTTACTGTCTTACAACATGATTTCAAAAATATCTTTAGCATATTGTCTGCACTTACTCAGTAACCAGCAATATTTATAATATGAATGACATCCTATTTGCAGCTGTAGTCTTTGTAGAGATGACCCAAGTTTTTGAAACAGTTGATGACAGCCTTGTACTACACAAAGTGGAAATTTTATACTTTGGAGCAGGTACAATTGAATGGCTGCAAAATCTCTTAACAAATAGAATATTACAAGTTTGATGACTCATTATCAAAAATAGACCCATTTCACTGAGGAGAAGACCAAGGCACTACCTTTTTCTGTTTACCAATTATATAACAGTAGGACTATCTTCTTTAAATCAAATGCTATATGCAGATGGCATTGTTTTGCTAAATGCAGGTGGCAACAGCCAACCTACAACAAAAATTACAATTAAGATTCATAAGCCTGTGTAACTGGACCCATAAAAATAATCATTTCTAATAAAGTCAATGTAATAACATTTACCATCCCTCAGAATCTTGTGTACCAATCTCCACTTAAATTCTGTGACACCCCCACCCCCACTGTAGTTTCCAATGTGAACCAACAAAAACATAAACTTGTCACTCAACCCCACCCTATCTTTTTAAACATAAAAGCAGCAGTGCAGAAAATAATCTCACGCTTAAAATTATGTTATAGACTGTCACTCCTACTTTGTATAGAAGTTGGAATATTCTGGGCAAAAAGAGATATGTTACCAGTACATGTAACCCCGTATGAATTGCAGAATGAGTCATTACTGGGCACATTGCGGGTACTGTGAAGAGCACGTTTGGCTAACATCAAAGATTGAAACAGTACTAATTTCATGAACTTTAATCATACTTTGACTTAGCAATGGGGTCCATTCTTGTCATGGTATTAGAAACCCAAAAGACTTGAAGAAATTAAACCACAAGATACCAAACCAGAAGTCCACTGTTCAAAAAGTAGAAACGTTTATTAAAATACAAAACTTTCGAGTAGAACTCTTCTTCAGTGTAAGAAACATAATAAATGCAGCAAAAGCTCACATTATATGAAGAAAGCACAGCCAATCATTTCACATCATTAATTAGCAACAATTAAAAACCAAAAACATTTAAAGTGCCCCATCGTAAATACATACATATCAAATCTTATCATGCTTATCTTTAAGAACAGGTTTAAGACTGCTACTACTGTTAAGCCCTGGAGAACAGTCTGCCTTAAAAAAGTTAATCCATTTGTATTCAGCCATCTCTGTTCTATTTATTAGATCTCCACCATTCTTATTAGGTATAACAATTTGTAAAATCCTAAACTTAAAGCTGTGTTGTGGCCCGTAAGTGACTACATGCTTAGCCAAAGCATTAGTAGCCACACCCTTATGAATATCAGACATATGAGCACTTATCCTTTCCTTCAACTTTTTATTTGTCTTTCCAATACAAAAACATTGGCATTGAGCACAGTTAACATAGTAAATCACATTTTCTGTGTTACAAGTGCCAAATGCTGTAAAAATCTAAATTCTTAAGAGTTAATAAGGTGAACAGTAAACCAATCTACGTTAATATCTTTACAGTGGGTACAGTTATGACAAGGGATGGTTCCTGATTTCTTAACTCTTTTTATTATGGTTGTCTTAGTCAAATCTTTACAGCATAAATACTGCTTAACATTCTTTTCTCTCTTATGTATACAAACCATGGTCTTGCACCAACCACATCACTAACATCTTGATTAGATGTCACAATTGCCCATTGTTCGTATGTGCCAATTAAACTTCATGATATAATTAATCCTACCTGTACCCCTTTCTCTAGCCTCGTTATTTACTTGATTACTTGGTTTGGTGTTTTATGCTTTGCATTTTTTTTTTTTTTACTGTGAAGTCCTTCAGCTACTTGGGAGGTCTGTTTTGGTAGATGAAATTAAACCGGGAGAGACCTAAAGCAAAGTCATCACACTTTCAAACACAAAAGTTTTTCTCAGCCTGCATCAAAAAGCTGTGCCCATTAAATTGCTATATTCCTAGGCTCCATAACTACTAAAACTACATGCTTCGATTAAAGTTGGAATGTTCCTTTTATCATGACTCTTTTATGTGCAGTTGCTGTTTGTGTTCTTACCTCTCCTCACATTACAGAAAACCCATTTGTTGGAGTTTTCTCTAAAGGTATTCTTCAATTTACACCCTCAAGATTTTGTATTACATGAGATTTGAATTTCATGCTGGCAAAGCTTGTACTGCCACAATTTGAACCACTTGACATATCAAACTTAAAGTATCTTTCTTGGAGGATGTTTTTGGTAACTGCTGCATTTGGGAGAATGCTTTTACTGTTTTAAGCTCTAGGGAGAAGGCTTTGGGAGTTTCATGCTTTTATTTTCAAATTGCAGTATATAGTATACCATAAAGAACGGGTGTTCTTAAAAGTATTTATCAGCTTTTTGACTGCTTTAAGGAAGGAAAGAAAGTTTTGCCACTTAATAATCAAATTTATCTGAATAACTAGTCCACTCTCTTTGCTTTAACAGGTGCAACACAATTTTGCAAGGACTGACAGAGCACCTTCCACAAGGGCATCAGCAGTCTCTGCAGCTTACTTCACTAACACTTCTTCCTAAGTCAGTTTAATAGCTGACTCTTGAACTACTTTCCACACCTTCAAAAACAGTACAACTTGGAGGCACATTCCAGTGGCAAGACAAGTTTTGGCTTGGCTGTGGTACAGGCAAATCCTATAACTGTTTACGTCCTATTGGTGGCCAAATGTTGCTATAGATTGTACTCAAATCTTATGAGTTAATGTTACTTACACTCCCTGAAGTGACGGTACAGTTGTGAAAGGAATTTACCACAATGGCAGATGCTTGAGGAGAGGTTACTGTATCATTAAAACTACCTTCCTATCATCCTCGAGTGAAGTGTAGTTACAGTAAACTATTCTATTTTACAAATACTCCTTCGCTTCTTCCTTACCTACAATATATTAGTTTATTTTAATGGTTAAGGAATATGTCTGTCACAAACTTGCTTTCTTGTGAAGCCCCTGAGGGGTTTGCAGAACAGAGCTTAATTTTGTGGAACTCTGGCATACATTTACTTTCTGCACTGATATAGGTACATTCAGAGGTAAACTACCAGTGTTGCCCTCATGTGAGCAATAGAGTGCAGTAAGACAATCCAAATGGACAAAAAGGAATAGAAGGTGGGTCAATCCAGATGTTAAACATTGATAGAATGACCTTTCCTTGAAGCTGAATGTTATGGAAGAGCTTGCACAACTGCATTTTGTTGGTTTGGAAACCCATTAACTTTATGAAAGAGCATTTTCAAATAGGGAAGGAGGGTCAGAGAACTCTCTCCCCCACAAAAAAGATGCTGCAGGCTTCTGGGCATTGAATATCTCGAGCTGTCTTCATTTACCAAATTATAGAGGCTTTTGAGGATGTCTTTGAAGTGTCTCTCTGAAGCGTGACTCCCAGCCTCTGCCTCCAAAAGAGAGTGAGACCATCACTAAGAATAAAACAGGAAACCTGATATTTCCTTAGAAGCAGCTAGAGCTTCTGAAATTCTCCCTAGCTTTGAATACCCTATCTGATAACAGGGAGAGTAGGGATTATGGATACATTTGGGAAGAAATTGTAACCATTGCTAACCTGAGGATAAGCACAGTAAATTTTCAAACTCAAATATCAGCTATAACAGAGACATTTTGAAACAGACTGAGGAGGGATTCAGGGAATATAAGATAAAGATTTAAGATAAAGTTAAATTTGTTTCAGTAAAGGTCAGAGAACATGCAATTAAACTTGGCTATGATACAGTTAATGCGTTTGCTAGAGCTGCTGTCACAGGGAGTTTAAGCTGTCATTATGGTTACAACTCATAAATGCTCCTTTGGACAGGGTTTCCCACTCTGTTCCTACTCCCAAGAGATTTTTTAAACATGTAAGAAGAGGGCAACATCATGTAGTTGATCACATGGCTTTTTCATCTACCCAACCCCCAGGTATTTTATGACTTAGCAGAAATGAAAGCAATATAGGGAGCACAGGCAATATGAAAAGGAGAGTCCTGGAAAAGTAAAGAAGCAAGTAGGAGCATAAGCATAGGGCAGATTGCCTTCAGACAGATATTGTGATTGCACCCCTTTCCATTCCTCCTCCTTCATCTGCAGATTTACAATGAGGGAGGATAATCTCTTCCTTTCAGAAGCAATGTGACTTTAGACAAATAAGAATGGGAGATAGTGGCAGCTTGCTATATTGTGGAGTGTGCTTAGATGTTCAACTTAGATCACTATACTACCTAGGATATGACTACCAGCTCGCTGCCTTAGATGCCCGTGGGTTGCTCTGCTGTGGCTGGACTTATTTCTTCATACTGCTTACCAGTATCTCTCAGTCTCTCACTTTTTTAATTTCTCCAAATCATTTGGGTTTCTAATACCATGACAAGAATGGACCCCATTCCTAAGTTAAGTACGATTAAGGTTCATGAAATTAGTATTGTTTCAGTCTTTGATGTCAGCCAGAAGTGCTCTTTGCAGCACCTGCAGTGTGCCCAGTAATGACTCCTGTAATTCGTATGGAGTTAAATGTATTGGTAACATATCTAAATGGGTTCAGTATGTTATACCGAAATTCCACAATCCCGAGACTCTGAAAACAGAGAACCAGAATCTCGAGATTGCGGAATCTTGAACTAAAAAAAAAAAAAAAAAGTAAAACATAAAACAAACCATTCTAATGTTTATGCTGTGCCCACCATACCCCCTGCAACTTAAATATACCAACTCCGAGATTGCACTACAGTGGAGTGAATGGCAAATGTCCCATTTCACACTATACAGCAATCCCCATTCACTACTTTTGAGATTCCACAATCTCGAGATTCTGGTCGTCTGTATTCAGAGTCTCGGGATTGTGGAATTTCGCTATTACGTAGTGAACCCATCTAAATACAATTGTAGATTCTTTTTTGCAAAACCCATTGCTCCTACTACTATTGGAACTGTCTGGGTATCTTTCTTTCACATTGCTCTCATTTCTGCCTGCAAATTCTGATATTTTATGACTTTGTGTCTCTCTGTATGCAAGACACTGTAGTCACTGGGCATGGCAATTTCAATGGTCAGTGCTACTTTTGTCTTTTCATAGACCACTTGTGACAAAGGGAAGTACTGCCAGCCCAGCTGTCTGGAATGTTGTACATAGTTATATGTCATTTGTGAATACCAGCATTATGCAATTGCTTGTGTTACAGCTATATTAGAACTGTATTTTATGTGTGTATCAAACTGCTGTTACAAAAGTATGTATTAAATAAGGTTTGTACAGCACTGAGCTTCAAAGATGTATCCACAGTGTACCCTACTGGAATATAGAAGAATAACTTGCAAAACTTAAGACTAGCTGAGGTTAAGTTACTTTTTAACTGGGCCATAAACAAAATATGTTATCTCTCAGTTTCAGTGCAGTAGCATACATAATGTCTAGCACTAGATTTGTTTTGTATTGTCTTTACATGTGGAGGAATGTAAATTATTGTACAACTTCCACCATTTGATATAAAAATCTAAGAAGGTCCTTGTTTGTGTTTTCACAGAGAGATGCTAAATGTTGGTAATTTCTGACAATGGGGGTTTAGCTTGGGAACTAAAGTCACGTGACAAAAGTGATGTCATCCAAGCTAACCCAGCAGTAATATTTGCTATTAATTTAAGAACTCTCTGAGAGAGAGGGCATTTTTGTATTTTATTTTTGACCTAACAAGAACATCCACTCACCACTTCTGCCTGCTTGTTGTTCTGTAAGTAAGTTTTTAGAGCATAGTAACTCTTTTAGATTCAGATAGGAATATAGTAAAGCATAGCTTAGATGTTTTCTTTATTTACTTGAGACTGTCCTGCATTGTTGTTTTAAATATTTCCTGTGATTTTGAACTCTGATGCAACTACTTACTATTTATGTTTTTTTATTATTTATTATTAAATATATTAAAACCTCTCAATTGTGGCTGGTTTGTTTAGAGATATTTAAGCTCCTAGAGTACTTGCATATCTATTTGGTGACACTGTACAGGCCACTCCTAATAGCCTGGTGCTTGGTCAAACTGACATTTGGATTAATAGTAATACTACGCAGTAAGATTGGACACCCTTTGTTAAGGGCCTTAAAGTAGCTGATAAGGAGTTGGCTGGTGGCAGTCCTATAGTCTAAACTGGTGTGTGTGTGTGTGTGTGTGTGTGTGTGTGTGTGTGTGTGTGTGTGTGTGTGTGTAAATCAAATCTCAAAGTGTGTGTCAGCTACTTGGGCAATGGACATGAAACACTGGTTGGACAGAGAGGGTGCTGGATGTCTTAGCTTGGCCACTCAGCTGAGATCTCAACTCTATAGCTGTGCCAGTGGGGAGTCTTATAGGGGATCTGGAGAAAGAGAGAGAAACCAACCCCAGACTGACTGTAATCTCTTTGTGCTCTTAAGGGAAATTGCACTTTACTGTGTGTGTGTGTGTGTGTGTGTGTGTGTGTGTGTGTGTGTGTGTGTGTACTTGTCATCCTCCCAGTGTGTACGTCCCCCACTGTTGACAGTGGGGAGGATTGAGGCTCCTTGATTACTGGGCTAGTGCTGAAGCGTCACATGTTAATTGGTGGGCAGTGGTGGAATATCCACATCACATATTAATTGGCTTGCAGTGGTGTGGATATTGAATTCCTGTAGCCTGTAAGCAGTGGTCATTGAAGGTGGTTCTACTCTCAATCAGCCACACAATGAACATTCAGTTTAATATCACAGTTGTTTTATTTTTTTTTTGTTAGCTTAGTCAGGGAGAGCAGGCAAGGATGTCAGCAGAGGAGTATGGCAAGCTGACAAGGAGCCATTTGGCTGAATTGTGCCAGGCTGAAGGACTGGTGTATGCCAACCTGACTAAAGCAGAAATGATTGCAGTTTTAGTCACAGCTGCATCGCAGAATAGCAACTAGGAGGACAATCAGACTGGCCTTGGGAGTGTACAACTCTCAGAAAATGGACAGTTCAGCCTTTCCACAGAAGACTTAAAAATCTGTCTGGAGTTAGAGACTTGAACTGGAGGCAAAACATTTGGAAGTAGAATCAGCAGAGAGACTGAGATGCCTGGAGGAAGAAGCGAATGAGAAGCTGAAACATCTGGAGGCTGAGCAAAATGAAAAACTGCCATGTCTGGAAGCTGAGGAGAATGAGAGGCAGAGACAACATGAGAAGGAGATGCTGACTCTTTGCCAGTGTCATGGACGTAACAGGGAAGGGAGTAACTGAACCCCAGAAGAAACAAAGGTCAGTAAATTTCTTTTAAATGATAATACTGTAAAGAATTGTCTGTTAGAATGTTTTAAGTTAACACCTGAGGCTTATAGGAAAATGTTTTGTGAGCATAGACGCAAGCCAGATAAAAGTGTGTGTGAATATATTGCTGAACCTAAGCACTTATTTTCATAGGTGGATGAGTAATTGTCAGGTCACCACTTTTGAAGGGCTGGCAGACATTTTGGTGAGGGAACAAGCCCTTAGCACTTTGCCTGAGAACATGAGAGTTTGGTTAGCAGATAGAGAATGTAACATAGCAGACAAGTTGGGGAAAAAGGGAGTCGCATACCTAGCAAGCAGGGCATCACTGCACAGGAAAGGGATAACCGGTGCTGCTCATGAGTCTAAGGCAACCCATGGTGGGCAGCCCAGACCACCTCAACAGAGTCTTCCAGTAGCAAGGGAAGCCACTACTACAGGTACACATCCAGGACCAAGAGTTAAATATTTTAAATGCAACTAGTGGAGCCATGTAGCATATAGATGTCCACGGAGGTAAGTTGAGGAACAAAAGTTGGGAGAACCAGTAAGTGGGAATGACAGAATGCCAGCAGTAAGTTGTCTCCAGACAACAAGGGTACCAAACTACCACAAGAGGTTATATCCTATCTTAGTAGATGAGAAAGAGGCCACTGATAAGAGAGAGACAGCCTCTGACCTAACCATTATAGAGCCTGCAATGGTTAAAGAGGAGCAGTACTTGCTTGAGCAGTCTATTCCAATCAGAGCTTTAGGAGGGACCCCATTCCAAATACTTTTGGCTAGGGTTCACCTTGACTGGGAGGGTGGAAAAGGAAGCCAGTAAGTAGGTGTGTTTGAGGATATCCCTGCAGATGTCCTGATAGGGAATGATTTTGATAATGCAGTACCTTGTGTGCATAGAGTTACACACAGTCAGGCTTGGAGACAAGCATGTGAGTCTGGTAGCCTGGGGTAGACCCAGACAGACCAAACAATTGCAGCCAGGACTGGTGATGTGGTTACATCAGGGAGTGAGCTACCTTGTAGCAGTGAGACTGAAGGTGAGTCACAGCTGCTTGTGGGTACGCATGTTCTCTTGGACAGAGTGACTACAAGGGCAGACGTGAGTAGTAGTACCCAGGCTGACAGAGAGGCACCACTGTCAGAGAATACCAGTCTTCCTGTGGAAGGGGAGCTGGGAAGTGTTACAAAGAGAAAGTTGAGACAAGCTCAGTTCTCAGACCCTACATTAAAAGGCCTGAGGGAGGTAGCTAGTGAGGCACATGATTTTCCAGGGAAGGGGGAATCTGTATATTGGGGGAAAAAGTTTACTGTATAGAGAGTGGACCCCTGAGGGAGGGCTAGAGGGTGAAGAGAATACAGCAGTTGGTAGTGCCCAGAGCCTACCGTCTGGCACTTCTAGCCATAGCCCATGATATTCCCTTTGCAGGTCAAATGGGCATAAAGTGTACAAAGACATATATTATGCAGAACTTTTACTGGCCTGGGATTTCCGGAGATGTAACAGGATACTGCAGGACCTGTGAGCAGTGCCAAAAGGTACGCAAAGCAGGAGACAAGATGAAAGCTCCTTGGATGCCTTCGCCTGTGATGGAGGAGCCATTTCATAGGGTAGCTATCAATATTGTGAGGGCTCTGAGTTCTCCAAGTTCCACAGGGAAGAAACATATCCTAGTGGTGGTAGATTATGCTACCAGATACCCTGAAGTGGTGGCCCTATCCTCCACTGAGGCAGAAAAGCTGGCAAATGCTTAGTTAGAGATTTTCAGTAGGGTAGGTTTCCCAAACGAAATACTGACTGACAGAGGTGCCAATTTCACATCAGAGCTGCTGACTTGTCTGTGGAAGTACTGCAGGGTGAAACACCTAAAGACCATCCCCAGACTAATGGTCTTGTGGAGAGGTTAAACTCTACACTAAAGACCATGCTATGGGCATTTGCAGACCAGTTTAAGAGGGAGTGGGACAAATATTTACCCCATCTGTTGTTTGCTTACAGGGAGGTGCCCCAGGAATTCACAGGTTTTTCACCCTTTGAGTTGCTCTATGGGCATAGGGTGAGGGGAACTCTAGATTTGATTCGAGATGAGTGGGAAGGTGAGTGTGAATCCCACAAGGAGTCTGTTGATGCATATGTCCTAAACTTCAGGACAAGGCATAAGGAGCTCATGGGCTTGGCCCAGGAGAACGTGGCAGAAGCTCTACAGCAGAAAAAGGTCTGGTATGACAGGAAAACTCCACCTAGAGAGTATGCTGTGGGGCAGCAGGTAATGGTTCTTATTTCTGTCAGACACAACAAGCTGCAAGCAGCATGGGAGGGGACCCTTCAAGGGGATAAGGAAGGTCAATGATGTTAACTACATGGTAGAACTGCTAAGCATGAGGCAGGGGCACAACCTGTATCATGTTAACATTACAAAACCTTACCATGATAGGGAGGCCCTGGTGCTAAGTATTTGCAGTACAGAGTAGGAGGAGTCTGAGGGGGATCTATGGCCACAGGGAGCCAGCCAAATCCCAAATTACTGTGGTGGAGCCTTGGATTGCAGGCATGTGATGGAACAGTGCACCACTGTACTGGGGTCAGCAATGTCAAGGTAGCTGGAATCTCAAGACAGGGAATGGGGTAAGGTATTCCCAGATAGGCTCACCCTTTCAAGCAATGTTTCTCAAGGGTCAGTTGAAAAACTAGCTTGAGTTTTCAGGTGGGAAGAAGTGTGACAAGGGGAAATACTGCCGGCCCAGAAAGCTGAAATTTTGTAAATAATTATATGTCATTTGTGAATATTAATATGATTTACATAGAAGTGTGACAGAAGGAGATACTGCCAGCACAGCTGTGGAATGTTGTATATAGTTGTATGCCATTTGTGAATACCAGCAGGATACAGTTACTTGTGTTACCACTATATTAGAACTGTATGTTATGTGTGTATCAAACTGCTGGTACAAAAGTATGTATTGAACAGGATTTCTACAGTACTGAGCTTCAGTTATGTATCCACAATGTACCCTACTGGAACATAGAAGATTAACTTGCAAAACTTAAGATTAGTTGAGGTTAAGTTACTTTATAGCTGGACCATAAGCAAAAGGGTCTATATTATATAGTCGAAGTTTCAAAACTTCGAACCTCACATGAGTGAACTCATATGAGCGAAGTTCGAAACATCGACTATATAATAAAATAAAAACTAAAAAAAACTTACCTTACTGCTCTGAGCAGGGGGGCAAGCCCCCCTGCACCCCCCACCCCCCACTTAAATATACAAACACCGAGAACGCACTTCAGTGCAGAAAGGGAAAATTTCCCATTATGCGCATGAAAAGCCGTTGACTTTCACCTTCGACCTTTCCGACGTTCGATCATAAGATGTCGACCATCTATGATTCGAACATCAGAACGGTTGCTCATCTAATATAGACCCAAGCAAAAGTTGTTATCTCTCATTTTCTGTGCAGTAGCAGACACAATGTCTAGAACTAAATGTTTTTTGTATTGTCTTTACATGTGGAGGAATGTAAATTATTTTACAACTTCCGCTATTTGACAAAAGATCTAAGAAGGTCCTTGTTTGTGTGTTTTCACAGAGAGATGATAATTTTTGGTAGTTTCTGACAATGGGGGTTTAGCTTGGGAACTAAAGTCAGGTGACAAAAAGTGATGTCATCCAAGCTAACCCAGTAGTAATATCTGATATTAATTTAAGAACTATCTGAGAGGGGGGGGGGCATTTTTGTATTTTGTCTTTGACATAACAAGAGCACCCACTCACCACTTCTGCCTGCTTGTTGTTCTATAAGCAACTTTTTAAGGCATAGTAACTCTCTTAGATTCAGATAAGACTATAGTAAAGCATAGTTTAAATGTTTTCTTTATTTATTTGAGACTGGCTTGCAATATTGTTTTAAATATTTCTTGTGATTTTGAACTCTGATGTAACTGATTACTTACTGAGTCTTATCTTTTTTTTAAATGTAAAAATAAATATATTTAAACATTTCAATTGTGAAATTTAAGCTCTTAGAGTACTTGCATATCTATTTGGTGACACTGTACAGGCCACTTATAATAGCCTGGCCCTTGGTCAAGCTACCATTTGGATTAATAGTAACATTACACAGTAAGATTGGACACTCTTTGCCAAGGGCCTTAATGTAGCTGATAAGGAGCTTGGATGGTGGCAGTGAAAACTACCTTATAGTCTGGGCAGAAGAGGCATTGTTTGTAAACCTCTGTCAGCCTTTACCATGTGTGTGTGTTTGTGCGTGTGTTTGTGTGTATGTGTTTGTGTGTGTGTTTATAAATCAAATCTCAAAGTGCGTGTGTGTTAGCTATTGAGCAGGGACACCAAGCACTGGCTGGACAGAGAGGGTGCTGGAGATCTTAGCTTGGCCACTCTCAGCTGAGATCTCAACTCTTTAGCTGTGCCAGTAGGAAGTCTTGTTAGGGATCTGAAAAAAGAGGGAGAAACCAGTCCCAGACTGACTGTGATCTCTGTGTGCTCTTAAGGGAAATTGCACTTTACTGTGTGTACTTGTCATCCTCCCAGTGTATATTCCCCCACTGTTTCCAGTGGTGATGATTGAGGCTCCTCGATTACTGGACCAGTGCTGGGCCTCCACACAACTATATCTGGTTTTCTAGCATCTATCTTTTGAACTGTTGCTAATGGGTGATCCCATGTGATGTAGACTGCTTCATTATCTATGGTGCTTTGTGGTTCATATTTCCAGTGTTTTTCAGCCACTTCAGTACTGTAATGCTTGCACAATCGCCAGTGCAACAGTCTGGGCACATTGTTATGAGTTTCAGTATGCAGTCCTTCTGCCATTAGTATGTCACAACCAGCAACGAGGTGTGCAACTGTTTCCAGTTCTGTTTTACAAAACCTACATTTGTCTGTTTCTCCCACATGTTCAGTGGACTTTGTAAACCAACGTGTACGTAGCCCACTCTCTTGGGCCGCCAATATATAACTTTCATCTCTTGGTTTGAATTCACCTTTCCTTAACCATTCCTGTGTTTGTTCCTGATCAGCATGAGTTGCTTCGGGAACCTTTCTATGTTTGCAACTATATTTATGCATTTTCTTCATTTCTTTATTTCTCATGGTCCTTCGCCTTATAGCCTTTCTTTTGATTTTTATCTACTTCTGCTTTGATTTCCATTCCTGGTTTACGCTGATATGCTTCTGCTAGACTAAGAAGGGAAGTTATCTTAGAGTTATTCTCCTCATGTTTCAAAAATTTCACTACATTTGGGTCTTGTGAGATCAGAAGATGTGCGTGCAATCCCACAATTGCAGACCTTTACATGTAATAATTTTCTTTTTTTTTTTTTTTTTTTTAAAGTATACAGATATATTTTTTATTCTCTGTGTTGATTACATTTGGTTTTTTTTTCAATAATCATTTTTTATTATTTTTCACAACCATATTACAAATTCACACATTATATACAATATATACAAAATGCTTCCATTGGTTAATTTCACATATATATCAACCTCATGTATTGATCAAAGGTACAGCACTCACAATCAAAAGGAAAATAATAAAAAAAAAAAAAATCCAACATTAACAAATCCAAGCCAACAATCTGTCTTTTCTGTACATTTTCTATCTAATCTAAGGTTGATTTAGACTATATTCTGGTTCCCGAGAAAAAGTGGATAGTAACCTCTTAAGCCAAAATAATATTAAAAATTTGCTCCCAGATTTTTATGTTGTTGATATTTTTCTTGCGATCACTAATTAACAGTTTATGCGCTAAGATGTGTTTTATTGCCAACAATCTGAAATTTTCCCACTATGTCTGGGCTGGGTTCAACCAATTTGTGGCTATATATAATTTCATTAATAGGCAAATATTCATAATTACAATCGTTTTTGATTTATTTAGATTTTCCGGGGGAATATGAAGAATCAGAAACTCCCAAGAGAGTGTTGAATTTTGGTAACCCATTTTTTGTAACTGCAATTTTAATGAATTCCACAATTTATAAATGCACTTACAACTCCAGAACATGTGAAGCAAATCTGCTGTCTGATCAAAGCAATGTGGGCATATGGGTGAATTCTTCGCATCAAATTTGTGCAAAGTGAGACGAGTATAGTATGCATTGTTAAATATCATCAGCTGCGTAAATACCAATTTCTGAAGGGATACGGACTTTAATGTTAATTTAAATGCCTCCAATATCTTATTGTCGCCTGGGAATATCAATTTCTCTCTAGTAACTCGATAAAAGAATATAATTATTATACTTCCTCTCTTTATCAATTTATATGCTGCGGTTATATATTTTCTATCCTGCAACAGCGCTTCCCATAGATTACGAGAAATGATTAAATCTTCCCCTTTCATTTCAAAGTTGTTAAAATAGTTTATAACCAAGTCTTTTAGCTGTCTTACTATAATTAAATAGGAAATAGGGAGTTCTATTTCTTTTAAAATATCCTGTACTGGTACTCCCAGAAAAGGATATAAATCGAGTACAGTTAACTCCATGATTAAAGGGAATTTCTTTAGATCAATCAATTGACCACCAATTGTTAAATTTGGGTTCCTATGAAATGGTTGGAAAACCGTCATATATTTTAGTAAATTTAAGGAAGCGAAAAGAGTTTGAATTGCTGTTACATAACTTTTGATGTGCTCCATTAGCTTATATTTACTCATTGTCCAATTATTTAAAAAGGGTAATGCTTTAGCATTGACTCCCACTTCATTTATATGCTTGTACGTTAAGAGCACCCATTTGGGTGTCCATTTTCTATTATCACTATCAAGTAAGACGCCTTTAAAATCCTATTGGCCTGAATCACTAAATAGTACATTTCAAATCCGTAATTCCAGCCCCCCCTTATTTTTTGGAGCCATCAATTTTTCATATGAAATTCTCGTCTTTCTAGGTTCCCAAAGAAATCTTCCCAATCTTATATGAAGCTGTTTGAAGAATGTTTTGGTAATTCTGAGTTGTGCAGCTCTAAAAATATATAACATTCTAGGAAGAACATTCATTCTTATGATAGCTGCTCTGGCCATCATCGGTAACTTCAATCTACTCCATCTTTCAAGATCCAATGTTATTTGATCTGTAGTTGACTTTACATTGTTAATAAAAAAATCTCTATTTTCAGTTGAGAAGACAATTCCCAGATATTTTATCTTTTCTTCCGTCAATACTTGTCCTATTAATGGTAGCATTGAAAAAGGTGTGGGTGTCTTTAATGGGAATATTTTAGATTTTTTAAAATTTAGCTTGTAATTGGAAATTCTCTCAAAGATTTCTATTGCAGCTAATATTTTTTCAGTATCGGAAACAGGTGTGGTACAATATATGTTTAAATCATCTGCATAGGCAGCCATCCTAACCTTTATTCCATACAGTACAGGAGAATTATAAAAACATTTTGCTTAAGGTGTAAAAATAAAGGCTCCAAGTAAAGATTAAATAAGATGGGAGATAATGGGCAGCCTTGTCGGGTACATGTAATAATTTTCAAGGAGGCCAATCCCTCCTTTGGAATGGGGAATATATAATATTGGTATGCAATGATTTTTCTAAATCATTTGGTGAGCATGCAGCATCCTTCTTGTTTTCCTATCTAATCTATTCAACACATTTTGGGGCTATTCCATCATTCCAAACCTGTAAGTTAGGGCAGGAAGAGCAAATTGGTTTATAGCTTGAATTTTGTTCCTAAATGTCAAAGCTGTTTTCAGGATTAATTTACGTCTTCTAAAGTATTCCTTACTAAGTTTTATTTGCATTTGTTCATGTTTTATTTGCATTTGTTAATGTTTTGTTGTTGAACCCTCATTTCCCAAATATTTATACACTCCCTCTTGCTTAAGTTCTTTTATATCACATTCTTGTTCCAAACTGATGTTTTCTTGGTGTTGCAGTTTTCCTGCTTTAAAGGTTGCTTTTGCACATTTATCAAAACCAAATGACATTCTTATATTATCTGAAAAGGTTTTGACACCTTGCAGTTGTGCTTTTAGTTATTCATCTGATGAGCTATACAGTTTTAAATCATTGAATAGAGAAGATAAGTCTTTACACTTTGTTGTTTTCTAGTAGCCAAATTATAGCCATGGCCTAAGCTGTTACGTAAACGGCTTAATGGATTAAGGACAAGGCAGAACAGCAGTGGTGACAGTCACTTTGGAATATCCCCCTTTGAATTTTTATCCCTGGAGTAATAATTTGTCCTTTACCATGGCTTAATTGCAAATTGGTCTTCCACTATTTCATAGTCACTGTAATGCAGTCGATCAGTGTATGGTGTATCTTACACATTGTTAAGCACTCACTTATCCATGAATGTGGGATACAATACTATCAAATGCTTTTTTTTATAGTCAATCCATGCCATACTTAAATTCTTCCCCTTTTTACATTTCTCCACTATAACTTTATTTAACAACAAATAATTCTTTGTTCCATATGACTTTTATTGTCCTTTATTGTATTGCCATTATTGAATTTTCTTCTAAATGACTAAACTCTGTCTGCATCAATTCCGTCCGTAAGAAGAAGAAAATTACTAGGGAGTCTTTGGGTGTCAGGCCAGCTCCCTCACTGCCTTAGATGCCTGTGGTTTACTCTGCTATGGCTGGACTTGTTTCTTCATACTGCTAATCAATGTCTCTCATTCTGTCTGGTGTATCTTCTCAGGAAACCATTAAGAGCCAGGAACTAGGCACACACTGGAACTGCAGGGTTGTTCTCTGTGGGCAAGGCAGGACCACTCTTGTCAGTCTCCTGGGAGGGAGCAAGTGAAGGTATATCACATAGCTGGACTAGGATGTCATATTTTTGGGGTAGTACCCTTGCTATGAATCTGTCTTTTTCAAGGGATATTCCAAATAAAAGAAAGAAAAATTTAAGACATTTTCTTCTCCTGTTTCTATTACTATGGATAGATAAGACTTGCTGGGTTTTATGAAGAAATCATTTCTTTTTTTTAATATTTCAGATTCTGTTTCTTCACTTACCTCAGGTAGAAAGAGTGTTCCATATCATTCTGATCTGACACCAAATCTGAGTTAGAAGAACATTGAATGGAGGAGTGGTATTCTTCAGTGATTTCTCCTCAAGGTGAAGATTCTGACAGAGAGGAAAATGATAATTCAGATTTCCCTCCATAAGAGCAATCTTTTTCTGAAACCTTAGCTAAAATGAAAGTGGTATTTCAGTGAGAACAGAATTAAATCCCTGTTTCCCAGTATTGATTTTTACAACTGTATTTTCTACTGCTTACAGCTGTTATTCAGGTCTTATCAGCTTTACACGATTTTTTTATTAACAGCTTGTAGTATGTCTTTTATAGTTAACCACCTGCCCCAAAAATGTCCTGTAGATTATTCAAAGTGCCTTAAACTCATACATATCTGTTTTCTATTCCTAAAGCAAATATTGCAGTTATTTCCTTGCCTAAAACTTAATAGATTGTTAATGGTAACCCCACTCCCCCTGACAAGGATATGAAACGTTCTAAAAGAGTTGAAAGGAAAATTTATTCTTCTGCTACTTTAACTTTCAGAATTTTGAATAGCCAGGCTCAGAATTTAAAATTCTTATTGACTTCTTTTGAGAACATGAGAAAGTTAACAGTCAACCTTCTCTCTTCTGAGGTTAAAAATGCATTGAGTGCCTTAACTGTATCTGCTTTTCACGCAGCCAAACATTCTAAAGTGTTCTTATTCTGATGACACTGCCTCCACAGCTGCTGCTGTGAGATCAGTTATGAAAAGGTTTGCTTGGTTATATGAACAATAATGCCTGACAGGTTGTGTGTTGTTGGTAAAATAATGCCCTCACAGGGTTTGGTAAGGCCTGACCCCGCACTCCTGGAATAGCATTATTTTCCCAGTAATACACACCCTGAAGGGCATTATCTCACTTAGAGAATGAGCTATTTGTTGCATTGTTTTGTATTTTTATATTAATTACAATATGCTTTTATACTTTTGATGTAAAATAGTTCTTCTACCTAATGTTTTATACTTGCTGTAGCATGTGTAATTGTTTTTAGAGGAAGTATTTTATATCCAAACTATATGCTTTTTTGCATATTTCATGTCTTTATACAGACACACACACACGCGCGTGCGCGTGTGCATGTATAGATTGAAACAAATACATACACATACCCAGCAGTTGTAGACATTTTGCTGACTGATTACATAAGGTGTCTCATTCTAAGCAACTGAATAAAAAAAATGGAATGCAAGGCAATGGAACTCCTCCCCCCTTCCCTTCTTACTGTCCCCGATTTTGCCAAATAGTGGTGATTTGCCCTTGTGTAATTACTGATTTCCTGGTAAATCTGTCGGGATTAAAGTCTGCCAGTAATACCAGAAATTAATTTCATACTTATTGCTGTGAATGTATGCTGATTTATTACCTGTTACAGTCAGTGCTCTCTCTCTATCACTCACATTAAACTCTCTCTCTCTGTCTCTCAGATGCACGGATGCATTCATCATTTAATCATACATTCACTGAACAGCAAAGAGCTGTTTAGCGATTGTTTAAAATAAAAAAAAAGGTCTCCATTTGTTTTTTCTGTCTGAGCTTCATGGCAGCTTAATTGCTGCCATTGCTTTACCTGTACAGTAATACCCTGCTGGAGAACATTTGTTCTCTAATCAGAGTGACATGCGAAGTTTGTCCATTCTCTAAATGCTCAAAACATACCTGAAAATGTTAAAACAAATTTTAAAGTCTCCCTTGACAAGGATGTTCTATTTAGCACTTCTGCTGTGGTGGTACTTAAAAGCTTTGATGAAAGGGGGAGATGCAATTAAGGGGTGACCCAAATTTTCTAGCCCTCCTTTTTTAAGTTTAATTCAATCTAACTTTCTCTGACTCGCCACTCCTTTTCAAAATGCAATCTAAGCAGCAAGGTGCTAATAAACAAGATTTTTTAAAGTAGTGGTAAGGAAGCTAAAGGAAGAAAGGGAAGGTGTCCCATTACCAAGGGCAGGCCAAAAAAATCAATGTGATTACTTGCCTCTCCAGACCCCAACCTGCCAATCTATCTCTCAGTCTATATCTGCATCTTTCCCACTGATATCAGATTATTTCAATCAGATGAGTTCTGAAAATCATTGAGCAGGAATATAGATGGCCCCTTTTTAGGGGATTCCTCATCATCCTGTAAACAAAACTTACCTCTTTCCTCCAGTTTTAGAACAAATGTTGTCCTGGGAGTCATAGAGACAGTGACCTCTTTGGACAAACGTTTTTATTCAAAGATTTTTGTGGTGCCAAAAGAGGTAAAGACCTTTGAACTTAATCCTAGAGCTCTACTTTCTCAATTTTTGTCAAAGTCCGAAAGTTCAAAATCTTATCCTTTCAAGCCCTGATAGCTCAATTTCATGGTGAAGTTAGACTTGTGTTTACCATCATATTCCTATTGACAAAGTTTTCAGACATTTCTTAAGATTTTCTGTGCCTGGCTTACATTATCAGTTCTCTGTCTTACCCTTTGGTCTATCTACTCCAAGAAGGATAAGTGTCAACAAAGCAAAGTGTCTGTCTCTAGTAATTGCTTACTACAGACTCCAAGGCATTCATATCTTTAGATATTTGGATGATTGTCATATATTTGCAGACTCTTTCCAGTTGTTTCGATACTTTGACAAGTGCTGATAAACTCCTGCTCATTTTGGGGTTTCAAGTATACTAACCAAAATCATCAGTCATCCCTTTGCACCCTTTACACAGAAGGATAGTCTTTCAGGAATGTCTTCTGAATAGTTCCTCAGGAAGTGCTTTTCTTCCACCGGGAAACAGTAAAACTGTATGTAAAAATCTTCCTGAGCTTTTTCAATCAATCTTTGGCATCTCCAAAGACATTTTTCACGATTCTGGGTTTTCTGACTTTGATGATTATGAGTCCCTTTCCAGACTTCACATGAGAAAAATTCAGGTCAGTCCTGTCTCAGTATCACCACCCTTTATGCTTTCAGATTCCTGTGCTGGGGCTTGCGAGAATGGAAGTATTCTGGAGGGTGGCCATTTCCCACTCAACCCAGGTCTCCCTTTCCCCTTCCTGTCACTTCAGTCTGTTACAACAGATATTTAGGACTTGGTGGGAGACTGTAATTAAAGGGGTGAAAGTGAAAGGTCACTGGTACAAGCAGGATAGACAAAAGCACATCAGCAGCACAGAAATGCTGGCAGTAATCATTTCTTTGAAAGCCTTAAGTCATCTGTGGTTCCTAGGACCTTTTCAAGATGTCATAGACAACACCACAATGATGTGGTTGGTTTGCTATAATTTGGGAGGTGGCAACTCAGCTCAGATTGACTCCTCAGGCCACAAAATATTGTGCAAATAAGCTGAGCAGGACCAGGGCAGACTTTCTAAATGGAAATTACATGCAGGGGAAATTCCAAAAATTGATCCAGCTGTGGAGAATACCTCAAATAGACCTATCTGCCTCCTCTCAAAACAGTGAAAGAAATTCTGCTCATTAGTTTGATTTGAGATTCTTGACTTAAAAACCTGTGTTTTACTTATTGCTTTGACTTCTGCTAGAAGAGTTTCTGAGTTATAAATAGTTAGGATGAGTCAACTCTACCTCATTGTCCATAAGGACAGTGTTTCTTTGAGAATAAATCCTTTTTTTTTTTTTGTCTTAAGATAGTTTCAGAGTTTACCTTGAGCCAATTTATTGATCTCCCTGTCCTTTTCCAGGTCTAGAACGAGCTCTGCTAGAACCATTCTCCATCGGCTCCCGTATTCTTGATTTTTCTTCCTCCTCCTCCTTCCTAGATGTTCCTAAGCTGTGGTAATCTACCAAAATATCTTAGACTACTGCAGCAGTGAATATTGTTCAGTTGTATAAGTAAACTTACCAGAATGGTAGATGTTCTAAATGGCACTACTAGTACTTTTGCTGTTACTAGGGGAAAAAGGTAATTTACCCATGGGAAAAAAGGGGCTCTTAGTAGTCTCTAACCAGTTGTTACTTATGAATGCCTTAAAAGATTTGGAGATCTCTTCTGGAGCACCTTAAGTAAAGGGAAATATGCTTAGTAAATGGTCACCTTGGATTCAATACCTTGCATGTAATCAAGACAGGTCTTTTACTTACAACTAGGGATATAGTTTTGTCCCAATGGGTTCTAACCCAAGTATAGATAATAAATGGAGCTACATTCCCAGGAGGGACCACTCCAAGTGCCAGGCTCCTCCTTTTTCTTTTTTAGATGCACTCACTGCAAGTGCACTGTACCCTCAACCTCAGTAGTTGGGGACAATAAAGCTTTGCTTCATTCATTCTTCGTATTATGTAAATATTTATGAATATGAATTTCTTGATTTGTGAACTCTATTTTTTAAATGTCACTCGTGTGTATTTTCTCATTACTGTGTTTCTTTATAAAAACAGTACATGTTCTAATAGATCACTGCTGCAGTAGCATCTTCTCCATCCATTCCCTTTATATATACCTTGATCTCGCCAAGGCGTTCAACACCATTCCTCACTCAGGTATTATAGAAAAACTCACTAGCCTGAACATAAACCCCTACGTCACAAGATGGGTTGCCAACTGGCTTATGGACAGAACTCTCACGGTAAGAATAGCGGGCTCCAGGTCCAACTCTAATCCAGTCACAAGTGGTATCCTGTAAGGCTCTATTCTGGGACCCCTACTGTTCGGCATATATTTCTCAGAAGTACAGGCAAACACAGGAGGACTATGGCTAACCAAGTTCGCCGATGACTGCAAACTGGGAGACATAAATGACTCTCTGGCTGACACGGACATCCTTCAAAAAGGCCTTATGAGACAGACACCTGGTGTCAAAGTCATGGCCTCAAGCTAAATGCCAAAAAATGCATAGTCATCCTGTTTGGGAAAAACAAAACACCCACGAATTACCACATAGGTGGCAGCCCCCTTAATACAGAAAAGGTAATAAGAGATCTGGGGACCCAGGTAGATAGTAATCTTTCCTTTGACAATGATATTGCCAAAGTAGTTAGGAAATCCTTCTATGTGGCCCATCTAATTACCAAGGGGTTCGCATCTAGAAATAAAGAGGTTATAGTGCCCCTCTACTTGTCACTCATCAGACCCATCATAGAGTACAATGCCCCATTTGGGATGTACCTCACAAGACACTTCCAACAGCTGGAAAGACCACAAAAGCACCTCACCAAGAGGATTACTGGCCTCAAACATACGTCCTATGCAGCCCGACTGAAAAACTCCGGCTGTACTCAGTGGCATATCACTTACTCAGAGGTGATCTCTGCCTGACTTACAAAGCCATGTCCAACTCAGAATTGATGGACATGCTCCACCTAAAGAAATCCAAGTCACTGCGAGCCACGCGCTCTAGTGAGCTAAACCTCGCCACAACAATAAATAGAACATGCTGGAGGGATAGATTCCTGTCACAGAGACTCCCTATGCTTTGGAACAAAATTCCTAACTACATTAGGAAGAGCCCCTCACTAACACACTTCAAGAGAAGCCTTGACGAGTGGATGGGTAACAGAAAATACACCCCTGGGATCACTTCATTGGCTCTGCTTGACAGAGGCTCAGTTAATTAATCAATGGGGCGGCGAAAGCCGACACACTCTGGCTAGGCTTATAAATGCCCTCGGGCAGATAGCCTAGTACCTACCTATGAACATATATATATATATATATATATATATATATATATATGTGTGTGTGTGTGTGTGTGTATGTGTATATATATATATATATGTTACCAGTGTTGGGATGTATATACTGTATACCCTCATGATTATAATTGCATATGTGTTGCTATTGGATTTTCATTTCATAGCATTTTTCCTTTCAGGGCTAAAGCCTCCCTTCTTGAGACAAGAATGCTCTCAAGCTTTTAGCTCACAGACTGCACTCTTTATGCAGCTCTGTTCAAACTCTTGACTGTTAGGGCACAGGTAGGCTAGTAGTTATATCCAAGGCAAAGTATAACCCAAATGGCTTAAAGTACTGCAACCATGATTTGTTAGAACATCTACTGTCATGGTAAGTTTACTTACACAACTGTACTTTTCTCACTCGTTCTTACCATACAACATTGCCAAGTAATCAGGTGCTCCATTTTTTATCTCTTTTCAAGGCGATACTGGACTGCAAGACAGTAGAGTTTTTCAACCTTCACCGATAGGGAGAGTTCTTCTGAAGCATTTTCCTGGACTCAGTAAGGAGAACCAGTGGAGGTTAGTTGTGGTTCTCTCAACGTTACAAAAAATTTATGGCAGTAAAGACTTTCTTGATCTTGAATCTATAATCTCTCCTTCCCCTCTTAATGAGTCTTTCCTTTTCACACTAGACATAGATACCTGCCTATTAGTAAGTATTCACAGGGCTCACTGGTAGTGCCTCAGATTCAGAATGGGAAACCTGCATTTCCATTTCTCATTGTTACCCTTGACTTCTCTGGCATGAGTCTTGTAATGTAAAGTACCATTTTTGCCCAGGTAAGATTGAAAGGGAACTATAGTCACACCTATATGTATGATTACTTAATTCAGGCCTGTTCCATAGCAGATTTGAAAGAGCTAATGTGTCTGTCTTGTACAGAGGGTTAAAGGCCTAACTGTGACCTGGCTTTAGTTAGTGGCTTGTGAACCTGCTGATACAGGCATGGGGGAAGAATGAAATGAAAAGGATTAGCTTGCTAGACTCTGTGTGGAAGGGGTACGGTTTATGCACAGAACAAGCTGTTCTCAGCTGAATCCTCAGTGGAGACAGGAGCTTGCAAGGTGGTGCTTGTCTGCAACCATTTCAAGACCACATCACATGTAGAAACATAGAAGTGCATTGCCTCTACATGCCAACCCCTTGAGGTACTGCAAGGTAATGTAGGGCTTGTTTACTGGCTCCATGCATACAAGCCACAACAGCTGGCTGCAATATGATGACCACTCTTTAGCTGCTCCACTTCTCAGTTGCCAGGATAAAGTTAAGTCCCTGCAAGAATGCCTGGTCAGGACCTCTCCCAGTGAGGGATAGGGCCAGGAGTTGGTCCTGGTGTGGGACACTGTAGATCCTCCCTTGCCAGGTACAGGACAGATTCAGGACTCATCCCTTTACAGTGATGGGCCATGGTGATCAGATGAAGCTATAGACTTTGGAGCTGAGAAATGAAGTCAGAATTGGGCTTTCCCTGTGGGTAAAAGCCAAGGATACCAGTTGAAAGAGAAAAAGGGCTGTTAACATGCAGAGGGAGTTCTTTTGTTTAAATAAAAAAATGTAAAGGCCATGCAGCTTCACTGTTAGTATTACCTGAATTTGGGAATCTCCTTAAATGTACACATGTCCATCCTGGAGTATTATCACCAAAAGTAAATAATTGGATACTATCTTAAATGCCAGAATCTACATTGTTGTTTTCCTATAACAGTGCCCCTAATGAGCCACTTTTTTGCTACACATCTCACTGTATGGATTTTTCTTAAGGCCTTAAGTTTTAAATCTGTTTATATTCACATGGTCCCTTATACAGGTCTACATTTGAGGAAGATATAGTTGTACCTGACAATTTTATGGGATCATACAATCATCCCCTGGAGAAAGCACTTCCTCTTGTACTCCCCACCCCTTATTTTAAAAGGAATTCAGATAGTGGACATTCCAGTTGATAAATGACCTCATCTCCCCTTAAACTGTTTAGAACCAGATCTAAGGGTATCAGCAAGCACATCAGACTGTATGTGGTGAGCATTTGTGCTTCATTTTAAGGTGCAGAGTAGCTGGACTATGGAACTCATGAAAAACATATAAACATGCAGGGTCATGGCTATTCACAGTGCCCTTTAAACCTTCAGATCAGTTTGCAGCTCACGGGACTTGCCAGTAGTAATAGACAAGATTACATTGATGCTAAACAGCAACAAGCAGAGGAGCACTCATTCTCACTTCCTCTGCAGACTCCATAAGGTTTTGGAACCTGGTTGTCAGTTTAAAGTTACAAGTTTACAAATGCAAACAGTCTGTATCCCTGTCTGGCAATAGCAGTTCATCTGAGCAAGAGAGTCTGATGTCTGTCAGAAATGAAAGCTGAACTGCTACAACCTTGTATACATTACTGGAAATTGAGGCAGTGCACACATCACAAACTGCCAGATGCAGGTGTTCTCCTCAGGGACTCTCTTTCACCTTTACAGTCAAATGAAACCAAAGCCTGTTCTGTGCCTTCCCTCCAGTCCCACTCTTTCCTAAGATATTGAAGTCAAGAAATGAAAAGTAATTCTCATTCTAATAGCTTCCTACTGGCCAAAGATATTCATGGTTCTTTAGACTAATGCAGGTGAAGAGCTAGCGGCTATACCCATGCACTGCAACCTAGTTGACTTCAACCTCAATGACTCCAGCTTGTATCTTACAAGACTTGAGCTTAGCTCTTCACAATCACTTTTTTCCACCTTGTAGTTAAGGAGAACCCAACACAAGGATTTTTTACTTATCCAAATAGAAAAAAAAGATTTTCCCCACTGGTATAGGAGAAAAGAGAATTTAACCCAAATATTTGCATCATCCCTCAGATCCTAGAGTACAGATTTAACTCTTCCACCATGTCGCTAAACCCCCACTTTCAGACAGTGAAGGCCCTTCAGAAAACTGAGCATGCTAACCTAGGACCTCAGTTTCTATACTAAGAAGTTAACTGTTCCTCTTGTTCAGTCTGCTTTCTCAAATACCTCTCTTGGAAGATATCACCACAGCCAGAAGCTTTTGCGAGCTTGCAGTTCTTAATGTCCAGGGAGCTATACACATTTTTTCAGATGGACAGAGCCCTCTCCTCCCTCAAAATCACCTCCTCCTGCTTTCCCAATGTAATCTCTGAACTTTTCCTCTTAACCAGTCTGTTCAGCTTACCTGTATTTTATCCAAAGCCTGAAAAATGGAGTAAGGATTCTTTACACTTTTAATGTGCAGAGGTAGTTCAGGTGTTCTACTATCAGAATTAAAGACTTTGGATGGTCTGATTTGTTTTCTTCATGCCACTATCCAACCAGATGCTAACTAAATGTCTGACTGTGTCATATTGTATGAAAAAAACAACACTGAATAATTATGTCTGGGAGATAAAAATATTACACCAGATTGACTGCTAGATCTGCAGCCTTCTTCATTAATGCACATGCAAGACCTTGTATGCTTTTAACAAGAAATGGGTATTCCATAAGGGCAGTTTGCATTTCTTCTCAAAACTATTTGCATATTTTCCTAGAACCAGAAATCTGTATCTCTGGCATCATCTTACTGTACTAGAATGGTCCCCTCTTTTGAAGCTTGTCTTGTCTTGAGTTCCCTATAAGCTGGGCCTGATTTATACCCAACTTCTGCTTGTTGACATTGTAGCTTGTGCATCTTTTTTTATTCCTGGATTTGTTAGTGTTTTTTGTGATAACTAGGTTTAGGGGCAAGGTGCAATGATATATTCTGCATGTGACACAACAGCTTCTGCCAACACAAAGAATTTATGCCCCTAAGTATAGGAGCTTAAAATTTTGAACGGGGGGAGGATGAACTTTAGCTGAACCTCTGTTAGGGAGTGTCTCTTGTAGAGTGATTCTTTAGGTTTTCAAGCCAAATGTATTAGCACTTGCATTATGTGAGCTTAGAAAAGCTGTTGTAGCTTCTCCCACAGACGTGCACACACACACAAAAAAAGAGAGAGTTCTGGGAGGTTTTGGGGTGTAAAATTAATGAAGATAAAACAAAGGCTATAGCTGTAAACTATGTACCAACACATGAATTGGTTCATCAATATTTATGGAGACAGGATAAAATTAAGTATTTATGAGTATGGGTTAAGTTGGACACTGTTACAGCAGCTAAGTATGTGTGGGAAGAGACTAAACAAAAGATAATACAAAAACTGAGAAACTGGAAGCTCCTGTCTATGGAAATGGATAGCAATATACAAGCATTAAAAATGTTTTAGTCCCTTTAGTTTTATACACAGGTCAGGCATATTTTTATCAACCAGAGGAGGCATTTTGGATAGTAATGAAGAGTTGACTGATTTTATGTGGGAGGGAAAAGTGAAGTGGGATAAGCTGATCCATCTAATAGAATAAGGAGGTTTCAGATTACCTGATCTGAAGGGATATTTTAGATATACACAGTTAAGGCTCTTGTACATAACACAAACAGAAAGCAACAGTTCAAAGTATAAAGTGATGATGATGAAGGGGGGAGTAATTCAAGAAATAATGAGAGAGTGGGATTTTGGATGCAGATAACAGTCATATCGAATATTGTATTCATAAAGTTGCAAATTGTATATTCAGAACTAAGTCAACATGGGAATGGAGAAAGGAGATTCTGCTGATAGGGCTGATTGCAAATGGGGGTACAGAGAATAGTCAAGAGGGGGCTGGAATTTACTGGAGGAAACTGGCAAAAGAACCAAGGTGTTGGGAATAAATAAATAGGGAGGGAAAAGTAATAGAAGGGGAAGAGGCCAAGAATACATTTGGACTGCAAGTTAGAGACTGCCTTCTCTATCAGGGATTGATATCAGAGTATAGGCAACAAGAAAAGGGTATTGTAATCATAAATGAATAACTTGCACTGGTTGAGTTTTTATATGAGTCTAGAACAGAAGCTGTGGTATAAAAAAGGGATAATTAGTAGGGCATATAAAATACTGCACAATAACTATAAGAATCAATCAGAAGAGGTCAGAAAAGATTGGGAAGAGATATTAAATAAGCAATTCACAAAGAAACAATGGGAGGACAAAATATGCAGCAAAATATAGAAGATTTAGGATTTTTACCTAGACGTGTTTGCAAAGGTACTTTTATACTCCAAGCAGACTCCAAAGAATTTTCCCCCAGGTAGATGTGAAATGTAGAAAAACAAGAAAGTCGCACCACCAAAGGCATACTATTCAAAGTAGAAAGCAGGCAAAGGAACAAGTCTGTCACCAAAGCTGATGTAAGTTAAAACGAAACAAAACTTTATTAAAATAATTAAAAGTCTGGCTTGGTATGAACCTGGATAGGCTCTTTCGGTATAAACATTTTTCAAACCCTTGATACCCAGGCATAAAACACCCATTTAAGAACATCAGAGAACCAATTGCAACTGAACTAGTAACTTCCAATCAAGTACTTCAAATCATACACACTCCCTAGGGGAGTTGTTATCTCATCTCCTTCCTTTTAAGCCTTTTCCTTTTAATATAGGCTTTAAAGGGACCACACCATTTAGTCCTGGAGGTTGATCAGATCGCAAGTTCATAATCCATTTGGCTTCTTCAATTTTTGTTTGATTAAATAAGTCATCACCTTGTGGTGTTTCGTGAACTCAAGACAAAGCCATTCATTTAAAAGAGTGTTCTTTATGTCACATAAGTGACTGTACAGAGCATTCATTTCCACTTTGTTTTTAATATCTGATTGATGTCGAAGAATACGTTCTTTGAACATCCTATTAGTTTTGCCTGTGTAGTAGGCTGAACATGATGTACATGTTGCTATGTAGATAATATTTTTATTTGTACAGTTTGCATACCCATAATAAGAGAAATTCTTCCTTATAGTAGGATGCAAAACGGTATTGGTGGTGTTGATTAAGGGACATGCCTTGCAAAATCCACATCTAAAGGTGCCTGTTCTTCTATGCTGCTGGTATTCATGCTCATTCCATCATTTGCATTGGCTTCATTATTATAACATAACAGTCTTTTGAGATTCTTTTTGTTTTTGAATGAAAAACATGGACTGTCTCCAACTATTTCTCTGATTTTACTGTCAGGTTAAAATTGGCCAATTTTTCCTAATAATTTGACAAATAGTTATCTGTGCTATATGTAAGTAAACACCTTAAATTGTTTTTCCCACTTGCTAAGGAATTCTGTGTATCTGTGCTAACTTGTGCTGAATAATAAGGCTATTCTTTCTGTGATCGTATATTCATTGCTCCCCAGGATTGATTTCTGTCTCTCTCGTGTTATAGCCTCTCTTCATGAAATTATCAATAAGCTTTTTTTGTTCATCCAGAAAATCCTCATCTTTGGTACATTAGATATTCTAATAACTTGGTTGTTAACTATATTTTGAAAAATATGTCTGGGGTGCATACTAGATTTATGTAGCATATGGTTATGCCACATAGGCTTCCTGAATAATGCTTTATCAATCCCCTTTTCTTCATCCAAAAATAGTTTTACATCTAAAACTTCAATCTCCTTGTCCGATGTTTTTACATCAAATTTCAGAAACATTGTGGTTCTTGTTAAATAGACTTCAAATTCTTTCACTGTGGATTCATTACCTTCCTATATCAAAAACGCATCATCCACAAAGCTAGTGTAGAAAATGATGTGTCCATTTCATCTATTGTTTACATCAGTACTCCATTGTTTTCCCCACTATGCAAGTACAAGATTTGCATAACTGTTGGCACAGGGGGTGCCCATGGCCACCCCCAATTTCTGCCAATAGTAGATGTCACCATAGAAAAAAACGGTGTTTTCGAGCACCAGCTCTGAGAGGCTACATACTAAGCCAACATCAGATAGAATATTGCGCATGCCAGCAAATTCACGAATGGCTTCTATTCCGTAATAATTTAGAATAGATGTAAATTTATTTATATTTATTTATTGACATTTATTGACCGGGAAAGTCCACTCAGTTGGGGACCCATTTTCAGTGGAGGTCTGGGGAGAAAAGGTCCGCAATTAATAATAAAAGTAAAATAAGTAAAGTAAAAAACTTTATACAAATAGCAATAGTAAGCAAAGGTTTAAGGTTTTACATATGTAGTTTGAAGAGAAAGAAGTTAAAAACATTTATATACAATGTACAACTTATTAATATGAATTAAAAACCTTAGGCAGCCGTTGGTATTGTAGTACAAGGAAATTGAGTTTTTTTCCTTTAGTATCTCATGACACATGACAAAGATGTAAAACTCATGGTGGTAGAAGATAGCAGTGATAGAGCGAATACTGTCAGGGTAGGGTTTTTTTTATTATGGAGCTGGCTTACAATTTAAGTAGCCCTGATTTATGGTGGTTTTATTGATTGACATTAGCATTCATAGTTGTCAAGGAGATAGGTTTTTAATGTTACTTTGAATTTCTTTATGCAGTCTATTTGGGTAATATGGGAAAGTAGGTAGTTCCATTTTTTAGCAATGCTATGTGAGAACAGGCATTGCCCAGCTCTTTTATTTGGCTTGGTTACATTTAGAAGTGATTTACTGGAGGATCTAAGGGTGCATGCAGGGACAAAACATAGAAGTATTGATGACAGTGCTGGACAGTTTTTTGGTATATAAATTAGTTTGTGGGCTGGCATTAGTTGGGTATAGCAAAGATAATTAGGGAAAAACAACCAGTTCAGTTCATTTATTGCTTGGCAATGGTGTGAACAGTTTGGCCTTTCTAAGGCAAATTTTGCTATTTTATAGTAGCAGGACTGGAGCTTGTTGCTGAGAGAGGAGTGAAGGTTAGTAAAGATGGTGCTACCAGAGAGTAAGGTTGGGATTAATAAGGTGCTTGCTAGCTTTGTTTTGGTGTCATTGTCCATGTAAAGCTTATGGCGATAGAGTTTGCCAAGTTTAAAGTGTGTTTTCTTTATTGTGTTGAGGATATGTGTTTCAAAGGTGAGTTTATTATCAATTGTAATGCCCAGTTGTTTGGCAGATTTTACTATCTCTATTTCAGTTCTGTCTTTAGCATAAATTTTGAAGTCCATGTCTGATGCTTTTGATGAAAATAATAGAAATTTTGTTTTTTTGGCATTTAGTAGAAGTTGAGAATTGTTTCGCCAAGATTCAATATCTGTAAAGGCATTTTGAGTAGCTGAGAGTAGGTCAGAGAAGTTGTTTGAGGTTGAGATTATAGTTGAATCATCAGCTTACTGGATAATTTTACTTATTTGTGTGACTTTGTAGAGGTCATTGATAAAGATGTTGAAAAGTAATGGACCCAGAATGGAACCCTGTGGTACTCCTATGTTGTTTCACAGGTAATTGGATTGAGCATTTTGCCACTTTACAGATTGTGTCTATTTTTAAGGTATGATGTAAACCAGTTGTGGGATGTAGGGCCACAGCCAAGCTTAGTCAATTGGGTCAAAAGTTTAGTATGTGATACTGTGTCAAAAGCCTTAGATAAATCAAGTGGGATTACTGATGTAGGGTGACCTGCATCTAAGGCTTTGTTGACAGTATCGGTGAAGGAAAGTAAGGCTGTGGCTGTGCTGTGTTGTGGGTGGAAACCATGTTGAGTGGGGGACAGAAGGTTGTTGTCAGTAAGGTACTTGAGTAATTGTATGTGTACACACTTTTCAAGTATTTTGGATAAAGGAGAAAGTATAGAAATGGGGCAATAGTTAGAGAGGTCATGAGAGTTTCCACCTTTATGTAGGGGAGTGATAATAGATTTTTTTTCCATAGATGTGGAACACAGCCTTCTGTGATAGAGTGGTTAATAAGAATACTTACTGGATATGAAATTGCATTTGCTGTAAGTATTCTGGGGAAGATTATCTGCAGAAAGAGAGCATGGTTTTATTTTTTAAGTAGCTTACATATAAGGGATGTGGGTATTGTGGTTGGATAGAGAATGAGTGATTTGTGGGAGTATTGGAATTGTTGTCAGGAAGAATAGGTGAGTTGCCAGTTTGTTTGGGGTTATCTGTTTTTTGGGAGTAAGGGCTTGGGTTTGTTGGGGAGTCTTTGATTAAGTTTTGAATGGTGGTAATGAAGTGGGTATTGAAATTGTGGGAGATTTGTTGAGGGGTCTTATCTGGTGCATGAGATGGATTCTGAATAGTGCCCAGGGTTAAGAAGGCTGGAGACTGATTCCCAGAATTTTCTAGGATTATTTTGTAGGGATGTTAGTCTAGAGGAGAAAGTTTTTTTATCTTATATTACTAGTTTCTTGGCTCTATTTCTTAGTTGTTTGAAGCTGGTTTCATTTTGTGTTCTATATTTATGCCAAGTTTTCCATGCTTTGTCTATTTGGAGGATACATTATTTGCTTATTTTTGTTAGCCATGGGGCGTGATTTACTTTTGTTCGCTTGACACATAAGGGGACTAGACTGTTGAGTGTATCTATGAAGAGATTATTAAAGTAATTAACTGCTTCATCTAGTGGAAGTGTGTTTAGAGGAATCCAGTTTAGGTTTTTTATAAAATGCTTGAGAATTTATTCTGGTCGAAGTGGGCAAGGTTTCTGGATGATTTGTAGGAGTGAGTTTTGGGTATGTGAGAGTGTGTCCTGTGGGTGTATGTTGGGAGGTGATTACTTAGTATATTGGATAAGGTTCCAGAATTGGAGAAATTGTAGAGGTGATTAACATCCAGTCTAACACAGATTCTGAACATGTAGATAGGCCGTGAGTGGGAGTATTGATAAGTTGGGTAAAACTATACATGTTTATGCTGTTGGTTGGGAAGTTGGAGGTAATACTTTGCCAGCTGATATTTGTATCTCCTAGGATTATAGTTTAATTTGATATATTTTGGTTTATCCATGCTAAGAGTTCTTCTAAGATGGGAATGTTTTGGCCTGGAGGGATATAGACTACTGCAATAGTTAGGGTTTTGTTCTTGTTTAAATGGAGAGTTGCTAGGAGAAATTTTAGGTTTTTGAAGGATAGGGACAGCTTTAGTGTAGGGAGTTATGTTTAGGGTATCGTGGCATAATAATGCAACACTGCCACCCTTTTTGTTGAGTCTATCGGATTGAATTATGTTGCAGCCTGCAGGGATTATTTTGGTATTTGAAATATGTGGTTTTAGCCATATTTCAGTTACTGCGATAATATTTGGGGCATGGGTAGTTAGCCAGGTGTGAAAGTCAGTGATTTTATTGCAGATGCTATGAATATTTATTGTTATAAAGTCTAAATGAGGTTGCTTTGTGTTAGTGTTAGAATCTTGGGAGTGGTATGGACCAGGGTTTGGGTGAATGTCTCCGCATACAGTAAGAGCGAGGAGATGATAAATTACAGCTTTAGCATGATTATTTTTTGAGAGAGGCCTGGGTATTGTGAGAGGCAGAGTTTGTTTGTTTTTGGTGAAGAGATATTTGGTTTGGGTGAGAGTGGTGATTAGGGTTATAATTAAAGAAGGAGAGATTTCAGAATAACTATTTTGGCTGTTAGTGGAAGGCTGTAGGTGCTCGATGGCTGTGGAGGTAGCTTTAGGTGGGTATATACAGTGGTGGCATTGTGTAGGAAGGCCAGAAAAGCTGTGCAAGTGAGAATGAGTAATAGGAATTGTGTGTGTGTTGTAGTGTGTTAGAGAGGTGTTTCATGTTTTGGGAGGTAGCAGTGTGTGTAGGAGGAGTTTACACAGGGGTAGTCTTGTGAGGTGATGGGAGGGAGGCTGATGATGTAAAGATGGAGTGGGGTTAGGGAAGTATAAATCTAATGAAAGAAGGGGGTGGGTGGAAATGGGGGTAGGGTAGAGGAGCGAAGTGAGCCCGGAGTGGAGGGCAAACAGAGCGGGTTGCACCAGATCTTTGAATCCCTAAAGAGCCTAGAATCCAGCAAAGCCTATCTCTACACAGGAGAAAAGAAGAGCAGATTAACACTAGGCAAGACTGTAGGTATTGTAGAGGGATCAGAAGGGCACAGATATATTTTAGGTGGTAGTGGTTATGAAACAAAGGAAAAGTTATGGTCAAAAGGGAGGTATAAAAAGTGACAGAGACAGGGCTTGGGAGAAATAGGTCAGGAAGGCAAGTAAAGTACTTGGGAAAAGAAAAAGCAGAAAGGTAGATAAATTAAAAAGCAATGGGGAAATTGAGTTACCTAGGGCTAGATACTATCGGGAAGCTAGTGACACCAGGTGAGCAGAGAGGCAAAAAGCACAAAGAAAGGTTAGCTATAGGACTTTTACCCTGTAATTTTAATGGCCTTGAATACAGTGATAGATGAAAATAAACTGGGACAGGACAGGAATGTTATAGGGATGGGAGCAGGTCCAGAAAATAAAACAGGGTCACATTAAATTAAGTAGTATGAGGTAAAGAGCTAGAGTGGTAGGAGCATGAAGGGGAGAAAGAGAAAGACGGAGGTTTCTTTACGGCGTGCTTCTAAGCCTACAAACTAGGACTGAACAGGTACAGATTTAAAAATAAAACAGAGTTCGACATACAAGATTTTCTCTGAGTTTGATAGGGGTCTCCCACATAGTTACAAGGGTCCTGCCCACTGATTAGTGTCCTTCAGTAAGAATTAAATGCTTGGACAGAGGTAACCACAGTCTTCAGGGAGGCAAGGTGTACTCTTGTCCAAACTTCCTTTATGACTGTGAGTTCCACAATTAAGCAGAATTCTGTAGTATCCTTCACTAGGCTTGTAAGCATGTACCAGAATGTTTCACTGGAGCCATCCATGTTCTTGTGTGAAGTGCACCATTGTTTCCTTTGAGACAGCAGGAAAACCTACCCAGTATCTTCAAAAATGAATGTATCTTCTTAGTGGGGCTAAAACCCTGTAATGTACAATTGTGTAGTCTAAACAAGTCCCAATAATTCTTCGGACAGCCATCTCCCCAAATTAACTGTTTCTCCAGATGGCTTACACAGACTTTAAAGAACAGCTTAACCAGCAGAATATTGCCATTATCTGCACAACTAACTCCAAAATTCATCACCTCTTTTTCAACCTTCCCTTATGACTGTGAGTTCCACAACTAGGCATAATTCTGTCAAAATCTGTAAAAAAATAAACTGTAAAATCTAGATGTAATCTAGATGGTGTAGTCCCTTTAAAGCCTATTTTAAAAGGAAAAGGCTTAAAAGGAAGGAGATGAGATAACAACTCCCCTAGTGGGTATGTATGATTTGAAGTACTTGATTGGAAGTTGCTAGTTCAGTTGCAATTGGCTCTCTGATGTTCTTAAATGGATGTTTTCTACCTAGCTATCAAGGATTTGAAAAAGGTTTATACTGAAAGCGCTTATCCAGGTTCATTCCAAGCCAGAGTTTTAATTATTTTAATAAAGTTTTGTTTCATTTCAACTTACATCAGCTTTGGTGACAGACTTGTTCCTTTGCCTGTAGATGTGAAATGTTGGAGGTGTAATGGGCAAGAAAGAGGGACACATTCTTGGAGTGTAATGAGTTATCAGACTTTAAAAATTCCATTCAGAGCACTCTGTCTGGAATACTGGGTGAGTAAATGAGTATAACTAGGGAAATTATTTTTTGAGATGGGATACAGAATCTAAATTGCTCAGACAAATTTAGGCCTTTTTAAGTTTAATTCTGGGGGCTGCCAAAAAAGCAATTACTAGAAAATGGAAATCAAAGTCAAAACCAACTGTGAAGATTGGGTGAACATAGGTGAAGGCTGCCAGCCTAGCCAGATAGAATTTTGTAAATAATTCTGTCATCTGTAAATATTAATGTAAACCACAGGCTTGTTGTCTTAAATGGTAAAAATAGTGTTAAATGTGGAACTGAAAAAAATGTGACAACAGTGCACTTTGCTGACCAAGTAAAGCATGTTGTGACCCTTTAATGTAAACATGGCTCCGGCCGGTCTAGACAAATGAATTCTTGCTATTGTTTTAAGGCCAGAGTTTGCATGAATAAATGTTCTTAATGGTTTTGCTTCCTGACCTGGTGTGAGCTTACTAAAGAATGTAGCCTGTTAGCCTGGGAACCCCAGGGAAGTGTGAAGAATGATTTAATGTGAACCAGGAATGTGATTTTAAAAACAGAGAATCAGAGAGCATTATGCATTTTTGTCTTGACCATCCAACTCATCAGTACTGTCTTGCTCTATATGTAAGTTTATCTTAAAATTGTGTTTTCTCTTAGAAATAGCTAGAAACTAGAAAGATTAGACTGTTTTTTTTCTGTGATGTCAGAACTGTACTACTGAATTATTTTAAGTATTTCTCTGTGGTCTCTGAACTCTTGTCTAGCAGTGTGTAGTAAAAAGTATTGTCTTGTGTTTTGAGTGTTATTAAATATTTTTAAACCCTTTCAACTGTGGCTGTTTTTGTAGAGATAATTTAAGCTCTTTAGAGTACTTGCATACCTTTGGTAAAATTGTACCAAGCCACTTCAATAGATTTAGCCCTGGGCTATACTATCAATTGGATAATAATATTGCACAGTAATAATTGGACACCCTTTTAAGGGCCTTTGAGTAGCTGATACATATTAGTGAGTGGTGGCAGCTGGTACTACCGTATAGTCTGGGAAAAAAAGGCACAGCTAGAGAAAGTACAGTTGTGTACCTACCATAAATGTAGATGTTCGAGTGTATTCACTGTTGCAATCATTACACTTGGGTTATCCTGCTGTTAGGCTACCCGCAGTCGGCCTGAATTCCAAAGTCCTGGTCCGGCGTCAGTTGCTCTCACCTCTTCCCTAACGTCAGAGCACCAGAGGTATAAAAGATGCAGCCAACACCATTTTCTTCAGTTTTTCTTGCCCCAGATGTCAGGTGCCCCCAAAAGGGTAGGCTATAAAAACATTGCTAATAAAAGTATGCAGTAACATACACAAAACCTTCATCTACAAGCAAATATACCACATCGGTTGTATAGGATAGAGAAATACAGAGAAGTCCCAGCAAAGAAGGGGGAATGGTGGGTGGGTAACCTGGACTGCAACAGTGAATACACTCGAACTTCTACATTTATGGTAGGTACACAACTGTACTATGTTCATCATGTTTCACTGTTGCAGTCATTACACTTGGGTTGAATCCCAAAGCTGAGGTAGGGCGGCTGGGTCTAAATAGCATTAGGAGTGGCTATAAGGCCCTGCAAAACTGCAGTCGCAAAGCCTGCTCTGGATTTAGAGTAAAGAGGTAATTGGTAGTGCTTGGTAAAGGTGTGCACTGAAGTCCAAGTTGCAGCCTCCAAAATATCCTTGGTTGGTACTCCTCTGAGGAAGGCTGCTGAGGTGGCTGCTGCCCTGGTAGAATGTGGTCTAATGCCCTTAGGCACTGATTTGCCATGTTGTGAATAGCAGAATCAAATGCAGTGTCCTATCCATTTTGAAACAGTCTGCTTTGAGATAGCCTTTCCTTGTGATCCTGCAGCATATGCCACTAAAAGCTGCTCAATCTTTCTGAAAACTTTTTTTGTCCAAGTAGAAGCATAGCTGTCTGTGTATGTCCAAATAATGTAGAAGTCTCTCCCCTTTATTCTGTGGGTTTGGATAAAAGGTAGGCAAATGAATGGTTTGGTTAAGAGCCACACTGGACACTACCTTAGGCATAAATGTTGGGTTTGTCCTTAGAGAAACCCTGTCCGGATGGAAGATAATAAAAGGTTCCACAGCCATTAATGCCTGTAACTCTGAGACTCTTCTTGCTAACGTTATTGCTAGGAGCAGAGCTGTTTTCCATGATAATAATTTAATATCAGCTGTATTGGCTGGCTCAAAAGGAGGCAGTGTGAGTTTTTCCAAGACAAAATTGAGGTCCCATGCAGGTATTGGTGCTCTCCTTGGAGGTCTTATGTTTTTTGCCCCCCCTGAGGAACTGCCTAAGCAATGGATATGAAAAAATTGGTGGTTCTGTATTGTAATGAGCTGAAATGGCAGAGGCATGGATCTTAATTGATGAGAAGGATAGGCCTTTGTCCAGCATCTCAGTCAGATATTGTAAAATCTGAGGAATATCTGGTACAAGCGTGTCAATTCCTTGCGCCTGGTTCCAAGCACAGAATCTCTTCCATTTTTCTGCATAAGATTTCCTGGTGCTGGGCCTCCTGGCCTCCAAAATAACATCCATAACCGCTTTAGAGAGAGGTGTATGCTGAATGTTCATACTATCCGCCATGCAGCTAGATTTAGGGTTCTGAGTTGGCTGTGCAGGATCTGATTGTTTTGTTGGGTCAGCAAATGAGGAATTTGAGGAAATGTCCAGGCTGGGCCTTGAGACAAGCTCCTTAGGATTGGGTACCAGTGTTGGCGTGGCCAATCTGGGGCAATTAGTATCATTTGTGGCTTCTCTTGTCTGACCTTTAGGAGTACCTTTGGGAGGAGAGGCAGTGGAGGAAAGGCATATACTGTAAGGTTGTCCCAGCTGAATGACAAGGCATCCACTTTCCATGCTTGTTTGTGATAAGTCCTTGTGCAGAATCTGGGAAGTTGGCAGTTGTGAGGGGAGGCAAAAAGATCTATGTCTGGGCGTCCCCATTCCCTTGTTATCATGCTGAAGATTTGTGGGTCTAGTTTCCACTTGTGAGGATCCATGAGGTTTCTGCTTAGTTTGTCTGCCAGGGCATTTGTTTTTCCTGGCAGGAATTGTGCTTGCAGGTGTACTTGGTAGGTCATTGCTGTGTTCCACAAAATCATGGCTTGTCTGCAGAGGGGGTAAGAATGCATGCCCCCCTGCTTATGTACCACATAACTGTGGTGGTGTCCATCTTTATCAGCAGCTGTCCTGGATGAAGTAGGTCCTTGAAGGCTGTCAGGGCATTTTGTACAGCTAGCATCTCTTTTTGATTGATGTGAAGATGCCTTTGGTTTGGGGGCCATGTGCCCTGAATACATTTTCCTGCCCAGGCTAATCTGACGCATCTGTTAGTGTTTGCCTGGCTGTGGATAAAGTGAATGGCTGTCAGGCCTGTGCCCTCCATCGAAACTCCTGTTGCAGGCAGGGAATGAGTGAAATTAATGATTCCAGGCTGTGGCAATGTTGAGTCCAAACACTTTTTAGATACCATTGTAGTTTCCTCATATGCAGTCTTGCATATGGAATTAGCAGAATGCAGGAGGCCATGTAGCCCAGAGCCTGCAGAATTTTTCTTGCAGATAACTGGGTCTTTGTTGCCATGCTTTCAAAGTAAGAAGTCTGTTGCCTTTGTTTGTCTGGTATGAGATAAGCCATCTGGGCAGTTGTATTTAAGCTTGCACCCAGGAATATTATCTCTTGAGAGGGTACTAGTTTTTATTTCTTTTTGTTTACTGTGTACCCTAGCCAAATTAGTAATCTTTTTATGAACGCCAGATGCTTTAGTAGAATGTCTTTAGTCTCTGCTTGAATAAGGCAGTCATCTAAGTAGGGATATATTTGTATTCCTCTTTGTCTGCAAAATGCAATTACTGGTGCCAGGCATTTTGTGAAGACCCTGGGTGCAGTAGATAAGCCAAAGGGCTGTGCAGAGAATTGGTAGTGCATTGAGCCAGCTATGAATCTGAGGTATCTTCTGCAAGATTGTCTGATTGGGACATGCAGGTATGCCTCTTTGAGGTCCAAAGTTACAAGCCAAACCTTCTTTTCCAGCATGGGCAGAAGCTGTTGCAGAGTCAACATTTTGAATTTTGGTACGTCCAAATAAGTATTTAGAATAGACAGGTCCAGAATTGGTCTCCATGCTTTGTCCTTTCTTAGTACTAAGAAAAGTCTTGAGTAAGATCCTTGTCCCTGCTCCTGTTGTGGCACAGGCTGAATGGCCTTCATGTCCATGAGAGATGTTACTTGTTTTTGTGCCTCTGCCCATTGATTGTGTGGCAGGCCTGGCATACCTTTTGCCTTTGGAAGGGTGTGAAAGTGGAACCTGTAGCCCTGAGAGACTATGTTTAGGACCCATTTGTCCTGTGTGATTGTGTGCCAATTTTGTGAAAAAAGTGCTAGCTTCCCCCCTAAGGATGCTGCCAAGAGAGAAATGCTTGGCATTGGCAGAGGGAAGTCATTGGGACTGTTTCCTATATGGCTGTGATTTGTCTTCTCTGCTTTTGGAGGTAGAAGCACCCCATTGTTTGGGCCTGTATGAGCCCTGGGGCTGTTGCTTGCCTCTAGGACGTCCTTATCTGCCTCTTTGTGGCCTGTCTGACAATTCTTGGAAAAAGACCAATTCTTAGAAGGCCAGTTCCTGCTAAATCTGGGTGGCTGTACCTGTAAGAAATCCTTCACTGTCTGCATAGATTTAGCTTTATCCTCCATTTTCATCAGCACTTCTTCTGCCTTAACACCCGAGAAAGTATCATGCTGTAATGGAGCATCCAATAATTTTGCTTTAACATGATTAGGCAGAGTCTGTTCCTTTAACCAATCATGCCTTCTAATAAGGGAACCTGTTACAGTGGCCCTGCAAGAGGCCTCTAGTGAATCATAACCACATTGCAAAGTATGTTTTCCAACTTGTTCAGCTGCATGCAATAAATCCTGAAAATCTTTGTTCTCAGAACATTCAGAATTTGTCAACATTTTCTGTTTTAACAAAGACATTAAGTATTGCTGATATCTGAACAAATAAAATTGACAATTTAAAGCCCTTACAGCCAAGTTAGCAGAAGTGTAGACTCCCCCCCCCCCCCCATCTGTCCAGTGCCCTAGAATCTCTATCTTAGGGGACAGGGTTTTTAGCAGTAGCAGCCTTGACCCCTTTGGGACCCTGAGAGATAGTTTCTGGGTCAGCAGCAGGGTTCTTCTATAGAAATTTATGAGAATCTGGAACCCTGTAGTATCTGTCTGGCTTAACAGGTGCAAGAGGTAGGAGACAAGCCGGACTCTGAAAATACATAATCTACAATGTCTAGAACAGGAGGAATTGCAAGAGGTCTGTGCTGAGGTAGTAGAAGAAAGTCTCTAAGTCTTTTCTTAGAATCTGAATAATCTTGGCACTCCCAGTGGAAATGCTCCATCATGGTATGCAGGGTTTCCCCAAATGAGTAATCCTCAGGAGGAGAAGCTGAAGGAATAGATTCTTCAGCATCAGAATCCTCATAGGGAGGAATAGAATATCCCTGTTCTGAAGAGGAATGAGAGGAAATGGAAACCTGATCAGAGGAATCATATTCAGTCTTGCCTTGGCCTCTTATGAGGAGGAAGATGGGAACCCCTGATCAAAGTAATTAGGTCTTCGGCCATTTTGAGCATCTGTTTCTTAGGCATAGACGTTTGTCCTGGAGAATGCTGTACTTGTTTCCTTGTCTTTAAAACTGTTTTAGACTTTGTCTTGGATGCTGAAGTAGGCTTGATATAAAGTTGTGTAGGTCTGAAAACACCCTCAGAAGCCGATGCCTGCTCAGCGGCTCCGGACCCATCTGAGGGATTAGTTTCCAAAGGGCCAATACCATGAGTGTGCAGAGGCCTAGTTGTCTCCACATGGGAGTCAGATGTGGCCTGTGGCTGTGAGGTAGCGAGAGTCAGGGGCTGCGAAAGCGCCTCACTGAGCACCGGCAAACCGGCGACTGGCCTAGAAGAGGCTTCGTCGTCGGTTTTGGACCTCGGATGCCTGTCCTTTTCTTTCTCCTTGCGCTTTTTATGAATTCCGGTCGTCGGTTGTTCCGATGGCATTATATAGTTAAACCTTCAGCCAAAGTAATGAAAAGCAAAATCGTGCCGACGCTTAATAGTGCGTTGGTTAAATCTAGCACAAAACCTACAACTAGCAACGTCGTGGTCAGGGCCTAGGCAAGGAATACAGTAAGAATGAAAATCCTTATGAGGTATTTGCTTCCCACAAGAAATACAATTATTAACTTTTTCTGACATCAATCTGGAGCAAGAAAAAAGTTTCCCCAATGGGGTACTTAGCTTTATAGAAGACTTCGGATCTGAAATTCAATTTAGAAAATCTCAGGAGTCAGCTGACCGGCACTTGCGAACTGCTTTTGCTTCGGGCACCGCGCGGCAAGAAAGACTGAAGAAAATGGCGTCTGCTGCATCTTTTATACCCCTGGCGCCCTGACGTCAGGGAAAAGGTGACAGCAACCGACGCCGGACCAGGACTTTGGAATTCAGGCCGACTGCGGGTAGCCTGCCAGCAGGATAACCCAAGTGTAATGACTGCAACAGTGAAACACGATGAACATCCTGTGCCAGCCTTCCCCAGGAGTGTCTGTGTGGTTGTATAAACTCTTCTCAAAGTGTGTGTGTATGTGTGTCTGTGTGTATCAACTACTTGGGTAGGTACACGAAGCACTGGTTGGACAGAGAGGGTGCTGGAGGTTTTAGCTTGCCCACCAGGCTGAGATCTGGACCCTATAGCTGTGCCAATGGGGAGTATTATTAGGGACCTGGAAAGTAAGGGAGTGACCAACCCTGGACTGACTGTGATCTCTGTGTGCTCTTAAGGGAAATTGCACTTTACTGTGTGTATTTGTTATCCTTTCCTTCTATATGAGATGCCCCTCACTGGTGTTAGTGGTGAGGATTGAGGCTCCTTGATCGCTGGGCCAGGGCATGGGCATCACATATTAATTGGTGGCCATCTCTTTCCCTGGAGAACTTAAGCTAGTTTTTCAAGTGACCCTTGAGAAATGTTGCTTGACGGAGTTAGGTCTATCTTGAGTGTACCTTACCCCATTCCCTGTCTTGAGAGCCCATCTGCATTGGCATTGCTAATCCCATTGCAGTGCTGCATGGACATATATCATATGCTTGCAGCCCCAGGCTCCATCTTAGCAACTTGGCATTTTGCTGGCTGGCTCTGTTTAACCATGTTAGGGAGTTATGATCTGTCATAACAGTGAATTTCTTTCCATGCAGATAAGGCTGAAGTTTCTGTAGTGCCCACACTATGGCTAGACATTCCTTTTCTACAGCTGCATAGCATTTCTCCCTGGGTTGGAGCCTACAACTGATATAAACCACTGGTTGCAAATCCTCCTCTAAAGAAATCTGGCTAAGTACAACCCCCACCACATAGTTTGAAGCATCCACCTGCACAACAAATTCTTTGTGTAATCTGGACTGGCTAACACAGGGGGTCCTCCCAAAGCTTCTTTAAGCTTCTGGAATGCCTGTTCACATGCTAGGGTGGGGTCCACACTACCTTATCTGGCCTGTACTTCCTTGTCAGGTCTGTGAGGGGAGCAGCTATGGTACTGTAACTGGAAACAAATTTTCTGTAGTACCCTGCTGTCCATAAAATCGCCCTCATCTGCTATTTAGTAACAGGTGCAGGCCATGCCTGAATGGCTTCCACTTTGGCAGGTTCTGGCCTTATCTTACCACTCCCCACTCTATGTCCTAGGTAGGAGACCTCTGCTATACCTACCTGACATTTGCTCGGCTTAATGGGCAACCCTGCCCTATGTAGTCTGCCCTGCACCTCTGTGACATGTTGAAAGGTGCTCTTGCCAGGAATGGCTGTAGATGGCAATATCATCTAGGTAAGCAAGGGCAAATCCTCCTGCTCCTGCTAGGATATGATCTACCAGCATCTGGAAAGTCACTGGGGCATTCTTCATCCCAGAGGGCATCTTTGTGAACTCATAACAAGCCAAAAAGAGTCACAAACGCTGACTTCTTTCTAGCACTGGGAGTCAAGGGCACCTGCCAGTAACCCTTGGTAAGATCAATGGTTGTAAGATACTTAGCCCCATCCAGCTGCTCAAGGGCCTCATCTGTCCTAGGCATGGGGTAAGCATCTGACTCTGTGTGACTATTTAATTTCCTGTAGTCCACACAGAACCTGGTGCTGCCATCCTTTGGCACCCGCACCACTGGGGAGGCCCAGGGACTGTTGGACTCTTGAATCACCCCTAGTTCTAACATTTCCTGTACCTCCTCCCTCAGAGTTTGTTTGACTCTCTCAGGCACTCCATAAGGGGCCTGCCTAACAGGCCTTTGGGGTCCTGTATCCACCTGGTGGTGCCCCAGGTGGGTGCACCCTGGTTTCCCAGTGAACATGTCCCCAAATTCCTGCAACACTGCTCGGATTTCTCGAACCTGGGTAGGAGATAGCTGCTGGGACATTGCTACCCCTTCCACTGAGGTGTCAGCTTGAGCCTCACTGAGGAGATCAGTTCCCAGATCTCCCTCGGACTCCTCCTGCAATCCACTGCAAATGCTCAGCACAAAGGCCTCCCTATCATGGTAAGGTTTCATCATGTTAACATGGTACAATTTGCTACCCTGCCTTCTTCCTAGCAGTTCCACCATGTAGTTACCATCACTTGCCTTTCTTACCACCTTGTAGGGTCCCTCCCAAGCTGCTTGCAGCTTGTTGTGTCTGACAGGAATGAGAATATTACCTGCTGCCCCACAGCATACTCTCTAGCTCGAACATTCCTGTCATACCACACCTTTTTCTGTTGTTGGGCTTCTGCCAGGCTCTCCTGGGCCAAGCCCGTGAGTTCCCTGAGCCTTATCCTGAGGTTTAGGACATATGCCACAACAGACTCCTTGTGAGACTTGCACTCACCTTCCCACTCATCTCGAATTAAATCTAGAGGTCCCATCACCCTATGCCCATACAGCAACTCAAAGAGTGAAAAACCTGTGGATTCCTGGGGAACCTCTCTGTAAGCAAACAACAGATGGGGCAAATATTTGTCCCACTCCCTCTTAAACTGATCTGCAAATGCCCGTAGCATGGACTTGATTGTAGAGTTTAACCTCTCAACAAGACATTCAGTCTGCAGATGGTAGGGGGTGGTCTTCATGTGCTTCACCCCACAGGACTTCCACAGACAAGCCAGCAGACCTGACATGAAATTGGCACCTCTGTCCGTCAGTGTTTCTTTTGGGAAACCTCCCCCTGCTGAAAATCTCTAACAAAGCATTTGCCATCTTCTCTACCTTAATGGAGGACAAACCCACTGCCTCAGGGTATCGTGTAGCATAATCCACTACCACTAGGATATACTCTTTCCCTGTGGAACTTGGGGTACTCAGAGGACCCACAATTTCCATAGCTACCCTCTAAAATGGCTCCTCAATCCCAGGCAAAGGCATTAAAGGAGCTCTCACCTTGTCTCTTGCCTTGCCTACCTTTTGGCACTGCTCACAGGTCCTGCAGTACCCTGTTACACCTCTGGAAATTTCAGGCCAATAGAAGTTCTGTATAATATGTCTCTGTGTACGTTTTCTGCCCATATGACCTGCAAAGGGAATATCATGGGCTATGGCTAGAAGCGCCAGATGGTAGGCTCTAGGCACTACCAACTGCTGTACTCTCTCACCTTCTAGCCCTCCCTCAGGGGTCCACTCTCTGTATAGTAACCCTTTGTCCCAGTATACAGATTTCCCTTTTCCTTGAGAAAGAGGTACCTCCCTAGCTACCTGCCTCAGGCCTTGCATTGTAGGGTCTGAGAGCTGAGCCTGTCTGAACTCTGTCTTTGTAACCCTTCCCAGCTCCCCTTCCACAGGAAGTCTGGCATCCTCTGACAGTGGTGTCTTACTGTCAGCCTGGGTACTACTACTCACCTCTACCTTTGCAGTCACTCTGTCCCAGGGAACATCAGTACCCACAAGCAGCTGTGGCTCATCTTCAGTCTCACTGCTACAGGGTAGCTCCCTCCCTGAAGTAACCACCTCACCAGTCCTGGCTGCAAGTATGCAGTCTGTCTGGGTCTCCCCCAGGCTAGCAGACGCACATGCTTGTCTCCTAGCCTGACTGCATGTAACTGCATAAACTCATGGTACTGCCCCATCCAAGTCCTTCCCTATCAGGACATCTGTAGGATGGTAGTTTGGTACCCTTGTTGTCTCAAGACAACCTACTATTGGCATTTTGTCATCCCCACTTACTGGCTCCCTCAACTTTTGTTCCCCACCTTGCCTCTGTGGACACCTGTATGCCACATGGCCCCATTGGTCACATTCAAAACATTTTACCCTAGCTCCTGGACGTGTACCTGGACTAGTGGCTTCCCCTGCTACTGGTAGATTCTGTTGTGGCAGTCTGTGCTGCCAACCATGGGTTATTTTAGAACCATGACCAGTACTGGTGGCCCCTTGCCTGTGCAGGGCTGCCCTGCTTGCCAGGTATAGGTCTCCCTTCTTCCCCAACTCATCTGAAGTAGCAGATTGTCTATCAGCTAACCAGATCCTCACGTCCTCAGGCAAAGTGCTAAGGGCTTGTTTCCTCACCAAAACGTCTGCCAGCCCTTCAAAAGTGGTGACTTGACATCCACTCACCCACCTATGGAAATAAGTGCTCAGTTCAGCAACATATTCACACACACTTTCATCTGCCTTGCGTCTAAGCTCACAAAACATTTTCCTGTATGTTTCAGGTGTTGGCTTAAACAATTTTGACAAGTGATTTTTAACAGCAGTATAATCAAAACATGCAATGTCAGACATTTTTGACAAAACAGTTACAGCTTTACCATGGAGTAAGGGGGTCAGGAACCCTACCCAGAACCTTTGGTCAACACCATACTGTTTGCATACCCTCTCAAACATATGAATGAAACTATCAACATTATCCTCCTCTTTAAACTGCGGAAGAAATTTACTGACCTTTTGTGCTTCTGGGGTCCAGTTACTCCCTTCCCCATTACCTCCATGACTCTGGCGAAGAGTCAGCATCTCCTTCTCATGCTGCCTCTGCCTGTCCTTTTCCTCGGCTTCCAGGCGTAGCAGTTTCACATTCTCCTCAGCCTATAGACTTCTCAGTCTCTCAGCTGCATCTATCTCCAAAAACCTGGCCTCCAACTCAAGTCTCTTTAGCTATAGATGGATTTTTAAGTTCTCTGCAGAAAGGTTGAGCTCTCCATTCTCCAAGGGTATTATATCTCCATTGCCAGTCTGATTGTCCTCCTGGTTGCTGTTTTCTAATGCAGCTGTAACCAAGGCTGCAATAAGGTCTGCCTTAGTCAGGTTTCCATGCACCAGTCCCCCAGCATGGCACATCTCTGCCAGTTGGCTCCTTGTCAGCTTTCCATACTCCTCTGCTGACATACTGCCTGCTCACCCTGATTAACTAAGCTAACAAAAGAAATAAAACAATTGTGATCTGAATTCTGAGTATTCACTGTGTGGCTGATTTAGAGTAAAAAACACCTTCAAAGCTCACTGTACACCAGCTACAGGAATACACTCTACCCACACCACTACAAGCCAATTAGTATTTGCCAATCAGTTAATATGTGGTGTGGATATCCCACCACTGCCAAACAGTTAAAATTTGACGCCAGTGCCCTGGCCCAGCGATCAATCCTCACCACTAACACCAGTGAGGGGCATCTCATATAGGAGGAAAGGATAACAAATACACACAGTAAAGTGCAATTTCCCTTAAGAGCACACAGAGTTCACAGCCAGTCTGGGACTGGTCGCTCCCTTGCTCTCCAGGTCCCCAGTAAGACTCTCCACTGGTACAACTATAGGGTCCAGATCTCAGCCTAGTGGGCAAGCTAAAACCTCCAGCACCCTCTCTGTCCAACCAGTGCTTCGTGCCCCTGCCCAAGTAGCTGACACACACACACACACACACTTTGAGAAGAGTTTATACAACCACACAGACACTCCTGGGGAAGGCTGGCACAGGTTCTCCAGCTCTGCCCCTTTTTCCCCAGACAATACGCTATCAGTTACTCAAAGGCCCTTAAAAGGGTGTCCAGTTATTAGTGTGCAATATTATTATCCGAAGTGGCTTGGTACAATTTTACCAAAGGCATGCAAGTACTCTAAAGAGCTTAAATTATCTCTACAAAAACAGCCACAGTTGAAAGGGTTTAAAAATATTTAATAACAGTCAAAACACAAGACAATACTTTTTACTACACACTGCTAGTCGAGAGTTCAGAGATCACAGATTAATACTTAAAATAATTCAGTAGTACAGTTCCGACATCACAGAAAAAAACAGTCTAATCTTTCTAGTTTCTAGCTATTTCTAAGATAAAACACAAGTCTAAGATAAACTTACATATAGAGCAAGATAGTGCTGATAAATTGGATGGTCAAGACAAAATGCTTAATGCTCTCTGATTCTCTGTTTTTAAAATCACATTCCTGGTTCACATTACATCATTCTTCACACTTCCCTGGGGTTCCCAGGCTAACAGGCTGCATTCTTTAGTAGGTTCATAGGTCATAAGTTCATAGGTTGGTACTGGGCTATCTGCCCGAAGGCATATATTAGCCCAGCCATGTTGTGTGGTATTCACCACCCCTTTAGTAGTTCCCTAGACCCTTGTACTAGCAGCTAGTACCCTTTGCCCCTATCTAGTAGTGCTGTTGGTGTGATCCCCGGTGTGAACTTTCTGTTACCCATCCACTCATCAAGGTTCCTCTTGAAGAGTGATAGTGAGGGGCTCTGTCTTATGTAGATCGGGACCCTGTTCCATAGTAAGGGAAGTCTCTGCGAAGGGAATCTATCCCTCCAGCATGTTGTATTCATTGTTGTGTTGAGGTTTATATCCCTAGAGCGTGTAGCTCGAGTAGATTTGGTTTTGCTAAGATGGAGCATGTTCAACAATTCTTTGTTGGACATGGCTCTGTACGTTAGACAGAGATTGCCTCTGAGAAAGCAGTATGCAACAGAGAACAGTCTTAACTTTTTCAATTGAGCTGCATAGGGCAACTGTTTGAGGCCACTAATCCTCTTGGTTAGGTAGCTCTGTGGTCTCTCCAGCTGCTGGAGATGTCTAGCCAGGTACATTCCAATTGGTGCATTGTACTCAATAATGGGTCTGATGAGGGAAGAGTAGAGGGGCACCATTACATCCTTAGATCTTTGTGCAAACCCTTTCGTGATCAAATGGGTCACATAGAAGGATTTTCTAACCACTTTGGCAACATGGTTGTCATAGTTATGATATATATATCATGGTTATAGTAAGCTCACACCAGGTCAGGAAGCAAAGCCATTAAGGACATTTATGCATGCAAATTCTGGCCATTAACTCTGGCCTTAAAACAATAGCAAGAATTCCTTCGTCTAGACCGTCCAGAGCCGTGTTTACATGAAAGGGTCACAACATGCTTTACTTGGTCAGCAGACTGCACTGTTACATTTTTTTCAGTTCCACATGTAACACTATTTTTACCATTTAAGACAACAAGCCTGTGGTTTACATTAATATTTACAGATGACATAATTATTTACAAAATTCTATCTGGCTAGGCTGGCAGCCTTCACCTATCTTTACCTAATCTTCACACCAACCATACGTAAAGTGGTGAATACTATAGCAGGCACAAAACAAGCAGGAAGTGGGATCTCTAGAAAAGGGTTGGAATAAATTATATAGAACAAAATGGAAACTGTGAGAAAAATACATGCAGAAAAATGTTTTGGAGGAGGAATGAAGTTTAGGAGAAGGCAGGAATTGAACAGTTTATGTAATGTTGGATTTATTAGGGTATATATTATATAAGTGAATGCACTAAATTGCGAACACTATATAATCGACCCACTAATACCGAAAAAACAAAATGTTGAACAAACAGATCAGAGATTTTTTTTCCCAGGGAAACAAAATTGCTGATCCATTAAAAAAAACCACAAAATAAAGTGGGGGGGGGCATTCACTTCCCACCCCCCCCGATGTGGGAGGCTGTGCCCCCCACAACCCCCTACTTAAATATATCAACTCTGAGATTGCACCACAGTGGAGAAAATGGCAACGTCCCAAAAACGGCCCAGTGTTTTTTTTTTCCCTAGGAAAAATATCGCTGTTCCGTGCTTTCGGGATTTTGCCATTTCGGGTAATAGGTTAGATTAAGCAGCATTCACAATTTAGTGCATTCACTGACTTAATAGGGACCCATTTATTATATTATATAGAACAATATATTTGATGTATAATGGTTGTAAATGTAAACCTGGTAATATTGTTTGATTACTTTTGTATAAATGTAAGTTTGCTTAAGTCACAAGTGATCATTCAATAAAGGTGCTTTAAAGATTGCTAAAGCAATAGCTTAAAGTAAGCAAATAAATATACCGTTCCAAGAAAAACAGACAGTATGTCCCTCAAAGTCACTTAAGTAGTTAGTACCATAATCAGCTGCCTCAACACTTTTCGATAACAGATAATTATATAAGTTTGCAAAGCTGAAATGTTTTAGTAAGTAATAAAACTGCTCTGAAGGAATTAGAATTATTGCGGACTGCAGACCTTAGTCAAAGCAGAGAATCCAAATTACTCCGACAGTTGAACTTCAAGTCACATAAGCAAATTTTGTCTAAGATGTAGTTCATTGCCTGATACTCTTTAACCTGTTCCTGTTACAACTCAAAATTTTAGGCCTGGTAGCCACAAAACTCTGACTGAATTAATCACACTACACTGAGCAATGTATGTGTGCTATAACTCCAATCTTTCTGTACACTTTGCACAGATATTGAAGCAACAAGGTGTGGGGATAACATTATTGTCCTGCATATTTATGAATTTATTTTAAAGTCATTGCATAGCTTTTTTAAACTTGTGCTTACTGAGTTAATTTAAAATACCGTCATTTAATTGTGACTTGTGTTGAGAAAAGCAAAACATAATGTCTATACTGGAAATAAGAAAAATTATTTTTTAATTTCTTCTAACTAATTTCACCTAATGCCACTAATTCTAAATATAATTCTAAAAGTCATGCCGAATTCTGAGTTTTTATCCAAGTTTTCTGTGTGTATATATAGATGTTTTATTCATAGTACGGCCCCTAAACCTTTATCTAATGTTCACTGTTTATGAAAACATACATCCTTTGGTAATTTTGCCAAAACATATTTATCATCTCCATAAGTAGTAGTTTGCAGTCCTCTTCCTCTGCCAAGGTGAAGTAATTTCATTTGTCAGTCAAGAACTAAATTAAAGTGTATTAAATAGGTCCAGAAGAAATGTGGAAGTGAAAAGGTGGGCTTAGAGCCCAACTGTGTCACCATGGCTTCAGGTACTTAATTTGTCTCTAAGTATCTGAAATGCTAACAGTAACGTATTGACATAATTTATTTTCTGCAGTAGAATGTCTTGCCAAAATCTATGCCTAACCAAGCGGTAAAAGTTACTGAAGGATGACTCTTATAGTAGTCTTGCTTTGATAATGTGATGGAAAGTTCCTTGCCTTTCTGTATTGTTACGGCACCAAGCATTTCCAGTGACTTTAAGAAGGATGGTGCTAACACTCCTGTTGTAATGTCATTAACCAGACACATTATTTTCTAGTTTTTAAATATAAGTACATTTCATAATAGTAACAATAGACATTATGTCCATTAGCTCTGCCATTTTTATTTTAGTGTTGTGCACATGTGCCTTGAAATAGCCCCACCTGTGTCCCTTTACTCCACCCTTCACTTAGCGCATACACACTTGAATACATCTTACACTTTACAGTTCTTGCTGATATTCTTTTCCAGTGTGCACTGTTCTTTCTGAAAGCAGTACTTTCTGATGTCCAAACTGAAGTATGCGCCTTCGGTTTGGTAGCGCTGTCCAAGTCATCCACCCCTGCTTTTTGTGCTTGATCTCATGCACCCATTGGAATTAATATGATGTTCCCCACCTTCCTCTACCATGGTGAAAAGGTTTACTTCCCTCAGTGTTTCTTTGCATCTCATTCCCCAGTGCCGTCCTTTGGGATCTTTTCATTGTCCTTGTATACTACTTGTGAGAACACTAACACTGTTAACAGTACTGCAGCTGTGTAGTGATAGGAACTCTACAGAGTATCAACAAATCATATGGACTTCTCAAGCCCCTATCTGTTCCTATAAGGATAATATTACAGCATCTTAATGACTCTTTCCATTGCTTCTTCATTTTGTTTGATCGATGGATTACAGGTGAAGTACCTTGCACTTTTGTACAGTGAGGTTAAGTTGCCATTTTCTTGAGCTCCTACTTATCTGTCATTTGGTAGTGTCCCCCACATATTTATTATGATTTACTGTACTCTGTTGCAAATCTGAATTGTGATTATGCGATTGCAAAAGCAGATGTGGGAGTGGCACTGAAAACAAAATTTCAGTGACTGCTTTTTACCAAGGGGCAGGTGACAGATCTTAATTATTCTTACCCCCGAGTCACTACAACCAGGGACTAAGAGCATTTAACAACCTAATTCATATACTTGGTGTCAGACTTGAACTCTTTATAATTTTTGGGGGGTGTACAACTCTGTCTACTGTACCACTTGTCTTCCATTTTACTGGCATATCTCCCACACCTATATCTGTTCAGCCTCCATTGTGGGACTGCATCAGAGCTTTATAGAGCCCTACATGTAGCACTTCCACTAGGTTCCCTTTGTCAAATTCCTGTTGATTTAGTCATAGAGCCTGATCAGACCAGGGTGGCATGGCCTGCTGTTCTCCTCCTCTTTATTTTTAGTGTGGGGGGGGAGGGAGTATCCGAGTATTTCTAACATGCCAGTATCTTATATATACATCATTCCTTTTTACAATCTGTGATGTTTAGTTTCCACATTCTTTCCCTCTCCACTGTAGCTAACTAATAATCTGATGTCAGTCTTCATTTACTCTTGACTGATGGGTTTGGTTCCGAACATCGGAACCATCTCGGCTGTTACTACAGCTTGCAATCACTAAAAACTCTCAAGCTTAAGCCCTACCCACAGTGCCTGTCTCATAGTTACCTCAGGTCTCGTTTGCTGCTTCCAGAGACAGACGCGTTCACAAGAGCTTTCGAGCTAAATCAGTTATTTTTTTTCTATCTATAACCTTCCCTAAAAAATTTTTCTTCACTATTTATTTCTACTTGTTCCTGTGTGATTTCTGCTTTCTCCTTTTTTTCAGTCAATACAAGTGTATTTACTCTACCATTGTTGGTAGTTCTCTTTTTCTGTAGTGTCATGTACTCTTCCTTCCATTGATGGTAGGTTCTTCCTTCTCGTTGTTTTACTTTCCTTCTGGTTTTGTTTAACGTTTTTCATTGAAAGTCTAAGGCCCTTCTGTTGTTTTAAGAGTTGCCAGAAATGCAGTCAGTGGATTCACCCTTTCTGTCTGATTTTTTCCTTCTGAAGAAGTACCACACTCGCGTTGAGTGTTAAGAATACATTAATTTGAGATGGAGGCCTTCTCTGATGCTGACAGGGAGTAAAGTGAAATGTTTCTCTGATCAGCCTTTCTTCTTTTTCCACAAAAAATGAAGAGAGTGAAAGCAATTTGGTGCCACCTTCTTCCTTAACACCATCTTCTAGATGGCGCACAGCTTCAGTTTACTTCAGTTCCTCTGAACCGACTTCTTCTAAGCATATTGCTTCGGTTCCAACAGCAGCTGTGGAACCGATAGCCTTATCTGTATCTGCATCTTCAGCACTGAAGGCTCTTAGGTTCTGAATTAAATATTGCTTCAGTTCCAACAGCATTTGTGGAAGCCATAGCCTTATTGGTATCTGTATCTTCAATACCGAAGGATCTTCTGTTCCAAATCAAATATTGCTTCAGTTCCGATAACATCTTTGGAACAGATAGCCCTATGCATCTTCAGTACCAAAAGAAATATTGCTTCAGTTCCGACAGCATCTATGGAAATGATAGCCTTATTGGTATTTGTATCTTCGACACTGAAAGATCTTCACTTCCGAAACAAATATTGCTTCAGTTCCTTGTAAAATGTGGAAGGAAACACGAAACAGAGTACAAAAACAACAGCTTCTTTAATCCGGCTCCATACACTAAGCACTTTCACCATACAAATGGCATCTTCAGAGTGAGTAGTAACCACAAAACAAATCATTAAATACACGTCCATTGATCAATCAAGCATAAATTAATACCATCACACTTTTCTTAAAGCAAAATACACTTCATACATCGTATTCAACCTAAAAATGGTCCTGTCCCTTGAACAAATAAACCTAATGTCTATAAAAGCTTTTGCTAAAAATTAAAAATAATTGTTTGTTATAAAATATTAGTTATGAAAAATGAACATAGATTGCATATTTAAATTTTAGCAGCTCTTAATCTGAATACTGGTCCTAAAGATATATGTTTATTTAAACCAGGTGATGATGTTGATCTAAAATCATTTGCCACTTATATTCTAAGAATTCAACTTCCAATTTGGCATCACCACCTCTGTCATTTTGAACAACCCTGTCTATCACAAAAAATAAAAATTTCTTGAGGTTTATGCACTTGGTACTGTGCATATGTAAGGCATTGTGGGGGTCTTTAATTCTTATTGCTCTTAGGTGCTCTACTATCCGTTCCCTCAACCTACATGTGGTCTTTTCTACATAAAAACTAGTGCAGGAATTACACGTAGCTAGGTAAATCACTTTGGAGGTGTTACAACTGCACCTACCTGGACATTTAATGCTCCTGTTGTAACTCGGGACACTAACACAGGGTCCATCATTAATGAAGCTGCAGGACTTACAAGTCCCACATTTATTCATCCTAGAAAAGATGTTGTTTCGAGGCCTCTGCCCCTCCAAATATTCTTTTAGATTTCTTCCCCTTGAAAATACAATCCTAGGATACACACCCAAATTGTTTTTAAGTTCACTATCAAAACTTGTATCCCATATTGTCCTAATTGTGTCCACTATATCATTTGTTTGACTATTATATTTCAAAATCAAAACCCTGGAATCAAAGTTATTCATATGACTTCTGTTTTCTGATTCAATTCTTCTCCCTTTTAATATGGGTGGAAAATTAGTATCCCTTTTACCAATTACTTCATTACGCATTTTAATCAACATTTTTAAGGGGTATCCCCTATCTAGGAACATCCCTATCACAAATTACAGAATGAACTGGCACCCCACCTAAGTACCATGTTCAATCATAGCCTCACCTCAGGCTTTGTGCCCATTGAATGGCGCACGGCGACAGTTATCCCACTCCACAAAGGGGGGGGGCACAACAGACCCCAGGAACTCCCGTCCCATTAGCCTGACGAGCCTGGAATGCAAGGCCATGGAACATATCATCATGGAACTCATAAACAAAGACATTGGAGATCTCCGGACCCCACACAGTTCAGGTTTGTAAAAGGCAGATCATGTCTCCTAAACCTGATAGACTTCTTTCAAGTAGTCACCAAAGCCATAGTTGAGGGTAAGGTAGTTCACACAGCCTATCTAGATCTCTCCAAGGCGTTCGACACCATCCCCCACTCTGGAATTATAGATAAATTCACTAAACTAGGTATAAATCCTTATGTCACAAGATGGGTTGCCAATTGGCTTACTCACAGAACCCATAGTGTGAAAGTAGTAGGCTCCAAATCCGACTTCAGACCAGTGACAAGTGGAGTACCACAGGGTTTAGTCCTGGGTCCTCTCCTGTTAGCCTGTACTTCAGAGAAGTAGATACCAAACACAGAAGGTCTTTGGCTAACTAAATTCGCAAATGACTACAAACTAGGAGCCATAATCGAAACTCCTAACGATGTGGACATCCTAAAAAAGGGCCTCACTGAGGCAGATGCCTGGTGTCAAAGCCATGGTCTCAAGCTCACTGCCAAAAAGTGCATTGTCATCCCCTTTGGTAAAAACTCTGTACCCATGAACTACCACATAGGCGGTAGTGTACTTAACACCAAAAGTGTAATAAGAGACCTTGGGACACAGGTGGACAGTAGTCTCTCCTTTGATAATCACATCGCCGTAGTGGTCAGGAAATCCTTCTACGTGGTACACCTCATCACAAAAGGTTTCTCATCCAGAAAAAAAAGAGGTCATTGTTCCCCTCTACTCATCACTCATTAGACCCATTATAGAGTACAACGCCCCTTTTGGCATGCGCCTCACAAGACATCTACAACAACTGGAAAGGCCGCAAAAATACCTCACAAAGAGGATTACTGGCCTCAAAGAGATGCCTTACGCAGACCGTCTCAAAAAACTCCAGCTTTACTCCGTCGCATATCGCCTACTCAGAGGCGATCTCTGCCCAACATACAAAGCTATGTCAAACCCAGAGCTGTTGGACATGCTCCACTCCCAGTCCCTCCGAGCTACATGCTCTAGGGACCTAAACCTTGCCACCACAATAAACAGAACATGCTGGAGGGATAGATTTCTGTCCCAGAGACTTCCCATACTCTGGAACAGACTACCTATCTATGTCAAACAGAGCTCCTCATTAGCACTCTTCAAGAAAAATCTTGATGATTGGATGGGTAATAGGAAATTCACACCGGGAATCACTTCTGTGGTTCTGCTTGACAGGGGCACAGGAAAATAATTTTCTTGGGTGGCAAAAGCCAGGATACATTTTTGGCTAGGCTGGTATAGGCCCTAGGGCCAATAGCCTAGTACCTACCTACGAATGTGTGTAACTCTTGTTTACAAACTTCATTGTCACTGATGAGATGTGACAACCTTACCATTTGCCCCTTTACCATACCCCTACATTGATGTGGGGGATGGCAACTATTGAAATGGAGCAATGAGTTACTATAAGTCTCTTTTCTATAAATATTGCTCTGTAACCCTTGTGCAGTTTTACTTAACTTGATATCAAGAAATTCTATCATTTGGCTATCCCATTTACTTGTGAATTTAAGAAAATGGGGGGTGCTGTTAAGATATTCCACAAAATTTGCCGCTTCAACACTGTTGCCTCTCCAAAGTACCAGAACGTCATCCAGAAATCAGTTGTAAAGGACAATCTTATCTCTGTATGGTGAATGAAATACAAATTCATCTTCCCAATGGAGTAAGACCAAATTGGCAAACCTGGGGGCACATTTTGCTCCCATTGCCACTCCTGAAACCTAATGATAGATTTCCCCCTCAAATGACAAATAATTATTTTTGAGCACTGTATCCATTAGTGCCACCATCAGATTTATTTTATCACTTGTTAATTGGCCACTTTTTACCAAGCTTTGTGTAAAATAATTTATACCTTCATCTTGTGGTATAGTTGTACATAGATTGGACATTTTTAACTATAGATGTGGTCAATCTAAATCTTCACCATTAAGTGTGGACAATCTTTCAAGACAATGCAATGAGTCTTTTAAAATATGTGGAACCCCAGCCACTACCCGCTGGATCCCTTTGTCTACAAAAGCAGCAATAGGTTCAGTCTTGGAACCTCTACTAGAAGCGCTTAGTGTGTGGAGCCGGATTAAAGAAGCTGTTGGATTTGTACTCTGTTTTGTGTTTCCTTCCACATTTTACAAGTGACCTACCCATTGGGTAACTGTTTCGTTTTTGCCATTGCTTCAGTTCCGATAGCATCTATGGAACTGATAGCCTTATTGGTGTCTGCATCTTGATCACTGAAGGATCTTTGGTTCCGAAACAAATACTGTTTCGGTTATGACACCATCTATGGAAACGATTAGCCTTATCAGAGCAGAACTTTCCATCGGCGCCGACCCTCCCGGCATTGATTAAACCTTTTCATGATACTTCCTAGGACAGTCCACTCCTTTTGAATCTTTTACAGTATTTGGCCCCAGTCCTCTCAGAGCCAACTGCATCAGTTCTGGAGATGCTCTTACTTTAGGAATGCTGACTACTCTGAGCTCTTTGGCCTTTTGGGACCAGAGACCTCTCAGGGACTGAGTTTGTGCTGTCAATTCTGGAAAGCAGGAGTAAATTTCTACTTCTTCGAGGATCAGCATGCATTGCTTCGGCCATGACTTCTGCCTCTGCATTTGTCTCTTCGAGACAGGGATTGACCACGGTTCTGGGTTGTTGTTCTTGGTTCGGCCGTTCCTTCCCTCTTCGGGGAGTTCAGTCTTTGGGGCTATAAAGAGACCTTACCAATATCTCCATGGGACCAATGAATGCCCAGGTGGCAGCATTCCTGGATAGCTAAACCAACTTTCTTCTGATACCCTTCCTCACCCCTCTTGCCAAGAAGGCCCCCTCAGAAGGGAAAATGCAGAAGAAGCATTTTCAGCTCATTAAGAAATCTGTCACTGATGATAATTTATTCAGTGAAAGAGAAGGGTCTCTAAAGTCTCCCTCTAAAGATGTCTCCTTTGGAAACACCCTGGAGTCACTAAAACAAGGGGTGACTGGAAGTCCCCCCAAAATAAAAATCCTGCCCCAGTGGAATTAATGTAACTACCCTTTAGCACCTGACCATCTACCTCTTGGATGATTCAGTCTGCTGATGACCTTGTTCATTTGATCTTTCAGCAGACGTGGAAAGGTCCTGATTCCTTTTCAGGCCATCCCCAGTACTCCTGACAAATTCTATCCTTCCCCCGAGGATAAAAATTTAGGGCCAAAGGTCTGTCTATAGAGTACATGGTTGTTGCAGCTGCTTCAGGAAAGGTGTGGGCTGTAAAAGGTCCTCTAGTCACCTGCCTAACAAAGAGTTTCAGACAATGGATAGGTTTGGAAAGTGAGTTCCCACTTCATTGACCTGTCCCTTAAAATTTTTGAATTTCTGGGCACTTTTACAAGACTTCAAAGGGATATGCTTAAAGCGTTATCTGATACCATTGCAGGAGTGTCTCTGAGGAGGTAAAAGAGAAAGTTGTTTCCCAGTCATCTACTTTACAGTCTGTGTCCAGTTTGTCCACAATGCCTATTGCACTTGCAGAATGGCAGGTTCAGGCGTTGCCATTGGGAGACACACCTGGATGCGTCTGTGTGATTTTATTGGGTCTTCATCCATCAATGCTTCTTTTGGCAGACTGTTTCCTTTTGGCCCAGATGTTTGAGAAGCATTACTCAAATGTGAGAAAGATATTAACACCCTTTCTGCCATAGACATACCTTTCCCCCAAAGATCCTTTTCCAGGAATCAGAGTGGTGCTGGGGAAATGTGGTTTAAAATCCAAAGGACCTTTTCAAGACACACGTAGAAACAGTTCTCCCAGTGGCAGAGGGTGGAACTTCAATGGAAAACACCACTCCCTTGGCAAAAGTGGTCCACAAAATCACAGTTTGAGATTCTTTCATTAGTAAGCCCTACCAGCATTCCTGAATGATAGCCTGATTACCTTCCTCTAGAGGCAGTTGGGGAGGGTGCTTATCCTTGCACCTGAATGTCTGGCTAGAAATAACTACAGATTCTTGACTGCAGGAGCTTGTGGCCAGAAGTTATATCATATCCTTACCGGTCCCACCCCAGTACACAAGAAAATCCCCTATATTCCACCCAATGAGAGGAATCCAGCAGTTATGCAATTACTAAAAATAAAATAAAAAAAAAAAAACAGGAAAAGACGGGACTAGAGACAATCTTTGGATTTCAGCATTTTGAACAACTTGGTTCTCAAAACTGGATTCTCTATAGTCAAAAAGGGCGATTGAGTATGTTCCATAGATGTTCAGGAAGCGTATTACTATATTACCTGATTAAATGGACAAAAGCTTCAGAAGGTTCCTCCACTTCTAGCTAGTAACCAGTCATTACCAGTTCGGGGTTTGTACTCTGGCCTCCCCCCCCCCCCCCAATGTTCAAAATGGCTTTCTGATTGCATTTTTTTCATCTACATCAACCAAGGTATAAATGTTTCCAAACATATGGCATAAACAGCAGCTATCTTGAGACTGCAAGAGTTTCAGGTGTTTCTTTACCTGGATGACTGCCGTATTTTTGCTCTGACCAGGCATTTGTTAATAAAAGCTAGAGACTATGTTCCCCTAACTTGAACATACCTAGGAAGAATTGTAAGTTACAAAAATCACAACTGACCCCAAGTTGTTAGTTCATGAGAAACAAAACTCTTCTTACACTGTTAAGGATACTGATGGAAGCATACAAAGCAGTAAAGAAATCTTTGATAATCCACCACGGCAGTAGGCACTGTTAAAAATAATTATTTTATTAAAAAACAAATTAAAACGAGGATTATAAGAAAGTAAAAATCAGTCCGTTCAATGTCCGATAAGCGCTTTCAGCTATTTAGCTTTCTTCAGATCGTATAGCATGGACCGCCACTTCCTATTTTTTAAAAAAGTAAATCACCAATCCTAATGAGCTGCTTATTATTTGGACCAATCACTTGGTCCAAATAATAAAGTCATTAGGATTGGTGATTTACAGACTGATTTTTACTTTCTTATAATCCTCATTTTAATTTGTTTTTTAAGTTGTTAGTTCATAGGTACAATTTTCAATATGGAAACTTTCATAGCCATGCAGCTATTGCACTAGTTCCCTTGACAAACTATCACAGGAGAATTCTTCAATGGCTACTTGCATATCAGTGGTTAATACCTCCCTATGTCGGATCATTTCTGACCTTCAATCTTTGCAGAAAAGGTCCAGTTTTAAGGTTGCACTTGAAAGAGATTCCTCAGAACCGTTCCTTTGTCCTCTCCACAGCCAAAATCATAGTGTCCATGGATGCCTCCCAATGGGGCGAGCAGATGTTATCTGGGCTATATATACCATGATTCCCTTTGAAGGCCAATTTACATATCAACCTTAACCCTCTTTGGTGAGAAGCACTCAGAGCATGACAATGGATTGAGCAGTTTAATCTTCTGTCACGAGTGATCTCTCTATCCAAACATGATGACAAGGATTTTTTCATCAAGGAGGCCAGCCTTACTGCAGCTTCTTGCCTCATGTATGAACTACAAGTGCAGCAACTACCTTGTTCTGTCCAACCTCCCCAGCACATTTGGTCCCCAGAATTTCTATATGCTTTCCTCCGTTTTCCCCCCTAAATTTAGTTCTACAGAAAGCAATTCAATTGAGGAGCTAAGTAATCTTCATTTACTCCTTATTGGTCACAATGAATATGGTCGTCCCCTGTTTTCTTTGCATTATCTGATGTGAAAACCAAGGATTTTGGACCCAGCTCTAGACTTTCTGTCCCATCCAGACATTTTGACTCAAACCAACATTCTCACCCTTAATGCGATAGCTCGATTTCCCGAGTTCCAGTCACTGCAGATGGATGAATCTTTGTTCCTCAGTACGTCATATTCTGTTAGCTTCCCGTGAGCTGTCCACATGTAAACACTACACTAGCAAGAGGAAGAAATTGTACCTTTTGGACTTCAAAATGTGATATTGACTCCTCAGTTCCTATTGACAAAATTCAAGTCCTTTTAGCCTTCATTTTCAACACAGGACCTACTCCTTCAGCTATTTAATCCAGCTAGCATGGCTCTTCCTGGCGGGGCTGTATTATTAAGACTTCCTCATAAGGATCATACCTCACCTTCCAATTTCTATTTTGGTCTTATGAGCGTTTGTACAGCCACTGTGCCAACTGGTCTTATGAGCATTTGTACAGCCACTGTGCCAACCTATTGTTAAATGGGAGATACAAAACATTGGTCCCAGGAGTAAGTAATTTCTTAGTGGCGTTGGCTTCTCCCATAAGAATAATCCAAAAATGACACGCCTTATTATGTAAACCTCCATTCCTCTTTCAGAGAGAGACTCTCTCTAAGGATTAATCTTCCATTTATTCCTAAGGTTATGTCACACACCAGTGTAAATTATTCAAACAATTTGTTAGTTTTCTTTTCCAACTTTTCAAATAAAAGTAAATACTGTTGGTATTTATTAGATGTTCACAGACAGGTATGTTTTTATCTGCATGCAACACTGTTACCTTAGCCAGATGACTCTAAATTGTATTTCATTTGTCAAACAGAAACAAATTGATTTGCCTTTTCCTTTCAGAGCTCTGTCTGTGAAAGCTGTGCCTACTTCTGTAGTTTCAATCTTCCGCTTCTATGGATGATATATGTGCAGCAGTAACTTGAGCTACTCCACACACCTTCACCATCTGTATCAAATTGTATTTGTTCTCCAGGTGAAGAGATCCACATGGTACAATGGCATTCATAAATATACTTCCATGAATGCTCCCAAGATCAAATGCAGCTGGGGACTGTGTCCCATCAGTCAGGAGTAAATCAAGATTGACAACATTAGATGTAATGGGATCCTATCTCGCCTACATTCATAACAGATGGGTTCGGAGCCGATCCATCGGCTCCGACTCGGCAACTAATACACTAGCACGAAGTCTCTCATTGGCTGGGCTACTCCCTATCCCAGGATGCACTACACCTGCTTCCCCAGATCTCGTTTGCCGCTTAACAAGCTGGACGTGGTCTCGACTTGGCTGGAGCTAAGTGGTTCTTTTTACCTTATTGGTCCTTGACCTAGGGAATTTTTGTCTATATTAACCAAACAGCTGTTTTAACAGCTATTTCTTACTATTTCTTATTTTTTGAGTGCTTGAGTGTTTCCAAAAAATTTAATTTATTCAGTCGGGTAAGGCCCGTTTAAGTTAGAGGGCCTTTGCCCTACCTTTGAGTGCTATTAGGTTTAATTAACGTTTGGTTAGTTGTTTTTCGGGCAAAGCCCGTTTAAATTAGAGGGCTTTGGGCCGTTTAACTTGTTTCTAATTGTTGTGAGGTAAACTTTCACCAGTACTCGCGCCAGTGTGTCTCGCGCTTTTCAGTGGGCGCAATTTGTGTATAGTGCTATACTTATTGTGGTAGAGTAAGATTTCCATAGAGTTTTTACTTGTTGTGGCCTGTATCATGTCTAAAGAACAAAAGTCAGGTTTTAAAAAATGCACTCGGTGCAATTATAAAATGTCCATTACAGACAGTCATTCAGTCTGTGTTTATTGTTTGGGGCCGAAACATCTGCAAGAGACTTGTAGCGTCTGTCATGCGTTCTCCTCTAGAGTTCTTCAAGAACGCAAGAACAAGTTAATATTGAAAGGGCTTATCAAACCTTCTTTTGAGGAAGCCTTAGATCTACCTGTTGCTTCCAAAGAAAAGATCGTCGGCTCCGACAAGTCCGTCGGAGCCGACTTCTAAAAGACAAAATTGACCTCTTCTTCCTCGGCTCCACTGACTTCGGGCCGAGGGTCGAGGTCTGCCTCGATACCTCCTACCTCGGCTCCATTGCCTTCGGAGCCGCAAGTTGGAGTATCGAGAGGTGAATCACCTCCATCGGTTCCAATGGCTTCGGAGCCGGTGGAAGTGTACAGCTCAGACTCTTCCCCCTCGGCTCCGAAGAAGGCTCCTTCGGTGCCGATGGTGGTCCATGCTGTGGTGGAGTCGGCGCCGATAGCATTGGAGCCGTTTCGGAGCCGGTCCCCTTCTCTCTCGGAACCGAGAGGAAAGTCTTCTCGATTGTCTACCTCCTCTAAATCATCGAGACTTTCAGATTCGGACCTGGATAGGGTTTTACAGAGGCTATTCCAATCTCCAGTGTTTACTAAATTGGTCTCAGCTCCAGCACAGTTAGCTTCGGAGCCGATCCCCCCTCCAACACATTCGATTCCTCCTCCAACCTCCTCGGAGCCGTTGGAGTCGGTGGTGGTGGAGCAAAGCGGAGCTATACGGCCGGAGCAGAGACCCCTTCGAGGTCTCTCGGTTCCGACTGTGCTTCCTACCCTGTCCTCCGGTTCAGGGTTTGGTACTGCGACCTCTTCAGCCGGGCCCGAGGGGAACACTTTGGGATTGGGTGCTTCGGTGCCTAGTCTTCCTCTCGGAGCATTGGCTGCTGGAATTCCCAGTGCCATCGTGGCCTCTAGACCAGTGACCTCCTTGGATTCTGGAGGTCTGGCCTTTGAGGCCATGAGGAGCGCGCGCTGGCCATGCCTTTGCCGTTTCAGCAAGATTCTACCTCACCGTCCCTAGATTTGGAGACTGGTGCCTCTGTTGTGTTGCAGCTCCCCGGCAGAGGGGCCCCAGGGCCTGAGGATACCCCCATCGGGGGTTCCCTTCTTCCGGGTGGTCCGTCCGAAACTGCTTCGGACGAACCCCCACGGAAGAAATTGTGTAAGAGGAAGCACGTAGACTCCCAAGATGAGTCTGTTACATCGGATACTGACCTCGATGACGCAGAAGGGTCCCCCAAATCATCTTCGGATGATATCTCCTTCTCAGATATCTTGGAGATTCTGAGACAGAGAGGTGACTGGCAAGCCAAAACCCCTTCAGCTGAGGAGTCAGTCTTCCTCAAGGCCTTTGGGGCCCAGCCTTCCGCCTCCTGGGTGTCTCCGCCCTTGATGAACTCCTTGATTTGGTTTCTCGGGCGTGGGAACACCCTGATTCTGTGGAACCGGTGCCTGCGAGGCCCAATAAATTTTGTCAGCCCCCAGTAGGAGTTTCTCACAAAGGGTGTGCCTGTAGATGCATTGGTGGTGGCTTCTGTCACACAGCAGGGCGTGGCAGTGGCTTGTACGTCTGTTCATCCTCCTAATAAGGATTCTAGGAGTATGGATAGGTACGGGAAGCGTACCCTGTCTTCAGCGGCCTTTGCCTTATGGTCGCTGAACTACTTATGTCATTTTACGAGGCTCCAAAGGGATCTTCTCAAAGAGCTAAATGACTCTCTTGTTGGTAACCTACCTGAGGCGCTGGCCCCGACTGTTGGCGCACAGATGACTACCCTCCTTTCTATTGTTAACTCGTCCATGAGGCTCATTTCATATGCGGCTGAAGGGGCGAGTAGAGCAGCGGGAACAGGCGTTGCCCTCAGGAGACAAGCCTGGTTACGCTTGTGTTCGTTCGCGGAGGCCTTCAAGTCTTCCTTCGCCGACGCCCCCTTTGATGGGTCATCTTTGTTTGGACCCAAGGTGAAGGACACACTAACTCGGTGCGAGCAGGAGGGCAAGACTTTGACTGCCGTTGGGGCCCGATTTTCCGCTCCTTCTAGGCCTTACCCCAAGGCTCAGAGAGGAGTGAAAATGTGGTTTAGAAAATCTCAAAAGTCTTTCCCTACTCCACCCAGTGATTCCCCCTCCAGAGACAGGGGGGGGGGAATTTTGGAAAACGCCGCCCCAGAGGTGGCAGAGGCCCCCGTAACTCTGGAGACCGCAATTCCTTTCGTGGTTCTTCATACAACCAGCGTTCCTGAGTTGTTGCCCGACTGTGCAACTCCGGAGCCAGTCGGGGGTCGTTTTGCGGCGCACCCACAAGCTTGGGAATCCATAACAAGCAATCAGTGGGTGCTTCGCATTATTACCGGAGGTTATATCATCCCCTTCAACAAACCCCCCCTTTCTTTAAGGGAAATCCCGGACGTACCACCCAGTCAGCGGGATCAGGCAGCATTAGAGGTTTCAAAGCTGCTAGAAAAAAGAGCCATCCAGCCTGTCCCCATCGACCAGATCGGATCAGGAACTTACTCAAGATTATTTTTGGTACCAAAAAAGACAGGGGACTTCAGGCCCATTTTGGACCTCAGTTCATTGAATCGTTTCATAAAGAAGTCCAAATTCCGAATGGTCACTCTTCAATCTATTCTTCCTTTGCTGGAAAAAGATGCATGGATGTGCTCCATAGATCTCCAGGATGCTTACTATCACATTCCCATAGCTCAAGAGTCCAGGAGACATTTACGCTTCGCCTCGGAGTCAGTCATTTCCAATTCGAGCACTGCCCTTTGGTCTCACCACAGCCCCAGGGTGTTCACCAAGTGTCTGGCAGTGGTAACTGCTCACCTGAGAAGTCTGGGATTCCAGGTGTTTCCTTATCTAGACGACTGGCTCCTTACTGCCACCTCTGAGCATCTACTACTCCAAGCGCTCAGAGCCACGTTCACCTTGGGCCGTTTCTTAGGGATCACGTTCAATTTGCAAAAATCTGTACTACAGCCATCTCAGCGTATTACTTTCATAGGCGCAGACTTAGACACAAAAAGAATGCGCGCCTTTTTACCGGCAGCAAGAATTCAGGTCCTACAAGATCAAGTCAAATCATGTCTTCCCCTACTAAGAGCCCCGGCCCATCGGATCCTACAACTGTTGGGCTCGATGGCGTCAACCATACTTTTAGTTCCCTTGGCCAGACTTCACATGCGAATTTTACAATGGCTACTGTCGGTTCAATGGTCTTATCAGGAACTTCCCTTGAACCACTTAATCATAATCACGGAAAGTTGCCGTCGAGATCTGCATTGGTGGCTTCTCCAATCAAATCTCGACCAGGGGCGACCCTTTATACCTCAACGTCCCGTTGCCACTGTGACTACGGACGCCTCCCAGGTAGGGTGGGGGGGTCATTACCTGTACAGGTCGGTCCAAGGCACATGGCAGATCCAGGAAACGCATTTGCATATCAATGTTCTGGAGATGAGAGCGGTACTATTGGTACTCCAAGCTCTCCATCACGCTCTCCCACAGGGCCCGATTACTATCCTATCCGACAACATGTCGGTGGTGTGGTACATAAACAAGCAAGGTGGAACCAGGTCTTACCCACTATGCAGAGAAGCCATGAGACTTTGGCACTGGGCGGTAGCTACCAACTGCTTTCTAATGGCAACGCACATACCTGGGAAGTCCAATGTGATTGTGGACAGATTAAGCAGGACCATTCTTTTACCCCACGAGTGGTCCCTCAACCAGGGTATAGCTGCAGAAATCTTCGACAGATGGAGTCTTCCTTGCTGCGACCTGTTTGCCAGCCCTCACAATGCCAAATGCAGAGAGTTCTTCACACTGTTCCCTTCTCAGGGACAGATTCCCAGGGACGCTCTGACTCACATTTAGCCCCCCGGTCTTCTCTACGCCTTCCCTCCGTTCCCCCACCTACCGAGGGTGATACAGAAGGCCATTTACATGGAGAGCGAGATGATTTTGATTGCCCCGCACTGGCCTCGTCAAGTTTGGTTTCCTTTCCTACAGAGGCATGCGATAGAAGGTCCGTGGTTTCTGGATCCGGTGCCAGACCTGTTGACTCATCAGTCAGGACGGTTTCATCCGTCTCTCAGGTCCCTGAAGTTGGCAGCATGGTTACTCCACTCCCATCCTTAGTCCGAGACAATGCTCTTTCGCCGGACGTGGTCCACATACTGTCTTCTTCTCATAAACCTTCCACCATCAAACTTTATTCCAGTAAATGGAAAAGGTTTGCCTTCTGGGCTCAAGAACGGGGTATAGATCCTCTCACTGCACCAGTATCAGAGGTTCTGAATTTTCTGGCCTCCCTTTTTCAGTCGGGCTCTTCAGTTTCTACCATTAAGGTTCAGCTAGCGGCGATCTCTAATTTTCATGCTTCATTTGAACCTTCATTGATGTCTCACAAACTTTGTAAGGCTTTCCTTAAAGGGGCTTGGCTCCTTAGGCCTCCTTTATCTCATCCTGTCCCCCCTTGGGATTTGAATATGGTTCTTGCTGCCCTAACTGCCCGTCCTTTCGAACCAGCTGCTACCTGTGATTTAAAATTTCTGTCTTGGAAAACGGCCTTTTAGTAGCCATAACGTCTGCTAGGCGAGTTTCAGAACTTCAAGCTCTTTGTTCTGATCCTCCCTATTTGATTTTTCACAAGCATAGAGTTTCATTGAAATTAAACCCTGCATTTATACCAAAAGTGGCCTCCTCTTTCTGTATTCAACAAACTATAGAACTCCCTGTCTTTTTTCCAGAATTCTCTAATAACGCAGAATATACTTTGCATCAATTGGACGTACATAGACAACTGCGTTTTTATTTGAATAGAACCGCTCAAACGCGGAAATCAAATCAATTGTTTGTTTCCTTTGCAGGGAACAAATTGGGTCAACCAGTAACAAAAACCTCCATATCTAAATGGATTAAAGATTGTATCATTTTTATTTATTCACAGGCTAACAAAGACCTTCCCTTTCCAGTCAAGGCTCATTCTACCAGGGCAATGGCTACTTCCGTAGCTTTTCACTCCAAGTTATCAATAGATGATATTTGTGCTGCGGCAACCTGGACTTCTCCGCACACTTTCATTTCTCATTACAAATTGGATGTGGTTTCTCGAGGCAGAGCTTCCTTTGGTTCCACAGTTCTCAGGAGTGTGTTCCAATGAACCACCCGGGATGTAGGTGCTAGGGACGCTGTCCCATCTGTTATGAATGTAGGCGAGATAGGATCCCATTACATCTTTTAGTTATGTACTTACCATAACTTCGGATGTATGGGATCCATCTCGCCTACATTCATAAGTACCCACCCTTCTTCCCCCTTCCATTCGGATTTAGAGGAGCTGTAGTCCCTTTTTTCTTGGCGATCTTTCTTGAAGAACTTTAGTTGGTTATAGTGACTAATAGTTTTCTGTGTTTGCATGGATGTATGAAAGCGAACAAACAAGATCTGGGGAAGCAGGTGTAGTGCATCCTGGGATAGGGAGTAGCCCAGCCAATGAGAGACTTCGTGCTAGTGTATTAGTTGCCGAGTCGGAGCCGATGGATCGGCTCTGAACCCATCTGTTATGAATGTAGGCGAGATGGATCCCATACATCCGAAGTTATGGTAAGTACATAACTAAAAGATAAAGAAATTATGTACTTACTATAGCGTTCCATCTGTGTTGTCTATCTTCATTTATTCTTGACTCCCCTACCCCCCATGCCTTAGCAGTACTGTTCCTGGAACGGGCAATATGAAAGCCTTGTTACTGTTTATCTGTTGAGGTTCTGGATGTAGCCTCAGTGAAGGCACTATGTGTATGTCATTCTGTTTTTCTGCAAACTCGATCTGAGGTTATTAGGAGAGAGGAATTGTGGGTAGGGCTTAAGGTCAAGAGTTTTAGTGATCGTGAGCTATAGTAATTGCCGAGTTGGCTCCAATGTTCAGAACAGAACCCATCAGTCAAGAATAACTGAAGACAACACAGATTGAACCTTACGGTAAGTACATAACTTCTTTTCTATTCTTTTCTTTGATTCTCTCTTTTTATAGTTTCACCTTGATTTTCTAAGTATCTTTGTTAATCTTCCCCAGTCTGTTCTGCACTTCTGTCATCTTTCCCCCATTTTATTTATTAGATACTGGAGTGTAATTTTATTTTTTTTAATGCCCTTTTCAGTTCTGGCTTAACTACATTGATTGATTGATAAATTTCATCTGTCTACCAGTCATACCTTTTAATCTCTCAGTGTAAGAAATCTGGACAAAGCCAAAAATAATGTGGGGACAAAGGCCCAAAAATAGGGGCAGATTTAAATATTGCCCCTATAAACTTAGAAAGTTACTAGAATAACAGATTTTGCATTATTGTTTATTTTCTGAAGGATATGATGTCTGAAACTCAAATATCTGTAATTATTTAGTATTATTTAGTGACTTCAATCCTCAGTGATTTGCTGGAAAAAAAAGAAGTTATGTCCTTACCATAATGTTCCATGTGAGTTGTTTATCTCGCCTTTTTATTCTTACACATGGGTCGGAGCTGATCCCTCGGCTCCGAATCGGCCGCTTTCAAGCTCAAACTCTCAGAGAAGCTCAAGACCTAGTGTATGTCCCATGATGCTCTACTGTGAATCCCCAGGTCTAGTATGCTGCAACCAAGACAGCCTACAGGAAGAAATGAAACTATATTGTCTACCTATGAAGCTAGCTAAAAGATTGTAGATAGGAAAAACAGAATATGCAATACAGACTGACAACTCGACCAATCTATCAAGGCAACCATCCTGCTCGACTGGAGGGGGAAGGTGGGTGGGAATGTAAGAACAAAAAGGCGAGATGAACAACTCACATGGAACGTTATGGTAAGGACATAACTTTTTAATGTGAAGTTGTTCTATCTCGCTGTTTTGTTCTTACACGTGGGTAGTGTCCCAAGCATCCTGATCCTTGGTGGCTCACAGGAGAACATTCCTGAGCACAGTGGAGTCAAAGTTAGCCCTGTCCCTGGAGGTCCTATCCACTTTGTAAAGAGTGATAAACATGTGAGGTTTTGACCACGTGGCAGCTGCACAGATGGTATCTAAGGGTAATCGAGCTGCATGAGCTAATGACGTAGAAACAGCTCGTGTCGAGTGGGCCTTGATGTTAGATTCTAATGGCTGACTAGTGGAGGCATAAATGGATTTGATGCAGTCAGAGAGCCACTTAGACAATGTGATTTTTGATACTGCAAAACCTTTCTTATTTTCTGCATAAGAGACGAAACGTTGATCCGATTGTCTGAAATCTTTCATTCTATCTAGATAGAACCTCAGTTGTCTGTGTACATCAAGTTTGTGTAACATATATTCCAGTCTGTTGGTATGGTGCCTGAAGAAGGTTGGAAGCTCAATGGACTGGTTTAAGGTAGCTTCTGAAGAGACCTTGGGAAGAAAGGTAGGATTAGTCCTAAGGGAGACTCTATCGGGGTGAATAATCAAATATGGGGGTTTGGAGGACAAGGCTTGAAGTTCGGAGACCCTAAGTGCAGATGTAATGGCTACCAGGGATATAGTTTTCCAAGACAGGAACTTTAAGTGACAGGATGAAGCGGGTTCGAAGGGGGTGAGCATCAATGGGGATAAAATCAGATTCAAATTCCTGGGAGAGACAGGATGTCTGATAGGTGGTCTGAGTTGGTAGGTTCCTTTTAAGAATGCTTTACATAGTCTATGTGACATGATGTTAGACCCATTAAACCCCACATGGAAATTGGAAATAGCTGCCAATTGGACTCTAATGGTGGCAGCTGCTGCGCTATTATGGAACAAGGAAGATAAGAACTCTAAGATGATATGAACAGGTGCTACATAAGGACCAATGTCATGTTGAGAAGCCCAGTGAACAAACAGTTTCCATTTGTTATTGTATAGCTTCCTGGTAGATAGTTTATGAGAGGAAATTATAATATGCTGGACCGCAGAAGACAAATCTTGAGACCTGGCTAATGTGGGAATTGGAGCAGCCAAGCTGTCAGTTTTAGGGAGGTGAGGGAGGGATGAAGAACTCCCGACGAATGAGTCAGAAGATCCAGCACTGGGTCCAGGATCCATGGTTCTTCCACTTGATACTTCGCAGGAAGGGGAACCAAATCTGTTGAGGCCAAGACGGGTCTATCAAGATCACAGTCCTTCCTAGACTTTTGGCTTTCTGCATGAATTTGGGAATTAGGGGTATTGGCGGAAAGGCATATAAGAGGCCCGGGGCCAATCGTGTACGAGTGTGTCCCTCAGTTTGTTCCCCGGTGGGGGATAAAGGGCAAAGTAGCTGCTGCATTTGGCATTCATTGGAGATGCAAATAGGTCGCAGCAAGGCTGGCCCCATCTGCGGAAGATCTCTTCCGCCATCTTCTGTTTGAGTGACCACTCGTGAGGCAACAGCATGGCTCTGCTTAGTTTGTCCTCATCATGTTGGATGACCCCGGGATGTGCGTTGCTATCAAAAAGCGTCTGATGGATACAGCCCACTGCCAAATTCTTAGGGCCTCCCAGCATAAGGGATATGATCTGGTTCCCCCTTGGTTGTTGATGTACCAGACTACTGACATCATGTCTGTCTGGATAGCAATTGTACCTAGAGGAAGAGAGTCATGAAAGTGTTGCAACGGTAGGAACACCCACTCAGCTCTAGGACATTTGTATGCAAATGTGTTTCCATGATTGACCAAGTTTCTTGGACAGTCTTTCCCTGAAATAACCCCCCACACACACACACACACTATCAGGGGAAGCATCCGTGGTCACTGTGGGTGTGGGTTGGGGAAGAACAAAGGGACATCCGATTATTGCTTGGTCGCTGTTCAACCACCAATTGAGATCCTTCTTGCAAAGATTCGTTAGTCAGATCTCGTGTGACATGGGCAGACATTGGTAAGACCATTGCGCGAAGAGTAGCCACTGGAGTATTCGCATGTGCATTCGACCTAACGGAACTGCTATCAGTGTGGCTGCCATTGTGCCTAAAAGCTGCAGTATTTGGGATGCAGGAGCTTTGTTCTGGACCAACAGGCTGGATAGTTGATTTTTTAGAGATACTATTCTTGATTGAGGTAACTTGATCCTTGCATTGACGGTGTCCAGTTCTGCCCCTATAAATGTAATATGCTGCGAGGGCGATATCGCAGATTTTTCGAAGTTTAGGGTTATACCCAACTGGGAACAAAGGTTTATGGTGTAGTCTCTTGCTTGTATTAGTTGATGCCTGGAGGTGGCGGTGAGGAGCCAGTCGTCCAGATATGGAAACACCCGGAATCCCAGTCGTCTCAGGTGAGCCGTGACCACTGCCATACATTTGGTGAACACCCTGGGGGCTGTGGTGAGACCAAAGGGCAGGGCTCTGAATTGGTAATGACTGGCCCCCAGCCGGAAACGCAGGTGATCTCTGGATGATCTGTCCATTTTGATATGGTAGTAAGCATCCTTGAGATCTATAGAGCACATCCAATCGCCCGTTGCTAAGAACGGGAGAATTGATTGCAGCGTGACCATCCGGAACTTCTTCTTGATAAAGGTGTTGAGCTTGCTGAGGTCTAGTATGGGCCTCCAGTCCCGTTTTCTTTGGAACTAAAAAGAACCTTGAGTAAGTTCCGGATCCTATTTGGTCCGCCGGGACTGGCTGGATGACTCCTTGTCTAGCAGGTTTTGGATTTCTATGGCTGCTAGTTCTCTCAGACTGGGTGGAACATCTGGGATCCTTGTACCCATGGGGGGGGGTTTGTAAAGGGAATGTAGTAACCTCTGGCAATGATGCTTTTTATCCAAGAATCCATTGTAATGCTTAGCCAGGTGTGTGGGTATAAAGCCAAGTGACCCCCGACTGCCTCCAGAGTAGGACAGCCGGGCTTCCCATGGAACTGTTCCCTGTCGCCCTGGTTTTGCGGACCGCCTCTGCCGTTTGGACGGCATCTTCCATTTTTGCCCCCTCCTCTGCCCCTAGAGGGGGTATCAGTAGGTGTTTTTGGAAAGCTCCTTGGGGTTTCCAGAACCACATTTTCCCACTTCGTTGCCCTTTGGGGTACGGTCTAGTTGGAGTGGAAAAACGGACTCCAACGGCAGACAGAGTCTTTCCTTCTTGTTAACACCTAGTAAGTGTCTCCTTAACTTTGGGTCCGAACAAGGCGGATCCATCGAATGGGGTATTGACGAAGGAAGATTTAAAGGCTTCCGCAAAGGAGCAAAGGCGCATCCAGAACTGTCTCCGAAGAGCTATTGCTGAGCCTGCCGCCCTACTCGATCCATCGGCAGCATAAGAAATGAGTCACATGGATGAGTTTACTATGGAATTGAGGGTGTTGAGTTGTGCAGTCACCTTCTCAGAAACTGCATCAGCTGTGTTACCCTGGAGAGTATCTCCCAGCTCTTTGAGGAGATCTCATTGAGGACGGGTAAAATGTGTCAGGTAGTTGAGCGATCTCATGGAAAATGCCGCAGAACTAAATATGTTTCCCATATCTGTCCATAGTCCTAGAATCTCTATTAGGAGGATGGACAGCAGAAGAGGTTTCTGACATCTCTTTCTTGGTGGCCGCCGCCACCACCATGGCATCAACCGGGACTCCCTTTGTTAGAAAGGCGTTATCAGTAGGGGAAGTAATAAACTTGTTGGACCTCTGAGGGACCGGTTCCACTGAATCAGGGACTCCCACGCCCTTCGAGCAACCAGCTCCATCAGTTCACTGAAGGGCGGAGTAACCCAGGAGGTGAATGGTTGAGATCCAAAGGCCTTCAGGAGGACCGACTCATCCTCAGTAGGGGCAAGGGACTGCCAATCACCCCTCTGCCTTAAGATTTCCAATATGTCTCCAAATGAGACATCCTCTGAGGGGGGTCATGGGGACCCTTCTGATTCCTCCAAGTCGGTATCCAACATCAGGGATTCCTGTGGGGAGTCCAAGTGCCTCCTCTTGCACAATCTCTTCCTAGGTACTTTATCGGTGGGAGCGTCAGGTGAAGTCCCTAGAGAGGAGGGGCCAACCAATGGGGATACCTGAGGCCCTGGATCTCGATGCTTGGTGGGGATCTGCAGGGAAGAGGTAGAATGAGGCCCCTTAGGGGGAGGGGAAGACAGATCCGAGGAGGTAGTGGTCTTAGCAGACATGACCTTCCTCATGGCATTGAAGGCACCAGAATCTCTGTCCGAGAAGTCCGTTGGCTCCGAAGAGGCCGGCAGCTCTCCCCAAGCCGAGACCCCCAGCTCCATTCCAGAGGACGGAGCCGAGGCCACCTATGCCGAAGCCCCGAGCGGAAGGGTCGGAACCGAGGTATCGGTTTGAGACTCCACCCCGGAGCCAGCGAGGGACTGTCGGCCCCGAGATTCCCCGGTCAGAACCGAGGAGATCAAGGTCGATGGAGCTGAGGGAGGTGGATCAAACCTCAGCTCCGAGGGCTCTACCAACATCTGTTCCGCCTGCCCCAGCTCCGACCGCTTGATTGGCTTCGGAAGAGGAGGTGGAGAAGTTATGGCTGGGGTTTCATGCTTCGAAGCTGAGTGGCCCGAAGCAGACAGCATTTTGGCCAGGGCCGGGTTCTCTAAGAGCCTTTTAACCACTCGGCCCCGATCCACATCGGAAAGCCTCGAAGAATGCATCGAGGGATGGGTCGAAGGAGCCGAAGATGGAACCGATTGAAGAATTGGAGAGTGAGGAGTCTCCAATATCGGTTCCACAACTGAGCTCCGAGGTAGAGGGTTGATGCACAGCTCCAAGGCCTGTGGAGCCTATGCACGAACCATACCAGAGGAACTCTGAGCCGATGACTTGGGCTCCAAGGATTCCTTGGAAGACTTCAACCCTTTCGAAGCCTTGGAAGAGAGGCCAGCCTTGTCTAAGGTAACCTGAAAATCAGGCTTCAGGAGTCCTCTATCTATCAGATTCCTCCGCCTTTCCAAGAGAACCCTGGCGCTAAAGGAGTGGCAGATAGAGCGCACCTCTTGTAGGTGTACAGAACCCAAACAGTAAACGCAGGTGGAGTGGTTGTCTGTAACAGATATCTTTTGACCACACTCACACCTTTTGAACCCTGACTTTTGTTTCTCTGACATTTTAAATAATTCAGGTCCCTGGATTTTTATTTGTCTAAGAAAATTTGTTACTTTTAACTATAACAACAAACTAGTATTAACTAACTTCCTACAGAAATATAAATATATATATATATATATATATATATATATATATACACACTAAATATCTAATATTAACTACCACACTAGATATATGATGCACACTAGATTATATAAGAAATAAACACACACACACACAATAGCTGACAGAGCCCTGTCACGCCCAAGAAAAAGTGGCCTAAAGCCCTGAAGAAAAACTTTTTAGAAAATCCTAAGCAAGTTATACTAACAGGCAAAAAACCTTAATACTATAGTAAAGGTTGAAATCTAAGTATGTGTAATACTAATTTAAAGACAAAAAATCCTATTAATAAGAAAATTTTAAATCACAGGCCCGAGCTTCCTCCGACGAGCTGTTGATCCGTTGCAGCGGCAAACTAGATCTGGGGATTCACAGTAGAGCATCATGGGATATACACTAGGTCTCGAGCTTCTCTGAGAGTTTGAGCTTGAAAGCGGCCGATTCGGAGCTGAGGGATCGGCTCCGACCCACGTGTAAGAACAAAACGGTGAGATAGAACAACTTCACATCACAGATTTCAGGAGGAACAGACCAAAAATATGAGACGAAAATCTGGACAGTTGAGAGGTATGCTACCGGTATTTTTCCTCCTTTTTTAGCAGTTGAGTAACAAACTTGTTTTCCTTAACATATTAGGTGTCCTGCTTACAACAATTTAAAATAAGATTAGAGTTCAGTAGACTTAAATAGGATAAGGAACCGATCACCTGACTAGCATGCCCTGCCACCCTTGATGCTGAAAGACCTAGCAGATATGCTACTTGAATGCCTGACAAAAAATGCCTTTTTTGGGGAAGTTATGTTCAGAGGACTTGAGAGTAGCAAAGATGTTCTCTGTTCACAAAGGAGGTTCATAAGAGCCTGATAATTAAAGACTGACCAGACTTGCCTTTATCTGAATGCAGACTATAGAAAGACTTCTGTAGTGCAGTGGAGTTTCTGTACACAGATTCAGACAGATGGGCAAGGGCACGGATTCATACACCAAAAGTCTTACACTATCCATTTTGCTGACTCAGTCAACACCAAAGCTGGGATGGAAAACCTGCTTATTATAGAATATTTTAGACTTAAGCAAGAACATTGAAATTAGGCTTCCTGGGCAGTTTGTGGTAAACATAAACTGGGTAGATATGGAACTGGTTAACTGATTTAAAGCAGGACTGCAGTTGGGTATGAACTGTTGAGTACAGTCTAGTAACTAGTGGTGACTCAGAGGTCAGAGCTAGTTTAGGTTTTATTCACCATAGTTTGCCTAAACTCACGGTTGGAAAAATAAGGTTAATTTGATCATTGATGAAACTAGAAGAGTAGCAGTGGTTGCTAGTAGAAAATTGGTCCCCAGCTTACATGGTTTAACTTGTAAGGGCAAACTGGCAGTATAGAGTGAGAGAATGGAAGCAGGTATATTGGTAGTGAATCAGGTGATGGGATATTTTAGACACAGCAATACATACTATTTCACAGTGAGATTAATGGAGACCTGAAATTTAAAAGTGTAGATTGATAGAGGGGTATAATGGTGCCTAAAATATTTGAAAGCATGAATGAGGAAGGAGTATGGACATGTGCAACACTCGGGCAGATATGATGGAGCAAGGTTCTTTTTTCTGTCAGAATAGTTTAATTTGTTAACCCCCTATGGTAGAACCCTAGTATAACACTCCAAAACCAAATTCAAGAAGTTAAACAAAGAACTTGGAAGTAAGTATGAAATAAAAATATCCATCAGTACTAACTACAATCACAACTCAATTTCAGTTTTGACAGAAACCTTAGGAGTAATACCCATCATTGCACTGGGTTGACACATATCAGTAGCACACACTGATGATGTAACCAACATAATTACCAGATAAATTCAGCTCCAGTTTCTCTCCAGCCTCCCTAGTCCTTCAAACTTACAGTGTCTTGTTAACACCCTCTGCAAGGATCACTTCTGAGTCCTAGAGTTCACCTGTAAGGTAAAAAAAAAGAGATCCCAGCATTGTAACACTGTTCTTCCCTGTCAGGTTGAAGCACTATCTCACTGGCATGTTCAACCTTAGCCTGACATTTGGTTTCATACCTAAAGCATGAAGAACAATGGCTGTCATCCTCTCTCACAAGAGTGGTCCTCTCACTGATCCTGAATACTATAGATTTTATAAGTCTGTGTCTCTTAAAAATATTAGCAGCCTACAGTCTCTCAGTCCAAACCAATTTAGGTTTAAGAAGGCTATATCCTGGCTGAGTATCCTAGTGGACTTCTTTGAAAAGTCACTGATACATAGGATGTGGGCATATTGGTGCACACAGTGTACTGCATATTCTGGAATTATAGGCAAAAACTGTTCCATCTAAATATAAATACTTACATAGCCCATTAAATAGTAGACTGGCTCTCAGAACTCAATAAACTAAGATTGAGGCCACTCAGTTCTTTAAGCCATTTGTTAGAAGTGCTGTCTCTCCCAGGCTTAATACTACGGCTGTTCCATTTGGTATTTACTTCTCTAATATCCAATCTGATATCAGTGGTCTTTGGCAAACTTGGAACTGTCATCAGCTATCAAAGAGACACCCAGATCTTGCAAAAGGAACTAACACACACACACACACACACACACACACACAGCCAAGATCATAGCCTGAAACCAAGTACTAAAACATGTAATACAGGCTCCTTTGGTAAGCAGACTACCATGCACCTAGCACACAAATGTTAAACATTCAAAAGTAATATAGATGTTTTTCCATATCACTGTTGTATTCATTAACTAAGCGATCTCCTGCCAAGGCCAGTCCAACATTCAACCAGTGTACCAAATCCTTTAGTTCTTATAGGCATAGCATGTCACATGTATGCTCCCCACCTAGGGCATAATCATGACATAAAGATGCACATACTCAGAACTTGTTTGCTGCCAGTCTGAATACCTTTGTTGAATGTCTGTCTGAGCGCCCTTCTCCTGTGCTGGTTATCAAGCCATGTTTTCAGATAAGTGGCTTGTTTGGGTTTCTTCTCTGTCTTTTATTTCTTGTCATTATTGCGTTAATTTCATCCAGAAAGGAAGATGTCAGTGTTGGAGGTTGATTCCCCATAAAGACAAACTTGGAACTGTCATCAGCTATCCCAGAGACACCCAAATCTTGCAAGAGGAACTAACACACACACACACACACACACACACACACACACACACACACACACACACACACACACACACACACACACACACACACACACACACAGTCTCAAGACCATAGCCTGAAACCAAGTACTAAAACATGTAATACAGGCTCCTTTGGTAAGCAGACTACCATGCACCTAGCACACAAATGTTAAACATTCAAAAGTAATATAGATGTTTTTCCATATCACTGTTGTATTCATTAACTAAGCGATCTCCTGCCAAGGCCAGTCCAACATTCAACCAGTGTACCAAATCCTTTAGTTCTTATAGGCATAGCATGTCACATGTATGCTCCCCACCTAGGGCATAATCATGACATAAAGATGCACATACTCAGAACTTGTTTGCTGCCAGTCTGAATACCTTTGTTGAATGTCTGTCTGAGCCCTTCTCCTGTGCTGGTTATCAAGCCATGTTTTCAGATAAGTGGCTTGTTTGGGTTTCTTCTCTGTCTTTTATTTCTTGTCATTATTGCGTTAATTTCATCCAGAAAGGAAGATGTCAGTGTTGGAGGTTGATTCCCCATAAAGACAAACTTGGAACTGTCATCAGCTATCCCAGAGACACCCAAATCTTGCAAGAGGAACTAACACACACACACACACACACACACACACACACACACACACACACACACACACACACACACACACACACACACACACACAGTCTCAAGACCATAGCCTGAAACCAAGTACTAAAACATGTAATATTAGCTCCTTTGGAAAGCAGACTACCATGCACCTACCACACAAATGTTAAACATTCAAAAGTAATATAGATGTTTTTCCATACCACTGTTGCAGTATTCATGGGTTCATAGGTTCATACTAGGCTATCTGCTCTAGGACATTTATAAGCCTAGCCAGAGTGTGTTTGGCTATTGCCACCCATTGAATTGAGTTTTCTGTGCCCTTTTTTTAGGTTAGTTTACTGTGCCTCTGTCTAGCAGTGACACAGAAGTAATCCCCGGGGTGACCCTACGATCTCCCATCCACTTGTCAAGATTCCTCTTGAAGAGAGACAGTGAGGGGCTCTGCCTAACATGGACTGGGATTCTATTCCAGAGTGAAGGGAGCCTCTGGGTTATGAATCTGTCCCTCCAGCATGTCCTATTTATTTCTGTGCTGAGGTTCAAGTCCCTCGAGCGCGTATCTCTAAGGGATTTGGATTTTCTGAGGTGGAGCATGTCCTTTAAGTCCTGGTTTGACATGGCTTTATACGTCAGGCATAGATCGCCTCTAAGTAGGTGGTATGCTACTGAGTAGAGCTGGAGTTTCTTTAACTGAGCAGCATATGGCATCTGTTTGAGTCCCTTTATCCTCTTTGTGAGGTACTTTTGGGGTCTTTCTAGTTGTTGCAGGTGTCGGGTAAGGTACATCCCAAATGGGGCATTGTATTCTATTATGGGCCTTATGAGGGATGAATAAAGGGGCACTATGACCTCCCTTGATCTAGATGTGAATCCTTTCATGATAAGGTGGGCTATATAGAAGGTTTTTCTAACCACTTTGACAATGTGGTTGTCAAAGGAGAGATTACTATCAACTTGGGTACCCAGGTCCCTAATTACTTCTTCCGTACTAAATGGATTACCACCTATGTGGTAATTTGTGGGTACTTTGTTTTTGCCAAAGGGTATAACTATACACTTTTTGGCATTTAGCTTTAGGCCATGGCTCTGGCACCAGTTATCCGTCTCTGTGAGACCCTTTTGGAGGATGCTTGTGTCAGCTGGAGAGTCAATTATGGCGCCCAATTTGCAGTCGTCTGTGAACTTGGTCAGCCACAGTCCTCCCATGTTAGCCTGTACCTCAGAAAAATATATACCGAACAAGAGAGGTCCCAAGACTGAGCCTTGTGGGACGCCACTTGTAACTGGTTTTGAGTCTGACATGGCTCCAGCAATTCTGACCATGTGGGTTCTGTCCTTGAGCCAGTTTGCAACCCATCTTATGACATAGGGATTTATATTTAAGCTGGAGAGCTTATCTATGATGCCCGAGTGGGTATTGTGTCGAAGGCTTTTGCGAGGTCCAGGTAGGCTGTGTGGACTATCTTCCCTTCATCGATGGCCTTGGTGACTGTTTCAAAGAAGTCGACCAGGTTCAAGAGGCAGGATCTGCCCTTAAAGCCGAATTGGGTAGGATCCAGTGTCTGTAGGTCCCCAATGTCTTTGTTTATGAGTTCCACGATGATCCTTTCCATAGCTTTGCAGACCAGGCTAGTCAGGCTTATGGGGCAATAGTTTCCAGGGTCCGTGGAGGCACCACCTTTGTGGAGTGTGACCACTGTCGCTGTATGCCATTCTTTGGGTACATAACTTGTGGTAAGGCTGAGATTAAACAGCAGCTTTACGTGAGGGTTTAGCTCTTCTTGGAGTTCATGTAGGACACAACCTGGGACACCGTCAGGTCCCATTGATGCTGTGTTTTTTGCTTTGGAGAGGGCGGCTTTTACCTGAGCATCTGAGATGTTAAGGAGGCTGCACTCTGCTGGGATAGTTATTTGCTCTTTTGGGGAGGAGGGGGGGGGGTAGAAGTTGGCACTGAATTTGTCTGCCAGGATGTTGGCAATGTCTGTGGGTTCAGTGTATTTTTTGTCATTTTGGATCAACTCTGAGCATATCTGGGAGTTTCCACCCAGGTTCCTAACATAACTAAAGAAAGCCTTGTGATTTTCTTTAGAGTCCTGTGCAATTTTTTTCTCGAAGCTGGCATTGGTGGATTTTATGAGGGATCGTAGTTTTTTGATAGTACTGATGAGACATGCCTTCCCTTTTAGGGATTTTGCTCTATCATGTATTAGCTTCCTCCTTCTGTTGTACAGCTTATTTATGGCTGGGGTCCACCAGACTGGATGCCTGCCTTTGTGCGATTGGGTCTTGGTTTTGTTTGGGATAGCATGATCCATGCATTCCTGGAGGTGTCCATAGAATGCATTTACAAAGGATTCTGCAGCTTGGGCCGTAGTTTCCACTGGTCCGGGGGCCTTGAAGGATTCCACCTCGGTTTTGAGAAGTGTGAAGTTCGCTTTTGTGAAGTTTTTCACTGTGGTTTTCTGGGTTGGGGGCAGGGTCGGGATATGGATATCCAATGGGATTAATTTATGTCAGATCTTACCAATGAGGGGTATACCTCTGGTATGGAGTATAGAGTCCCCATGTTGGTGATGACCAGGTCCAGTATGTTTTCCCCTCTTGTGGGAGTGGTGACAAGTTGTTCCATAGCATTTGAGTTTATAAATTCTAGGAACCTTTGGGCTAGGGTGTTGGGGCTTGAGTAGCGCTCCCAGTCTATGTTTGGGTAGTTGAAGTCACCCAATATAATGGTGTTTGGAGAGATCTTCATATTCTCCAGTAATCTCAGGAAAGCCGAGTGGGATTCCTGTTTTTGAGAGGGTGGTCTGTAACATGCTACAAACTGAAAAGCAGTTTTGCCCACTGTTAATTGCACATGGATGGTCTCAGATTCCTCTTGCAATGCCACTAACCTGGAGGTGTGGGTATCTTTGACGAATATGGATACTCCCCCTCTTTTTATGGTTCGGTCTGAGTTTTGGGGCCGAAAAGCATGATATGAGGTATAACCTGGTAGTGCTGGGGTGCTCTCTGGAGCCTTCAACCAGGTTTCTGTCACTGCACAGATATCGATGCTCTCCATACTGAGGAGGGCTTCGAGTGAGTGCATCTTGAGGTTAAGACTTCTGGCATTGAGCAGCATTAACCTTAGTTTCTTATTCATTGTGTTGTCTATGGAGGTGGGTTTGTCTTTTGAGCCTTGCCTAAAGAAGGCACTATGGGGGTGGCAAGAGTATTTGCCAATATCCAAAAGCCCAGGGGTGACGGGTGCAAGCCGTCCCTAGTGAAGCAACGTGGCTTGTCGAGCTGACAGACAGTGGATCCCCTTTGAATGACACCAACATTTTAGCCAGTTGTTAAAATTGATCATTTTGTCTTTATACTGTGGCATCATTCTGGGTTGAGGGTAAGATGCTGCTCAAGGTCAGAGTCATACCAGCCTGGGCTACAAGATCAGAGAGCTCCTCTATGTCTCTTTTCATGTAGTCCAGGGAGGTATGTCTCAGGTCATTCACACTAGCATGGACAATGACCGAGTCATATTTGTACTTGCTTTGGAGTGACCTGAGTGCTTGTGTTATGTGGCGGATCCTAGCACCCGACAGGCAGCTCACTGTGATCTTCTCTTTGTTCAGCCTGGTGAGCGGGACGTCAGTGTGTCTGACTATAGTCACCTATTACAAGTGTCTCAGGTGTGTTGTTTAGCCTTAAGGGCTGTGACTGTTTGGTACACTGACTTTGTGAGCTATGTGTTGCATGTGTTTTGTTTTGGGGTAGCGTTTGCTTGGATGTCTGCTTTGGAGGTCTCTGCTGCTTAGGCAGATTTTTATTTAGAGTCTCCAAGTATGTTTTTGTGTGTTTATGTGTTTGGTTTGCTGTTGTGGTAGGACTATGAGAGACTGCATTTGTGGTCTGCGAGGTTACCTTCTCCTTCTGTCTGGTTGCACCAGTTCTGAGTTGAAAGAGCTCAGCCTCCAATTTGGCTATATGGTTGCATCTCTCACATATATTTGAACTTGTTGGAAGGAGGAGAGGGTTGTCTGTGTACATGAGGCAGTTGTAACATTGCCTCAAGATTCCCAGATTCACCAGGTGGACTGGAGAAGAAGTCCTTAACTGACCTTTGGACATGCTAGAATAGTATAGGGAACTTCATTATCACTGAATCAGAAGGACCAATAGGGGACAAGGTGCTAGGGAGTATAGGGGGATGTAGTGCTTTTAGTTTACTAGTGTTAACTTGAAAAAATTATTATATGAGCAAGTGCCGGGCCTTAGATTGAGAATAGGGTGTTTATATTGAGAGAGCAGTTCTAAGGGAAAAAGTGAAGAGTAGACTTTATGGAGCCGGGAATGGTTTGCACCCGATTAAGCGGGGCTGCGCTATGCGCACAATCTCGCAAAGCCGCGCTAAAGCTGTTTTTTATACAGGGGACTAGAAAGAGCTAGAAATTAGCCCAAAACAGCCAATAAACTACCAGATTCTGTGCTGAGATCACTCCTCCAGGGACAGATAAGCTGCTCAAAGCTCCCCACTCCCACTGGTTAACAAAGAAGCTTCCTTCTATCCAAGTAAGGAAATGGGCAACACAGGAACTATACTAAAGTCAGGAATACAGCAATGCCTGTATTAAGGACTATTCTAGGTAGGGAAAGGCGGGAAACAAGGATTTTTTGGGGTTTTTTTTTTGTTTTTTTAAGAGACAAATAGCAGAAAATTCACAGTAATAGCTTAACACAGGCTAGCGCACTTAAGTGAGTAGCCTCAACAGATAAAATGCAACAAAAGACAAACTTTAAAGTGCAATTTGAAAAAAAACAGTAAAACAAGCTTAAAACAGGTAAAACAGCAGATATAACTTGCTTTTCAGTGAGAACGGACGTTTGCAAAGGTAGTAGCAATAAATTATACTTAGATCAGTTTAGCAGTCGCTCTTTTTCACCTCTCTGCTGCTAGCACCACTCTGCAGGACCACGAGGAGCTTTAGCTGAGTAGGAACAAGCAAAAAAACGCGCCAAAGCAGTTCATTAACTAAGAGATCTCCTGCCAAGGACAGTCCAACATTCGGCCAGTATACCAAATCCTTTAGTTCTTATAGGCATAGTATGTCACATGTATGCCCCCCACCTAGGGCATAAACATGACATAAGGATGCACATACTCAGAACTTCTTTGCTGCGAATCTGAATACCTTTGTTGAATGTCTGTCTGAATGTCCTTCTCCTGTGCTGGTTATCAAGCCATTTTTTCAGATAAGTAGCTTGTTTAGCTTTTATTTCTTGTTGTTATTGTGTTCATGTCATCCAGAAAGGGAAAATGTCAGTGTGGGAGGTGGATTCCGATAAAGACCATCACAACCACTGTCTTTTGTTTGGGTGCTCCCAACGATCATACACATTTCTCTGTTTGCAAGGTGTTTATGCCTAAAACCCTACAGAGTCCTCCTAATCCAAATACCTGGAAAATCGCTTTAAGTTGTTGGCAAAGAATGCTATGGCAGAATCCTCCCATTCTGAGGGACAGCTGTCTGCCAAGAAGGCGGTCATATAAGTTAAGTCTGATCAGGCTGCCGTCCAGCCAACCATGGACATCTCTCACAAGGCTGGTGAAAGCCTGGAGGGCCATCCAGTGGTTGCTTCAGTATTCCTCTGCCGCAACTCTGTTGGAGTCCGGCATGGATCCAGATTGTCCCATGCTGTTGGAGGCTTTTCAAACATCTGTACTTGATGTTGATGGGGAACCTCATCTAATTATATCCAAAGGACTAAGGAGGATTCCTCAGATCTTAGTAAGGGAGGAGATTCCTACAACCATTATTGAGTCGCACCAGGGGGTATGACAGTCCAAGGAGGATTTGATTCGACATTCTGCTAAAAAAAGAAACAAAAAGCAAAGCATATTTTTCCAGTTGTTAAGGATCCCCAACATGAGTGGCAGGATTTTACTCGGGATTTATTTTATGTTTTGATGGACTTGAAGCCTCCTCGGGGGGGGTCTCTTTCTACTCCTCCCTGATCTTCCACTCCACTCAAAAGACTTAGGGAATTGGACTCCTTGTGTGAGGATCTGGACTAAGTGGAAAAATCCTTGGCTTACTCTTCCTAAATCCCTTCCCCCTTGGACTGTGGTTCAGAAGAAGATTACTCCAGAAGTCCAGATTCCCCTTTGGAAGAACTCTCCTTTGGGGGGTATCATTGCCTGTATGATGGATTATTTTAAGTGGGATTGTTCTCAAGTCTCTGTCATTCAAAAAGGATATTATCAGCTCCTACAGATACCTCATGTTCTTGCTGCCCTTCTGGATACTTTCTCAACAGTTTTGGTAGCCTCTGACTCAGCCTCCTGCACCTTAGAAACCAGATAGATTCTATAAAGTGTCTGTGGAGTGCAGATTCCTTTATAAATGCCCTTCTGCTGACTCTTCTGAAGAGTCAATCTCCTCTAACAAGCCATCCAAGTTGTTGCCCTCCAGTAAGCTTTTGCCTTCTCATAAGGGATAGTAGGGCTATGGAAAGGCTGGGCAAGAAAGTTTACACTGCTGCCACTTTATAGTTTAGAGCCATCAAATACCAGCCTAATATGACCAGGTATGTTTTGGCTCTCCTTTCTCTGGTTTCTAATGTGGTTTCTTACCTTCCTGACTCTGAAGAGAAGACTTTGGCCCTTTCCCTGCGAGTCTGTACTTCTGAAATTGCCCATTGTATTATCAAATGCAGCTACAAAGCAGCTGCTGCCTTTGGGTCATGTTATGAGATGTTATTCCTGGCTTTATTTTCAGGATTAGCCTGATGACATTAAGGCCAAACTTTTGTATGCTCCTGTGACAAACCAAAATTCTACTAGCCCAGCTAGTTGAAATTTTGTAAATAATCATATGTCATTTGTGAATATTAATATGATCCATAGGCTTGTCTTACAAATGTAAGAGAACTATATGTTATGTGTATATTAAACTACTGCTGCAGGTGTGTGTTGAACTGTATGTTATGTACTGTGCTTCAAGAATGTAACCACAGTGGACTCTACTGGAAAAGAACAGAAATGTATATGGACTACGTGCCTGTGCAAATGTGTGTTTTCATGGTAGAAGCAAACTCTCAAGAAAATAAGTTGAAAAGTAAAGTGTTTTATGATTGCTTTTCCATGCAGCAAGGAGACAGGATGTCTAGAGCTAAATGTTTCTTTCTATTGTCTTGAAACAGAAATAATTACTAGGTTTCAAATGTAAAAGTGTTAATTGTTTTACAACTTCCAGTTCTAGGCAAACTTCTGAGATATAAGTATTTTTCACAGAGGAAATGGTAAATTCTGTTAGCATCTGTTAGCCTGGGAACTGAAGGCAGGTGACAAATGGTGATGTCATCCAGCTGACCCAGGAGTAATGTTTTGATATTAATTTGGGAACTCTCTCAGAGGCTGTGCATTTCAAATTTGTCTTTGGACCGAGAAACATCCCACTCATCAGCACTTCTGCCTGCGTCTTGTTAATAGTACGTAACTGGGGAAAAGTGATTTCTCTTAAATATAGATAGGAGTATAGTAAAGATGAGTTTAGATATTTTCTATATTTAATTGAGGCTGTCCTGCAATGTTGTTTTAAAATATTTCCTGTGAGTCTGAACTCTGTAGTCACTGTGCTGAGTTATTGAATATTGTCTTGTTCTTTTATTATTAAATATATTTAAACCTTCTAATTGTGGCTGGTTTGTTTAGAGATATTTAAGCTCTTAAAGTACTTGCATATGTATTTGGTGACACTGTATGGGCCACTCCAATAGCCTTGACCTTCGTCACACTTACCATTTGGATAATAGTAACATTACATAGTAGGATTGGTCACCCTTTGGGAAGGACCTTAAAGTAGCTGATTATGGGTTATGGTGGCAGTGATAACTACCTTATGGTCTGGGCAGAAGGGGGCATAGCTAGTACACCTATGCCAGCCTTTCCCATGTGTGTGTTTGTGTATAAAACAAATCTCAAGGTGTGTGTGCGTGTGTGTGTGTGTGTGTGTGTGTGTGTGTGTGTGTGTGTGTGTGTGTGTGTGTGTGTGTGTGTGTGTTCGTTCCTTGGTCAGGGATACGAAGCACTTGTTGGACAGTGAGAGTGTTGGGAGGACTTGGCTTGGAACCATCCCTGGCTAAGGACTCAACTCTATAGATGTACCAGTGGGGAGTCTTATTACAGATTTGGAGAAAGAGGGAGAAACCAGCCTTAGACTGACTGTGATCTCTGTTTGCTCTTAAGGGAAATTGTACTTGTCATCCTCCCAATGTGGATGTCCCTCACTGGTGCTAGTGGTGAGGATTGAGGCTCCTTGATTACTGGGCCAGTGCAAGGGCATCATATATTAATTGTTTGGCAGTGGTGGGATAGCCACATCACATATTAATTGGTTGATAGTGGTGTGGATATTGAATTCCTGTAGCCTGTGTACAGTGGTCACTAAAGGTGTTTGTACTCTCAATCAGCCACACAGTGAACATTCAGAGTTCATATCACAATTGTTTTATTTTTTGTTAGCTTAGTTAGTCAGGGAGAGCAGGCAAGCATGTCAGCAGAGAAGTATGGCAAGCTGGGAAGGAGCCAGTTGCCTGAGATGTGCCAGGCTAAAGGACTGGTACATGCCAACCTGACTAAAGCAGACATGATTGCAGCTTTAGTCACAGCTGCATCAGAGAATAGCAACCAGGAGGACAATCAGACTGGCCATGGAGATGTACAACTCTCAGAAAATGGACAGCTCAACCTTTCCGCAGAGGACTTAAAAATCCATCTGGAGTTAGAGACTTGAGTTGGAGGCCAAGCATTTGGAAATAGAAGCAGCAGAGAGACTGAAACACCTGGAAGCTGAGGAGAAGGAGAGGCAGGGGCAACATGAAAAGGAGATGCTGACTCTTTGCCAGAGTCATAGATGTAATGGGGAAGGGAGTAACTGAATCCCAGAAGCAACAAAGGTCAGTAAATTTCTTCCACAATTTACAGAGGGGGATAATTTTGACAGTTTCATTCATATGTTTGCAAGGGTGTGCAAACAGTATAATGTTGACCAAGGGCTCTGGGTATGGTTCATGTCCCCTTTACTCCATGGTACAGCTGTAACTGTTCTTTCCAAACTGTCTGATACTGGCTGTTTAAATTATAATGTTGTAAAGAACTGTTTCCTAGAATTTTTTAAGTTAACACCGAAAGCTTATAGTAAAACGTTTTGTGAGCATAGACGCAAGGCAGATGAAAGAGTCTATGTGAATATGTTGCTGAACTAAGCATTTATTTTCATACGTGGGTGAGTGGATGTCAAGTCACCACTTTTGAAGGGCTGTCAGACCTTTTGGTGAGGGAACAAGCCCTTAGCACTTTGTCTGGTTAGCTGATAGACAATGCACTACTGCAGATGAGATGGTGAAGAAGGGAGACCTATACCTAGCAAGCAGGGCATCACTGTACAGGAAAGGGACACCCAGTGATGCTCATGGGTCTAAGGGAACCCATGGTGGACAGCCCAGACTTCCCCAACAGAGTCTGCCAGTAGCAGGGGAAGCCACTAGTCCAGGTACACGTCCAGGACCTAGGGTTAAATATGTTAAATGCAACCAGTGGATCCATGTAATATATAGATGTCCACGGAGGCAAGGTGGTGAACAAAAGGTGGAAGAGCCAGTAAGTGGGAATGACAAAATGCCAACAGTAGGTTTTCTTGAGACAACAAGGGTATCAAACTACCACAAGAGGTTATATCCTATCTTAGTGAATGGTAAAGAGGTCATGGCTAAGAGAGAGACAGGCTGTGACCTAACCATTGTGAAGCCTGCAATGGTTACAGAGGAGCACTACTTCCTTGGGCAGTCTACTCCAGTGAGAGCTTTAGGTGGACCCCATTCCAAATACCTTTGGCTTGGGTTCACCTTGACTGGGAGGGTGGAAAAGGAAGCCAGCAAGTAGGTGTGTTTGAGGATATCCCTGCAGATGTCCTGATGGGAATGCTTTTGATAATGCAGTACCATGTGTGCATGCAGTTGCACACAGGCTTGGAGACAAGCATGTTGGTCTGGTAGCCTGGGTTTGACCCAGACAGACCACATGCTTGCAGCCAGGACTGGGGAGGTGGTTACATCAGAAAGGGAGCTTCCCCATAGCAGTGAGACTGAAGATGAATCACAGCTGATTGTGGTTACTAATGTTCCCTTGGACAGAGTGACTGCAAGGGCAGAGATGAGTAGTCGTACCAAAGCTGACAGTGATGCACAGCTGTCAGGGAATACCAGACTTCCTGTGGAAGGGGAGCTGGGCAAGGTTACAAAGAGAGAGTTGAGACCAGCTCAGCTCTCAGACCCTACATTACAAGACTTGAGGGAGGTAGCTAGTGAGGCACCTGATTCTCAAGGGAAGGGGGAATCTGTATACTGCGACAAAGGGTTACTGTATAGAGAGAGTGGACCCCTGAGGGAGGGCTAGAGTGTGAGAGAATACAGCAGTTAGTAGTGCCTAGAGCCTACCATCTGGCACTTCTAGCCATAGCCCATGATATTCCCTTTGTAGGTCATATGGGCATAAAACATACAAAGAGACATGTTATACAGAACTTTTATTGGCCTGGGATTTCCAGAGATGTAACAAGGTACTGCAAGTCCTGTGAGCAGTGCCAAAAGGTAGGCAAAGCAGGAGACAAGGTGAAAGCTCCTTTGATGCCTTTGCCTGTGATTGAGGAGCCATTTCAGAGGGTGGCTATGGATATTGTGGGGCCTCTGAGTACCCCATGTTCCACAGGGAAAAAGTTTATCGTAGTAGATTATGCTACCAGATACACTGAGGCAGTAGCTCTGTCCTCCATTAAGGCAGAAAAAGTGGCAAATGCTTTGTTAGAGATTTTCAGCAAGGTACATTTCCCAAAAGAAATACTGACTGACAGAGGTGCCAATTTCATGTCGGACCTGCTGGCTTGTCTGTGGAAGTACTGTGGGGTGAAGCAACTAAAGACTACCCCCTGCCCTCCCCAGACTATTGGTTTTGTTGAGGGGTTAAACTCTACACTCAGGATGATGCTGTGGGCATTTGCAGACCAGTTTAAGAGGGACTGGAAAAATATTTGCCCCATCTGTTGTTTGCTTAAAGAGAGGTGCCCCAGGAATCCACATTTTTCACCCTTTGAGTTGTATGAGCATAGGGTGAGAGGACCTCTAGATTTGATTTGAGATGAGTGGGAGGGTGAGTGTGAATCCCACAAGGAGTCTGTCGTGGCATATGTCCTAAACCTCAGGACAAGGCTCAGGGAACTCATGAACTTGGCCAAGGAGATCCTGGCAGAAGGCCAACAGCAGAAAAGGGTCTGGTATGACAAGAATGCTCGAGCTAGAGAGTATGCTGTAGGGCAGCAGGTAATGGTTCTAATTCCTGTCAAACACAACAAGCTGCAGGCAGCTTGGGAGGGATTCTACAAAATGGTAAGGAAGATTAATGATGTTAACTAGATGGCAGAGCTGCTAGGCAGGAGGCAGGGGCACAAATTGTATCATGTTAACATGATGAAACCTTATCATGATAAGGAGGCCCTTGTGCTGAGTATTGGCAATAGAAGACAGGAGGAGTCTGAGGAGAACCTATGGCTGCAGGGATCCAGCCAGGAAAATCCCAGAGTACTATGGTGGAGCCTAGGGTTGCAGGCACATGATGGGACAGTGCAGCCTGGTACTGGAGTCAGCAATGCCAAGGCAGCTGGTATTCCCAGATAGACTCTACCCTCTCAAGCAATGTTTCTTAAGGGTCACTTGAAAAACTAGCTTAAGTTCTCATGGGGGGGGGGGGTGACAAACTGAAATGCTGCCTGCCCAGATAGCTGGAATTTTGTAAATAATTGTATGTCACTTAAAAATATTAATATAATTTATATAGAAATGTGACACTGCCAGCCCAGCTATCTGGAATTTTGTAAATAATCATACATCATTTGTGAGTATTAATATGATCCATAGACTTGTTTTACAAATATAAGAGAATTATATGATGTGAAGTTGTTCAATCTCGCCGTTCATTCTTGAGTGATGGTTTCGGAGCTGATCCCTCGGCTCAAACACAGCCATATGCAAAGCTCAAAGTCTTCCAGTAGCTCAAGGCCAAGCCTCCCTATCCCACAATGCACTATGAATTACCTCAGATCTAGTTTGCCGCGGCATCTGATCAGAGGTTCCAGTGAAAGCTCGGGCCAGTAATCTTTAAAAAAATTCTATTTAATACTTTATTATATACTTTTAGTAAGTTTTGGATGTAGGTAGTTAGATATTGAGCGCTTATAGCTTAATTGCAGTTCCCTTCCCGTGTGTTTTATATATATTTCTACATATTAACTCTCTCTAAATATTTGGCCTAGTTATCCTTAGATAGTAGTGTAACAGTTCTGTGTGTGTGTGGTTGTTTAGACAGTTTTTCTATAGTAGTTATAGTATAGTGTAGCAGTTTTTGGATACCTTTATCTTAGGCTCTTCTGTGTGTTTGTGTGTGTTTAGAGCCTATTATTCTAATTTTACAATAATTATTGATCCGCGTGTGTTCAGAGTGGTATCATGGCAGATGATAGGGGAAAACATCCAAAGTCCGGTTTCAAAAAAATGTCCGGACTGTAACCAGAAAATGTCAGCTACTGATGGACATGTTGCTGTGTATATTGCTTGGGGGCTGTCCACTTGCAATAATCTTGTGCTATCTGCCATTCCTTTTCTTCCAGGGTTCTGTTAGAGAGGAAAAGGAAACTATTGGACAGGGGTTTGTTAAAACACCCTTTTCAAGAGGCATTGAGTGACCAGGATGTTGCTAGCAAATCTTCTAAGTCCTCCAAGTCATCTGTTGAATCTAAGGACTCTAAACAATCAAAAAAGTCGAAAAAATCTGTTGAGACATTGGCTCCACTGGTTTCGGAGAAGACTGTCTGTTCCTTTCAGAGCCGGTCCACAGACTTGGAGCCGGTATCTGAAGTGTCTTAGTCACCATTGCTCCAGTCAGCACCATCTATTCATTCATCGAGGTCATCTGTCAGCCTTTCGGATGTGGATATGGATCGATTGGTGCCGAAGACCACTACTCCTGCTTTGTCTACTCCTCCTCCAAGCCATGCCGGCCCTTTGGAGCCAGAAGAATCAGACTTGTCGATTGTGGAGCCAAAGCCTGCTCCAGTGTCCTCGGCTCCATCCACTCTGACATCCTCTGCACCGACCGGGGATTCTAGGAGCTGACACTCTCCAGTCGGATCCTGAGAGGATAGTCGAACCGACTTGTCGGGTGCCAACTCTCCCTCTTGGGGTTTCTGCTCGGATGAGCTCAGCTCCTACCTCGGGCTCAAAGCCCTCTGCCTCAGTGTGGGAGAATGTGACCGTTCCCTCGGATCCATCGCTTCCTTCTCATCAGAGCCATGGTGCCGTCAATGCCATGAGGAAAGCTTTGTCTCCCAAGACATCCTCAACTTCAGGCCTTGCTTCCTCATCCCCTAAAGCACCTGTAACTGCTTCTGCTTCCATCATCCAGGCTAAGCTTAGAGCCCCAGAGCCCCAGGTAGCCCCACAGGGTGCCCCCTGCTCTTCCGAGACCTCTTCAGAAGCCCCCACTGGGGAGGTCCCTAGGAAGAGATTGTGCAAGAGGAGACACTTGGACTCCCCACAGGAGCATTTACATCTGATACTGACTTGGATGTGTCAGAAGGGTCCCTGGGTCCCCCTCTGAGGATATCTCCTTTGCTGAGATACTTGAGATCCTTGGGCAGAGGGGTGATTGGCAGTCCAAAAACCCTACTGAGGATGAGTCAGTTCTCCTGAAGGCTTTCAGGTCTCAACCCTCCACCTCTTGGGTGTCTCTGCCCTTCGATAACCTCATACAGTTGTTTTCTCGCAGGGCGTGGGAGTCTCCGGAGTCCATGGAGCCTGTCCCTAGGAGGCATAACAAGTTTATATCAGCACCACTAGACCAAACTTTCTTAACCAAAGGAGTTCCTGTTGATGCCATGGTTTTGGCAGCGGCCACCAAAAAGGAAATGTCTGAGACTTCCTCGTCTATCCATCTTCCTAATAGAGAGTCTAGGATCATGGATAGCTATGGGAAATGCATGTTCAGTTCAGCGAGTTTTGCTCTCCATTCACTGAACTACTTAACCCATTTTACTAGGTTGCAAAGAGATCTCCTTAAGGAGTTGAGAGATACTTTTCAGGGTACAGTGGCTGCAGGTGTCTCTGATAAAGGTGCTGCCCAGCTTTCTACCCTAAATTCCATTGTCAACTCATCCATGCGTCTCATATCCTATGCAGCTGATGGAACGAGTAGGGCAGCGGGTACAGTCGCTCTTAGAAGACATTCCTGGATGTGCTTGTGTTCCTTCGCGGAGCCCTTCAAGTCATCCTTCGTGAACACCCCCTTTGATCGCTCATCCCTCTTTGGGCCTAAAGTGAAGGAAAGCTTGACCAGGTGTGAACAGGAGGGAAAGACTCTGTCTGCTGTTGGAGTCTGTTTTTCCACCCCTACCCGACCTTATCCCAAAGGTCAAAGGGGAGGGGAAATGTGGTTCCGGAAAGCCCAAGGAGCCTTTCAGGACATGTGGTGAACCCCCCCCTCCAGGGGCAGAGGAGGGGGCAATAATGGAAAATGCTGCCCTCGTGGCAGAGGGGCTCCGCAACATCAGGGTGACATACATCATTTCTCTGGGCAACCCTACCAGCGCTTCTGAAAGGAGGCCCGACTGTCCTGCTCTGGAGGCAGTCGGGGGTCACTTATCTTTGTACCCAGACGCCTGGCAAAAAATAACACAAGACAGCTGGGTACAAAGTATCATTTCCAGAGGGTACGTCAAACCATTCGCTACACCCCCTCCGTTTATAAGGAGAGTTCCGGATGTTCCACCCAGTTACAGGGAACAGGCAACTATAGAGGTCCGAAAGTTGCTAGAAAAAAGTCATCCAGCCAGTCTCAGCAGACCAAACAGGATCTGGAACTTACTCAAGATTCTTTTTGGTTCCAAAGAAAACAGGGGACTGGAGACCCATTTTGGACCTCAGCAGACTGAACCAATATGTAAAGAAAGAGAAGTTCCGGATGGTCACGCTTCAGTCTATACTTCCCTTCTTAGGGAAAGACAATTGGATGTGCTCGATAGATCTCAAGGATGCGTACTACAACATAAAGATGGCCAGGCCATCCAAAGATCACCTGCATTTCCAGCTGGGAGCCAATCATTTTCTGTTTCGAGCCCTGCCCTTTGGTCTCACTACAGCCCCCAGAGTGTTCACCAACCTGAGGCGTCTAGAATTCCGGGTGTTTCTGTACCTAGATGATTGGCTCCTTACCACCACCACCAGGCATCAACGTATTCAAGCAAAGGAGTACACAGTGTCACTCTGCAGTCATCTAGGCATTACAGTCAACTCAGACAAGTCTGCCTTGTCACCATCGCAGAATATCATTTTTATCGGGGTAGAGCTAGGCACCTCAACCACCACTCTAAGGCTACCAGTAGAAAGAATCTTTCTTCTTCATCAGCATGTGAGAACATTGGTATCGAAAGACAGAGCACCACCTTCAGAAGTTCTGAAAGTATTGGGTATGATGGCTGCAGCAATCCTAGCCATGCCATTAGCATGAATGCATATGCGGATCCTTCAGTGGCTGTTGTTCACTGAATGGTCTTACCAGGAACTACCCATGGACCACACAATATTGATTACAAGCTCTTGCAAGAAAGACTCCCAGTGGTGGTTGACGTCTCTTCATGTCACCATAGGACGCCCCTTTGTTCTACCCCCTCCAGTAGCCCTTGTGACCATGGACACTTCCCTGACAGGGTGGGGGGGGGGCATTTTCAGGGAACGACTGCCCAAGGCACATGGACCTATCAGGAGTCTCATTTGCATATCAATATCCTGGAGATGAGAGCAGTACTTTTGGCATTGCAGTACTTCCAGGACTCTCTTCCTCTAGGAACGATTGCAATTCAGACAGACAATATGTCAGTAGTCTGGTACTTGAACAAGCAAGAGGGGACCAGATCTTACCCACTTTGCCGAGAAGCCCTCAGAGTTTGGCAGTGAGCTCTGTCCTCCAAGAGCTTTCTGTTGGCAATGCACATCCCGGGGAGATCCAATGTGATAGCAGACAAACTAAGCAGGGCAATCTTGCTGCCATTCGAGTGGTCCCTCAAGAAAGAGATTGCGGACAGGATTTTCCACAAATGGGGGCCAGCCTTGCTGCGACCTTTTTACCAGTCACATCAACACAAAATGCAGAAGCTACTTTTCCCTGATTCCCCCTCCGGGAGAAGCTCAGAGGGATGCTCTCATACATGATTGGTCCCCGGGTCTCCTCTATGCATTTCCACCAATACCATTGATACCCAAGGTTCTACAGAAAGCAAAATCCCTGGGAAGGACCATTATCCTTATAGCCCCTCATTGGCCTCGGCAGATTTGGTTCCCATTCCTTCAACATCATTTCTTGGAGGATCCCTGGATTCTGGACCCAATTCCAGACCTCCTGACACACCCGTCGGAGAACCTTCATCCCTTTCTGCAGTCATTGAAGCTGACAGCTTGGCTGCTCCAGTTCCCCTTATAGCCAGGCTTCATAACCTTTCCAATGAGACAAAACAGATCCTTTTGTCTTCTCATAAGCCATCCACTAGAAAATTATATCTTAGTAAGTGGAAGAGATTTTCCATATGGGCCTCTAAGAATAATATTGATCCTTACCAAGCCCTCATGACATCCATATTAGAATTTTTGACTATGATCTTCAACAAAGGAGCGGGAGCAGCAATAGTTCAGGTTCAATTGGCTGCTATTTCTAATTTTCATCTTGGAGTTGACAGTTTAAATATATCCCACAAGTTATCCAGAGTTTTTCTCAAGGGGACATTTCATATGAGACCACCTGTAAAAACTCCCTATTCTCCATGGAATCTAAATTTTATGCTTTCACGTATGATTCTCCCTCCATTTGAACCAGCATCATCTTGTGACCTCAGATATTTGTAATGGAAAACCATTTTTCTGGTAGCTATTACTTCTGCCCGCAGAGTGTCAGAGCTTCAGAGCTTCAGGCTCAACCCTCCTTATTTGATTTTTCATGCTGACAGAGTATCTTAGGACAAACCCTTCCTTTTTGCCCAAAGTTTGTTCAGAAACCAATATTAACCAAGTTATTGAGTTACCAGTTTTCTTCCCTAATCCTTCCAACAAATTAGAGTATATGTTGCACCAACTTGATGTTCACAGACAGCTCAAATTTTATTTGGATAGAACAAAAGATTTCAGGAAATCAGACCAACTTTTTGTTTCATTCTCTGAATCCAGGAAAGGCAAACCAGTGGCTAAAAACAACTCTGTCTAAATGGTTATCTGATTGTATTACTTTTGCCTGTTCAGCTGCTAATATGCCCTTGCAACACAAGATTAAAGCTCACTCAACCAGAGCAGTTTCTACATCCACTGCGTTTTCAGCCAAACTTCCCCTTGATAACATTTGTGCAGCAGCCACTTAGTCAAAACCTCATACCTTTATCACTCATTACAAAGTGGATAAGGCCTCCAGGGATAGAGCATCCTTTGGGTCCATGGTCCTGAAAAATTTACTCCCGTGAGCCACCTGAGGTTGATAGTGCTTGGGATGCTACCCATCAGTCAAGAATGAACTGCGAGATTGAACAACTTCACATTAAGAAGTTATGTACTCACCACAGCATTCCATGTGAGTTGTTCATCTCGCCTTCATTCTTATGTCCCTCCCTCCTACCCCTTCCTGGCTGATAGTTGACCTAGATGTTGCTTCATCCTGGTTGCTTAATGTCTTCTTACTTTATAGGGGAATAACTATTATATATGGTTATAGTATATGCAGCAAACAAGATCTGAGGTAATTCACAGTGCATATTGGGATAGGGGGCTTGGCCTCGAGCTACTGGAAGACCTCGAGCTTTGCATATGGCCGTGTCCGAGCCGAGGGATTGGCTCCAAACCCATCGGTCAAGAATGAAGGCGAGATGAATAACTCACATGGAACGTTATGGTGAGTACATAACTTCTTCTTATGTGCATATTAAACTACTGGTGCAGAAGTGTGTGTTAAACTGTATGATCTGATGTTGTTAATCTTCGTTCATTCTTTACTGATGGGTTATCAGTTCCGTCCTCGGAACTGAGCCGGCCAATATCAAGCTCACGTCAGCCAAAAACTCTCGAGCCAAGGTACTTCCCAGAATGCTCTGCTCCCTGTTACCTCAGATCTCTTTTGCCACGTTGCTGTACAGCCGTGTCAAGCCACTATGTCAGCTAAGTGTGTTATTTTTTGAAAGTTTTATACATTGTTCTTAAGTTTTTCAAATAGTTACTACTAATATTTCCTACCCTATCATATACTTTAGACTCTCTCCCTTTAGTCTTTTTCTCTTTATTACCCTTTTCTTACCTCTGAGGTAATTCTTCATTACCATCGTTGGTAATCCTTCCTTTTTCCTTCTTACCCTTTTGGGTAGCCTTTCCTCTTGTATTGTTCTTCTTCTTCACATCATAATGCCGGATAAGAAAAGTAGCGTTGGCTTCAAGCAGTGTAAGGATTGTGACCGTAAGTTACCGCTTTCCTATGGCCATGACTTATGAGTCTACTGTCTGAATGTCTCCCACCTTACTGTGGATCCCCATGTGGGATTTGTAGAAACTTTTTGACCAGGATTCTTAACGAGAGGAAGAATAAATTAATATTGAAAGGTCTTCTCAAATCTCCTTTCTCTGAGTCAGTTTCTGTGTCAGAGGGCTCACCCCCTCCTGTTAAACCCCGTAAGAGGCATTCTTCCTCTTCATCATCGAGGTCACTCCCTTCTTCTCCCTCTGGAAATCATATGGAGTCAACTGATAAGGTGAAATTGATTACTATGGTGCTGCCACCTGTGACCCTATCGGCTCCAGGCTTGGCACCTCCCCAAATGATTCTGGTTTATTGACACCGGCACCGGAGTTCCCGGTGCAGACAACTATGGCTCCGACATTTCTTTCGCAGCTTTTACCAGCACCGTCCATACAGTTACAGTCCCCTTCGGCACCGCTGGCACAATCTTGTTTGCCTTGAGTATGACATTTCTGTCCTCCACAGTGCCGACATTTTCGGTGCCAAGTTCTTCGGTGCAGTCCTCCTCAGCACCGTCCTTATTACCGGTGCAGACAATTTCCTCAATGGCACAGTACCCATCTGGGCAGACATTTGCCTTTATGGTGCAGACACCTTCAACTTCTATGGCGCTGACATCATTGGCGCAGACTACTTCCTCACCGTTTTCTTTGGTGCAGACATCCTTGGTTCCGGCCTCTTCACCTCAGGAATTAGCAAAGACCAAGTATTCTCCTTCCTTGGATCCATTTGCTGGTAATCAATATAGTCCTTTTCTAGAAAGGCCAGAATCGCCTTCAGCTCTCTGTATGATGTCATCCAGGAGCCTCTCTGAGCAAGATGTGTTGTGGCTTGTTGACCAGTTGCTTGTGGCCAGAAGTCTCTCTCACCCGTCGAAGTCCACGTTCCCTCCTTCAGGTGAACGTATATTTCCTCAAACTCCAATGTACACTCCTCCTTTGATGTCTACTCAAGTTTTGAAGCCTATTACTCCAGCAACAACTTCCCTTCCTCCGACTCCAATAGTGGATCTCACTTTGGAACTGGAGTCGTCCTTGTGGCCCTCAGTGCACTGGGCATCGGGCTGTTCTCAGTGTGCCATTAGGGAGGGCATTCCTGGTGCAACACCAATTTTTTTCTATGGCACCCTCCAGGAATCCTCTCTCTCACAGTTCACAGTCCTCTTGAGAATCCTGGTCTGGGGGTCAGCTTGTCAAGGTGGGGTGTGATCCCGGTTCCGAGGTTGTCGTGCTCAGTTCCGGGCTCCCATCCTTCCTTGGGCGGAACAGCCATCCAGGCCACGGAGAGGGCACTTGCCTCCACTGGCAAACCACACATGTCGGAGTCCTCTCCCCTCTCTGCGCCGCAGCTGTTACAAGCCACAACCACTGGGCACAAGGGCCTCAGGTTTCTCCTCCTGAGGAGACCCCTCTCTTTGCAATCTTCCCCAGAACCTCCCACTGAGGAAGTACCCTGCAAAGATTTGTTTTAGAGGAAGCACATGTCTCCACCGAGGAGTCGCTGACTGAAGATACGGATTTTGATGACAGGGAAGGGTCCCCATGGTCACCCTCTGATGAGGTGTCCTTTGGTGACATCCTTGAGATTCTTAGAGTGGTGACTGGAAGTCCTCTAATCCTTCCTCTGAGGAATCCGTATTCCTGCAGGCTTTTCATGTCCGGCCCCCTACGTCCTGGGTCACCCCATTGGCTGATGAGCTCATCCAGCTCATTATCTAATGCGCATGGAAGGCTCCTGACACCCTGTGAGCGATACCAAGGAGACCGGATAAAATATTATTGCCCCCACCTGAGCACTATATTGGTCATGAGGTCTTCCAGTAGATGCTATGGTGGTTGCAGCTGCAACTAAGAAGGATTTGGCAGAAGAGAGCCAAACTGTCCACCCGCCCAACAAGGAGTCCCGGGCGATAGACTAGAGAAGCGTGTGTTTGCTTCATCGTCCTTCACCGTAAGGTCTTTGAACTATCTGGCACACTTTACCATGCTTCAGAGGGATCTTATTAGCCACTTCTCTGAAACCTTGGCAGGAGTTGTTTCTGACGAGGTCCGTGACAACGTGGCTTCTCAGATAGCCACCGTAGAGTCCATTTCCAACTCTTCCATGTGTCTTATTTCTCACGCAACGGAAGGAGTGGCTAGAGCGGCAGGCGTGGGTATAGTCACCAGATGACATGCCTGGATGCACCTTTGTGACTTTGCGGTTTTGGCCCTAAAGTGAAAGATACACTGGTGAGGTGCGAACAAGATGGCAAGATCCTGTCTGCCGTTGGTGTCAGACACTCCACTCCTCAACAATTCTACTCCAGAAATCAGAGGAGTGGAAAGATGTGACACAGGAAATCACAGGGCTCTTTCTTGGATGCACATGCCGAGTTCTCCCCTAGAGGCAGAGGGGGAAACTCCAATGGAAGACGCCCCTTTCATGGCAGAGGAGGTCTGCGAAACTGGGGTTCCAGAGATTCCTTCTCTGGCAAACCCTATCAGCGCTCCTGAAGTGTTGCCCGACTGCTCACCTCTGGAAGTGGTCAGGGGTTGTTTCTCCTTGTACCCTGCTGCCTGGCAAAATATAACCACCAACTCTTGGGTGCAATGGATAATATCTAGAGGCTATCATATTCCTATCCATCTTTGTCCAATCTCATCCAGAGTATTACCCGACATTCCACCCAGTCAAAGGGAAACAGCAGCACGCGAAATCCAAAAGCTGCTACAAAAAAGAGTCATCCAGACAGTCCCCCCAGACCAGATAGGATCCAGATTTTACTCAAGGTTCTTTTTAGTGCCAAAAAAGACAAGGGACTGGAGGCCAATTCTAGATCTCAGCACACTGAACAAATTTGTAAAAACAGAGAAATTCCGGATGGTCACTGTTCAGTCTATCCTTCCTCTTCTGGAAGAAGATGATTGGATGTGCTCTGTAGATCTTCAAGATGCATATTACCACATAAAAATGGACAAAGGATCAAGAAAATAACTCCACTTCTGCATAGGAGCCAGTCACTATTAATTTTGAGCTCTGCCCTTCAGTCTCTCTACAGCCCCCAGAGTGTTCACCAGATGTATGGCAGTGGTTATCGCTCACTTGCGACTTCAAGGATTCCAGGCTTTTCCTTATTTAGACGACTGGCTCCTCATAGCCCCCGCCAAGCGTCTACTGGAAGAAGCCATGCACTACATTCTCCTCACAGCACAAAGCCTGGGAATCGCTAAAAAATGGGAGAAATCCAACATGACCCCAGCTCATTCTTTGGAATTCATCGGGGTACTGTTGGACATGAGAAATTGCAGAGCATCTCTTCTGGACCACTGGCTTCAAAGAATAAGTCAAAGGTTCAACCACTGCTCTGTCACCACAAATCTTCCGTGCAATCTATACTCCAACTCTTGGGGTCAATGGCACCCTCGACCACTATTGTTCCTCTAGCCAGATTCCACATGAGGCTCCTTCAGTTGTTACTTCTTACTCAGTAGTATCCTCTACAACATCCCTTGTCTTTTCAGATAAGCGTAACTCAGAGATACAAGCAAGATTTACTCTGGTGGACGTCTCAAAATCCCCAACAATGGTCTCGCCCCTTCAGCCCCCATCAACCGATAGCCACGGTGACCACGGACACCTCCCTGATGGGATGGGGGGGCTATGTCAGGGAAACTCTGTCCAAGACATCTGGTCAGAGATAGAGTCCCTTTTGCATATCAGTGTCCTGGAACTGAGGGCAGTTCTACTAACGTTGCAAGCATTTCATTCCATCCTTCCATCAGGGACTATTGCGATCCAATCAGACAACATGTCAGTGGTCTGGTACTTAAAAAAGGGGGCACCATGTCTTACCTGTTATGCCGAGAGGCCTTGAGAATATGGCAATGGGCGATAGCTTCCAACCGCTTTCTAATTGCAGTGCACATTCCCGGGAGCTCCAATGTGGTAGCAGATAAATTGAGCAGGTGTATTCTGCAACCTCATGAGTGGTCCCTCAACCCTATGATAGTGGCAAGAATCTTCAACCGCTGGGGCCAGCCTTGCTGCGACCTATTTGCCTCTCCAGCCAACTACAAGTGCAGCAACTATTTTGCCCTGATCCCCTCTCGGGGACAGTCACCGAGAGACGCGCTCTAGTCCACGTTTGGCCCTCAGGTCTACTTTATGCTTATCCTCCTCTTCCCCTCATCTCCCAATTTCTGAAGAAAGCACGACAGTTGAAAAGCAAAGTGATCCTCATTGCTCCATATTGATCTCGACAAGTCTGGTTCTCCTTCCTCTGGCCTCACCTGCTAGATCAACAGTGGATCCTCAATCCATCCCCAACGTTGATCTCCCATCCACAGGGTCTGATACACCCCAGTCTAACAACACTGAAACTGACAGCTTGGTTTCTCCACTTCCTATGATTGCCAGGCAGGAAAACCTTTCGTCCCCTGTGTGCAATATTCTTATTGCATCTCATAAATCGTCCACCAGACTAATCTATCTTAATAAATGGAAAAGGTTCTCTCTATGGGCAGTGAATAAACAATTAGACCCCTTGTCAGCCCCAGTTTCGGTGATTTTGGATTACTTATCGCATCTTTTCCACTCTGGGGTGTCTGCCTCTACTATCCATGTGCATTAAGCTGCCATCTCAAATTTCTGCATTGGTTTTCAGGATTCTTCACTTATGTCACATAGACTCTGTAAAACTTTCTTGAAGGGGGTTATCCACCTTAAACCTCCCTTTAGAGAACCGGTACAACCTTGGGATTTGGCATTGGTTCTGCAAGCTCTAACAGCTGCCCCCTTTGAACCTGTGTCTACATGTGATGTGAAATATCTCTCTTGGAAAACTTTGTTTTTGATTGTTATCACATTGGCCAAATGCCTGTCAGAACTTCAAGCCTTATGCATTAAACCTCTCTATCTTATCTTCCATAAGGATAGGGTATCACTGAGAACTAATTCTTCCTTTTTACCAAAAGTGGTGTCAGGGCGATCTATCAACCAATCTATTGCCCTCCCAGTGTTCTTTCCTAACAACTCTAACAAGGGAGAGTATTGCCTGCACTTCTTGGATGTTCATAGACAGTTACATTTTTATCTGGACAGAACAAAATCTACCCATAAGTCAGATCAACTGTTTCTGGCCTTTTCTAGTTCTAGACGAGGTCATCCGGTCTCAAAAGGTACATTGGCTTCATGGCTGAGAAATTCTATTCCTGTTATCTACAACAAAAACAACATCACTTTGCCTCAGAGTGAAAGCACATGCTACAAGACCTATGGCAACTTAAGCAGCTTTCCATGCTAAGGCTTCCCTCAGTGATATTTGCACAGCTGCGACTAGGGCCAAACCTCATACCTTTATTAATCATTACAAATTGGACTTGGCCTCCAGAGGTAGAGCTTCCTTTGGCTCCATGGTGGTCAGGAATGTCCTTCCATGAAGGACACCCAGGGATATAGGTAGCAGGGGATTCTGTCCCATCAATAAGGAATGAACAAAGATTAACAACATTGTTCTTTGTTCATTGATTACTTCCCACCCTCCGTCCCCCATCCGGAGGTTCCTGGTTGATCTCGTATACTCCTTTATTGTAGGTCTGTTATGACCAGACGTAGCTTCTACTTTTATCTATCAACTTGCAAACTCAATCTGAGGTTACAGGTAGCAGAGCATTCTGAGTAGGACCTTGGCTTGAGAGTTTTTGGCTGACGTGAGCTTCATATTGGCCGGCTTGGTTCCGAGGACGGAACCAATAACCCATCAGTAATGAATGAATGAAGATCAACAACACAGATGGAACGTTATGGTAAGACATAACTTCTTTTTATGTACTGAGCTTCAAGAATGTAACCACAGTGAACCCTACTGGAAAAGAACAGAAATGTATATGGACTATGTGCCTGTGCAAATGTGTGTTTTCATGGTAGAAGCTGGAACATATAGAATTAACTTGCAAATCCTCAAGAAAATAAGTTGAAAAGTAAAGTGTTTTACGATTGTGTTTCAGTGCAGCAAGGATACAGGATGTCTAGAGCTAAGTTTCTTTCTATCGTCTGAAAACAGAAATAATTACTAGGTTTCAAATGTAAACATGTTAATTGTTTTACGACTTCCACTTCTAGGCAAACTTCTGAGAGATAAGTATTTTTCACAGAGAAATGTTAAATTCTGTTGGTATCTGTTCACCTAGCAACTGAAGGCAAGTGACAAATAGTGATGTCATCCAGCTGACCCAGCAGTAGTGTTTTGATATTAACTTGGGAACTCTCTCTGAGACTGTGCATTCTGTATTTATCTTTGGACCTAGAAAGATCCCACTCATCAGCACTTCTGCCTACGTCTTGCTAATAGTAAGTAACTAGGGAAAAGTGATGTCTCTTAGATATAGATAGGAGAATAGTAAAGATGAGTTTAGATGTTTTCTGTATTTATTTGAGACTGTCCTGCAATGTTGTTTTAAAATATTTCCTGTGATTCTGAACTATGCAGTCACTGTCCTGAGTTGTTGATTATTGTCTTGTTCTATTATTATTTATTATTAAACATATTAAAACATTTTAATTGTGTCTGGTTTGTTTAGAGATATTTAAGCTCTTAGAGTACTTGCATATGTATTTGGTGACACTGCATGGGCCACTCCAATAGGTCTGGCCTTGGTCACACTTACCATTTGGATAATCGTAACATTACGTAGTAGGATTGGTCACCCTTTGGAAGGACCTTAAAGTAGCTGATAAGGGATTGTCTTGGCAGTGATAACTACCTTATGGTCTGAGCAGAAGGGGGCATAGCTAGTGAACCTGTGCCAGCCTTTCCCAGGTGTGTGCATGTGTGTGTAAATCAAATCTCAAGGTGTGTGTGTGTGTGTGTGTGTGTGTGTTTTTGTCAGCTACTTGGACGGAGACACGAAGCACTGGTTGGACAGAGAGAGTGTTGGGAGGACTTGGCTTGGAACCCTGGTTAAGGACTTAACTCTGTAGCTGTGCCAGTGGGGAGTCTTATTGAGGACTTGGAGAAAGAGGAAGAAACCAGCCCTAGACCGACTGTAATTTCTGTGTGCTCTTAAGGGAAATTGTACTTTACTGTGTGTGTACTTGTCATCCTCCCAATGTGGCCATCCCTGACTGATGCTAGTGGTGAGGATTGAGGCTCCTTGATTAATGGGCCAGTGCAGGGGTGTCACAGCTCCTTTGGATAATAAAAACCTTTTTGGATTTGCTGCAGCTTCTGAGCTTTTCAAGTTTCTGCAGGACAAGAGCAATGCTTTGCAGAAGCTGAAACATATATTTATTTCTCCTGTTTCCAAATTTCAGAGGAATTATCCTTCCAAATTTACCTTTGTTCATAGACAATCTCACCCTCCTCTTAAAGCAAGAAGAATTGTAGGCATGTGCCTCCTGCAAACTCTACTTAGACTCCTGCCAGTCAGAAACCGGCTTTCCAAGACAAGCCTGGTTTTATTTGACAGTTGGTTCGCCCTTCCTTTGCCCAGGTTTTCTTGTCTCTTCCTCTTTCCCCTTCTCCTCCAAATTGGCTACAGATCACTCCAGACTCTAGGGTTTGTCCATTGTCCGTTAGGGATATTTCATGGTTTGGAAGTCCCCTCATCCCTTTTCAGGCATTCCACAACCTCCTTGGGAATAGCTGTCTTATGTCCCAGAGGTTCTTCACTCCTTTTTTGGCTCAGGGCACCATTCAAACTATCCCTGCAACTCAGGTGAGGAAGGGATTTTATTCCAGAATGTTTGTTCCCACAAAAGGAGGGCACTTGGACACCAATTCTGGATCTTTAACAGCTGAATGCCTTTCTCAAGATTATCTCTGCAGACCTCATTTCCTCTTCTTCTACCCTGAGACCTTCTGGTATCTCTACTTTGCCCATTAACCTCTTTACTGGCCCAAGGGTATTCTCACCCAATGCATCACTCCTGTCATTGCTTTTTGCAGGATTTGATAAATTCGGGTCTTTCCTTATCTAGGTGATCTGCTTATTCCAGCTCATTTCCCCAACACTGTGCTTCAGGATCTCAAGTTTGTGCTTCCCTGTTATAGTCTGGATTTCACCATAGACTTTCAGAAATCAGTTCTGAAGCCTTCCCAGAATATTTTTTTCTTAGCTGCAGACTTCAGACAGTTCCCATGTTGGCAGGTCTGTCCATCCCTTCTTCCTTTCATGTCTGTTATGGCCAGGGAATTTCTCAGGGTTCTCTGGTTCATTGCTTCCACCATTCCCATGCTCCCTCTCACCAGGTTTCATATGAGGTGTGAGACCTCTTTACCCGAGCCAGTAATCAAGAAGCCTCAATCCTCACCACTGACACTAGTGAGAGACTGTCACTAAGAAAAGGAATGCATTTACACAGTATTTTCAAATGCAGCTCTCTGGATCAAGCACAGTTTTCCCCAAGAGCACACAAGTGAACACACTGCAGACCTGGGACTGGACAGTCTGTCTCTTCATATCCCAAACAAGACTCACTTTGTACCTCTGTATCCCAGTTCCAAGTAGCTGATACACCCACACCAGGGTATTTGATTCTCTCTCACACACACACACACACACACACACACACACACACACACACACACACACACACACACACACACACACACTTTCTCTCCTCTGGGAAAGGCTGGTACTGACTTACTAGCTGTACCCTTTCTGCCCAGACTGTAAGGTAAGGACACTAGCACCAGTCATCCACTACCAGGCTATTACAAGGGTATCCAATTATACTGAGTAAAATCAATACTATATAAATGGTAGAATGTAACCAACGCAGCAAGGCTTTTCAGAGTGGCCACAGCGTCACTAAAATAAGCACAATTGCCCTCAAGATGTTAAAAGTATTCCCTAAAAGACCAGCCGCAACGAAAGGTATAAAAATATTTAATAATAAACAATGAAGTAGAAAACATGAGAATACTAAATATCTAAGTACAATAAACACCACAGTTTCAGCCGCATGAGAAATAAAAATAACACAGCTGGACAGATTCAGAAAAAAACAAACATTGTATTTCTTGACTGTGTAAAGAATATCTTTTCCCTAGCTAACTTAATATAGCAAGGCAAAATAGGATGCTGAAATGCTTACTTCCACAAGGTAAGCTGATGAGTGTCTATCACTGAACTGAACTGAACACAGCTGTCTGTGATAGCTGACAAAGATCTTTATATCAGGTTCCAAAGAAAACAAAACAAAAAACAAACTGCTTTGAGAGTGCCATCTTGTCAGTGCCAGTCATGGAATGACATCACATTTAATCACCTGACTCTGGAACAGTATACACTGAAAGTTTTGCTAAGATCTGTTGCAGTATCTGAAAGCTATAGAGCAATTTCAAAAACTTCTACTCTTCCCTTCCAGAATTCTTTGTTTAAATATAAACATTTAATCAGTTAAAACAACACTGTTGATACATTTTTAACACAAGCATTTGTACAAGCCAGAGTGATAGTGAGACGACACAAAACCATTTACAAAACTCCAGATAACTATGCTGGCATGGGTTGCACATGCACTGCCCTATTCTCCCTGGCACAGGTGGCAATATCTGACATCGTCACATCTCTACCCCCCTTTGAAGACTCAAGCTAGTTTTTCAAGTGACCCTGGAAAAATGTTGCTTGAAAGAAATGAGTCTGTTTACGAACACATTAACATATACCCTGTCTTGAAAGTCCATCTGCATTGGCATTACTGACCCCACTAAAGTACTTTACTGTCATGTCATATGCCTGCAACCCTAGGCTTCACCTTAATAATTTGGCTTTTTGCTGACTGACTCTATATAGCCATGTTAAGGGATTATGGTCTGTAACCACAGTGAATTTCCTTCCATACAGATAAGGCTAAAGATTCTGCAGTGCCCATACTATGGCTAGGCATTCTTTTTCTACAGCTGTATAACTTTCCTCCCGGGGTTGTAGTCTATGGCTGCAATATACAACTGGGTGCTCTTCTCCCCTCTGAGGAAACCTGGCTGACTACAGCCCTGACCCCATGGTTTGAAGCATCCACCTGCAGAACAAATTATTTGCTGCAATCTGGACTGACTAGCACAGGGGGTCCTCTCAAAGCCCGATTAAGCTTTTGGAATGCCTGCTTGCAAGCTGGGATCCACAGTACCTTATCTGGCCTGTTTTTCCTTGTCAGGTCTGTAAGGGGAGCAGCTATTGTACTATAATTGGAAACACACTTTCTATAGTACCCCGCTGTCCCCAAGAATGCTCTCACCTGCTTTTTGGTAATAAGGGCAGGCCATGCCTGAATAGCTTCCATTTTGGCAGGTTCTGGTATAATCCTACCACTCCCTACTCAATGTCCCAGGTAGGAGACCTCAGCCACACCCACCTGACACTTACTAGGCTCAATGGTCAACCCTGGCCTTTGCAGTCTGCCCAGGACTTCCCTGACATGCTGAGGCTTCCTAATATTAACTTAGTACAATTTGTCCTCCTGTCTCCTGCCTAGCAGGTTTACCATGTAATTAACATCACTGACCTTCCTAACCACTTCAAAGGGTCCTTCCCAAGCTTCCTGCAGTGTATCATGTCTGACAGTAATGAACACCTTAACCTTTTGTCCCAACAGCATATTCTCCAGCTCGAGCATTCCTCTCATACCAGACCTTTTTCTGCTGTTGGCTCCTGCCAGGTTCTCCCGGGCCAAGTCCATGAGCTCCCTACACCTTGTCCTAAGGTTTAGGACATATGCCACAACAGACTGCTTGTGGGATTCACACTCACCACAAATCAAATCTTAAGCCTCCCTCACCCTATGCCCATACAGCATCTCAAAGGATGAAACACCTGTGGATTCCTGGTGTACCTCTCTATATGCAAATAGCAGATGGGAAAATATTTGTCCCATTCTCTCCTAAACTGATCCGAAAATTCCCGTAGCATGATCTTTAGTGTAGAGTTTAAGCTCTCCACAAAGACCATTAGTTTGGGGGTGGTAGGGGGTGGTCTTCAGGTGCTTCACCCAACAATACTTCCACAGACAAGCCAGCAGGTCTGACATGAAATTGGCACCTCTGTCAGTCAGTATTTCTTTTGGGAAACCTACCCTGCTGAAAATCTGTAATAAAGCATTTGCCACCTTCTCTGCCTCGATGGAGGACAGAGCCACCGCCTTAGGGTATCTAGTAGGATAATCTACTACCAGCAGGATATATTTCTTCCCTATGGAACTTGGGGTACTCAGAGGCCTCACAATATCAATAGCTACCTTCAGAAATGGCTCCTGAATCACGGGTAAAGGGATCAATGGAGCTTTGACCTTGTCCCCTGTCTTGCCTACCTTTTGGCACTGCTCACAGGTCCTGCAATCCCAGGCCAATAAAAGTTCTGCGTAATATGTCTCAGAGTATGCTTTATGCCCATATGATCTGTAAAATGAATGTCATAGCTATGGCTGGAAGTGCCAGACAGTAGGCTCTGAGCACTGCCAACTGCTGTATTACCTCACCCTCTAGTCCTCCCTCAGGGGTCCACTCTCTATACAGAAACCCTTTGTTCCGGTTTGTTCCGGTATACAGACACCCCTTTTCCTTCAGCATTAGGTGTCTCCTTGGCTACCTCCCTCAAGCCTGGTAAGGTAGGGTCCGAAAGCTGAGGCTGTCTCAACTCCACCTTTGTGACTCTTCCTAGCTGTCCTTCCATAGGAAGCCTAGTATCTTCTTACAGTGGTGCTTCACTGTCAGCCTGGGTACTACCACTCACCTCTGTCTTTGCAGTCACCCTGTCCACGGGAACATCAGTACCTACCAGCAGCAGTGGCTCACTTTCAGGCTCACTGCTACAAGGTAACTCCCTCCCTGAAACAGCCACATCACCAGCCCCAGCTTCAGGTGTGGGGTCTTTCTGGGTCTCCCCCAAACTACCAGACCTACATGCCTGTCTCCAAACCCAACTGCTTGTAACTGCATGCACACAAGGTACTGCATTATCAAAATCATTCCCTATGAAGACATCTGCAGGAATATCCTCAAACACAAATACCTGGTTGCTTCCTTTTCCATCCTTCCAGTCAAGGTGAACCCTGGCCAAAGATATTTGGAATGAGATCCCCCTAAAGCTCAGATTGAAATGGACTGCCCAAGCAAGTACTGCTCCTCTTTACTCACTGCAGGATTCACAATAGTTATGTCAGAGGCTGTGTCTCACTTAGCAGTAGCCTGTCTTCCATCCAGTAAGGTAAGATACAATCTCCGGTGCTAGTTTGGTACCCCTGTTGTCTACAGGTAACTTAGTACTGGCACACTGTTATTCCCACTTGCTGGCGCCGTCATCTTTTTGTTCCCCACCTTGCTTCAGTGGACATTTGTATGCTACATGGACCCTCTGGTTACATTTAAAACATCTAACCCCGATCCTGGCCATGTGCTTGAACTATTCCTCTGTTACTGTTAGACTCTGTTGGGGTGATTTAGACTGCCCACCATTTGTTCCCTTATGTCCATATGCAGCACTATATATCTTTACTTGTGCAGTGATGCCCAGTTTGCTAAGCAGAAATCCACTTTTCTTCCCAGCTCATCTGCAGAGTTGCACTTTCGGTCTGCCAAACAGATTCTCATGTCCTCAGGCAAAGTACTTAAGGCTTGTTCCCTCATCAAAAGGTCTTCCAGCCTTTCAAAAGTGATGACCTGACACCCACTCAACCATCTATGAAAATAAGTGTTTAACTGAGAAATATAATCACATACACTTTTTCTGCCTTATGTCTATGCTCATGAAACGTTTTCTATAAGCTTCTGGTGTTAACTTATAACAGTTCAGTAAGCATTGTTGTACTCTACCATAGTTTAAACAATCAGTATCAGACAATTTATCAGTATCAGACAATTCAGAAACAGCAGTTACAGCTTTACCATAGAGTAAGTGGGTCAAGAACTGTACCCAGAGCTCTTGGTCAACATTATGCTGTTTACATACTCTTTCAAATATATGAATAAAACTATGAAAGTCATCCCCCTCTGCAAATTGTGGAAGAAATGTATTGACCTGTATTGCATCTGGGGTCCAGGTATTCCCTTCCCCATTACGTCCATGACCCTGGAGAAGACCCAACATCTCCCTCTGGTGTTGTGGCAGGTTCTCTTTTTCTTCAGTCTTCAGTGACCGCAGTCTCTCATTTTCTTTGATCTCCAGTCACCACAGTCTCTCATTTTCTTTGATCTCCAGTCAACACAGTCTCTTGTTTTCTTTGATCTCCAGTCACAGCAGCCTCTCATTTTCTTTGATCTACAGTCACCGCAGTGTCTAATTTTCTTTGATCTCGAAATGCAGCAGTCTTTTTCTTCAATCTCCAAATGCCGCAGTCTCTCTCCAGTCTTCACACATTGCAGTCCATGCTGATGCTGCTTCTCCTTTTCTTCAGCCTCCACTTCAAGTCTCCTTTCAGTCTCCAAACATTTGACCTCCAGTTCAAGTCTCTCTAATTCCAGATGAATTTTAACTCCTTTGAGGAAAAGGTGAACTGTTCTGTTTCTGAAGGCTGCACATCTCCATCACCAGACTGGTTGCTCTCCTGGCCACTAGTCCACTCTGCAATTAAATCTGAAATAATTTCCTCTTTAGTCTGGTTAGCATGCTCCAGTCCTTGGCCAACTGTTTCTTTATCATCTTACCATAATCCTCTGCTGACATCTTTGCCTGCTTTCCCTGACTAAACTAAACTAACAAAAATGAATAAAGCTGTTGTGAAAATGAAACTCAGAATGTTTACCTTGTGACTGTTGAGAGTGCACACCTTCAGTGACAACTGCTCCCAGGCTACTGAAGTTCAATTAATATCCCACCATTGCCACCAGTATGTGACAGCCACTCTACCCAGGCCAGTAATCAAGGAGCCTCAATCCTCACCATTGACACCAGTGAAAGACGGTCACTAAGAACAGGAAATAATTTACACAGTATTTTCAGATGCATCTCTCTGCATCAAGCACAGTTTCTCCCAAGATCACCCAGAGAACAGACTCCAGACCTGGGACTGGACGCTCTGTCTTTCCAGATCCCAAACAAGACTCACTTTGGAGCACTGTGTCCCAGTTCCAAGTAGATGACACACCCACACCTGGGTATTTGATTTCACACACACACACACACACACACACACACACACACACACACACACACACACACACACACACACACACACACCTGGGAAAGGCTGGTACAGATTTACTAGGTGTACCCCTTCTTCCCAGACTATAAGGTAACCATGCTGCCACTAGTCAACCACTATCCGGCTGTTACAAGTGTATCCAATTATACTGAGTAAAATCAATACTAATATAAATGGCAGAGTGTAACCAAAGCAGCAAGGCTTTTCGGAGTGACCACAGTGCCACTAAAATAAGCACAAGTACTCTCAAGGTGTTAAAAGTATTCCCTAAAAGACCCGCCACAATGAAAGGTTTAAAAATATTTATAATAAATAATAAAATATAAAACATGAATATAACATACTAAATATCTAAGTACAATAAATACCAGAGTTTCAATCACAGGAGAAATAAAAATAACACAGTTGGACAGATTCAAACAGATGCAGAAAAAACAATACTTAACTAATCTCACTGTATTTCCTGGCTGTCTAAAGAATATCTAACTAAATTAATACAGCAAGGCAAGATAGGATGCTGAGATGTTAACTTCCACAAGGCAAGATGATGAGCTTCTAACACTGAAATGAGCTGAACTGAACACAACACAACTAACTGTGATAACTGACGTAGATCTTTATATCAAGTTCCAAAGGGGAAAAAAAACTGCTGTGAGATTTCCATCCTCTCAGTGCTGGTTATGGAATAACATCACATTTGATCCCATAACTCTGGTACAATACACAGTCAGAGCTTTGTTACGATTTGTTACAGTATCTGAAAGGTATAGAACAATTTCAAAAACCTCTACTCTTCCCTTGCAGAAATCTTTGTTTAAACATAAACATTTAATCGGTTATAACAACACTGTTGATACATTTTAACACAAGCATCTGTATGAGTCAGTGTGATAGTCAAATGACACAAAACCATTTACAAATCACCAGCTAATTATGCTGGTATATGTTACACATGCACTGCCCTATTCTCCCTGGGACAGATGACAATACCTCAAATTATCACATGAGGTACCTCAAGTCAGTGTGGCTGCAAAATTGCTACCCTCTGGACTTCCCGGTAACTTTCCTTCCCTGTCTCAAGCTTTAATGGGAGAATCATCAACTTTCATTCAACCCAGGGCTTCCCTTTCAAGTTCCATTTCCAGCTCAGGAGCTCTTTCCAGACACCTTAGACAGGGGCTGGGGTGCTTCCTGTGGCCTCCTCAAAGCTCAGGGTCTCAGCTTCCTCATCAGAGGTCAGACCACATCAATGTAAAGGAGATGAGGGGCACTGCTTATGGCTCTTCAGGCTTTTCATCCAAATTTCCATCCCTGCCCCCTCAAAGTTTTCATGGACAGCACATTGATGTGGTATGTCTACAAGCAAGTTTTCATGGATAGCACATTGATGTGGTATGTCAACAAGCAAGGGGGAGGGGACACAAGGTCCTATCTTCTTTGTGGACTGGTTGTTCAGGTCTGGGATCTAGATGTCCAGTACCAAGTGACTCTTCAGACAGTTTACATTCCCTCAGAGCACAGTGTAGTGGCAGACTCCTTGAGTAGGCCAAACACACAAGCACCCAAATGGATGTTTCATGGAGATGTGCTCCTGAACATTGTCCATCAGCGGGGTATTCTTTAGGTAAATCTTTTTGCCTGGCATCTGAACAGACAACTTGCTCTATTCTGTTAGAGTCTCAATTCCTCTTGTTTGAAAAGTGGAAGCCTGGTCTTTTCCTTGTCAGGAGATGTTTCTGTACACCTTCCCCTCCCCTTCTCCTGTTACCATGAGTCTTGCACAGGATCAGGCAGGACACTCCCAGAATCTTGCTAGTGACTCTCTTTTGGCCAGACTGCTTAGGCTCCACCTTCTTTCTCACTTGGCCAGGAGCAATCACCAAAAGTTACCTCACCGGCTGGATGTTTTCACACAAGACAAGAGATCTCTTATCCATCTTCACTTGTCCACTCTTCAAATGATGCTGTGGGAGATAAGATTTTGATCTCTTTCAGGCACCTCTATTTTTAGAGATGTGCTTCAGTTTCTGCATGAGGCTAGGAAACCCACTACTAGGAAATCATATATGTCCAAATGAAGCAATTTTCTGGCTAGTGCCTCTGTCACCATCAGAATCCCCCGGCCTGTGTAAGTTACTCTGGTTCTCTCTTATTTGTGTGAGCTGCTCAATACTGGGTTGGAGTATTCTTCAGTTAAAGCCTGCCAGTCAGCAATTTCTATTTGTCTGCCCTTGACTCCTCCTCTGGCCTTTAGATGTTAAGTCAAGCTATTTCTTAAAGGTGTCCTTCATATCAGGCCTCCCAGGAAGCTTATTCCACTTTCCTGGGACTTCAGGTTTGTACTTGAAAAATTGACTCCGACTTTTTTGAGCCTGCTTCTTCAGCTTTTACAACATTGCACTTAGAAGACTGTTCTACTTTTGACTTTCACTTCAGCCAAGAGTGTGTCTGAAATTCAGGATGTCGTGGCTAGTCCTCCTTTCTTAGTTTTCCACAGAGACAAGATGTTTCTTCATACTAATCCTCTTTTTATGAATAAGGTGGTCAATGACTTGCCCCCTTGTTCAGTCTATTCATCTTCCTTTTTTCCTTCTCCATGGTCTCACACCTTGTATTTGCATATACAGTTCAGATATTATTTGGATAAAACTAAAGTTATTTGCAAATCTGAGCAGCTTCTTGTTTCTTTTCATCCCAAGACTTTGGCGATTTCTAAGCAAGTCAGCAAACCCCTTCCTTGCAAGTACTACAAGTGCCACGGCCCATAACTCCAAAATCAATTCAAAAAACCAAGGCCAGCACTGTGTTGTGTTGCCGAAAATCTATTTAATTATATAAACACCATAATACTACTAGGGGTAAGAACCCCTAGAAATACACCATAAAAACAAGCAAACCGGTTTCGGCTATCCCAGCATTCTTCAGTGCAAATACAAAAAGTAATGAATTGAAGCAGAGCAAAGATTATTTATAGACATTGGTTAATTGTTAAACAGCATCCACTTGTTCTGCACCATGCATCAAATCCTGCAACTCCTTCAAGTCTGGTTCAGGTTGTGACATTTTACTTTTCAATTGTGATAACAAAAACTGTTGGTATTTTAGCATATGGAACTGACAGTTTAAGGCCCTCATGGTTAAGGTAGCCGAGGTATATACCTTTTTTCCCCACCTTTCTAAGGATCTGGAATCTCTCTCGGAAGGTAATGGATTTTTAGCAGTGGAGGCCTTAATTCCCTTGCGGCCCTGTGAGATGGTTTCTGGGTCAGCAGCATGGCTTTTGTATAGAAATTGGTGTGAGTCAGGAACCCTGTAGTACCTGTCAGGCTTGACTGGGGCTGGAGGCAGAGAATCTGGGTTAAGGCAGGCCTCCGAGTAAACGTCATCTAGGATGTCCAAGACAGGAGGTATAGCCAGAGGCCTGTGCTGAGGTAGCAAGAGAAATTCCCTAAGCCTTTTCTTGGAATCTGAATAATCTTGGCCTTCCCAGTGGAAGTGTTCCCTTAAGGTATGCAAAGTTTCCCCAAATGAGTAATCCTCTGGGGGGGATACAGAAGGAATGGACTCCTCTGCATCATAGTCTTCAAAAGGGGAGTAAGAATGTTCCTGATCATCAGAGGGCTCTGAAATAATGGAGCCCTGATCAGAGGAGGGGGGGATTCTTCCTCCACTCTGGGCCTTTTGTCCGGTGGGGGTTGAGAACCCCTGATATGAGTAATTAAATCCTCAGCCATTTTAATCATCTGTTTTTTAGGCATGGGGCCTGGAGATGGGCCCTGTGTAGCTTGTCTCTTAGAATGCATGGCTACTTTAGACTTAGTGAAATCCTTGATGGAAAAAGAAGAGGAAGGTCTGAAAACACCTTGAGTGGAGGTAGACCTGTCCACATTTTGAGGTTCAATGCCAAGAGTGGCTTCGGTATCTGTAGTCGGGGTGTGGGCCGAGGAGCCTGCGACCACGGGGACAGGAGACACCGCCAATGAAGTGTCGTCAGTAGTCAAGGGCTGCGTAGGCGCCTCGCTGAGAACCGGACCACGTGTAGTCGGCTTTGGCGTGGTGTCGGTAGAGGCCGCGGACCTCGTGTGTCGGTCCTTATCTTTGCGTTTTTTAGACAAAACTGGAGTCGGAGTATCCGACGACATAATATAGTTAAATGTTTTTCCAAAATAATGCTGGGCGAACTCCGCCCGACGCTTAATGGTGCGTTTGTTGAATGTAGCACAAAAGCGACAGACCAAGACGTCGTGGTCTGGGCCTAAACAAGGTATACAGAGGGAATGGAAATCCTTATGCGGTATTTGCTTCCCACATGAAATACAATTATTAACTTTGTCTGACATCGGTCTGAGGCAAGAAAAGTTTCCCCAACGGGGTACTTAGCTTTCAAGGAGACTTTGGTTTCAAAATTTTCGTAATTTCAGGAGCTGGCCAACCGGCACATGCGAACTGCTTCTGCTTCGGGCACCGCGCGGCAAGAAAGACTGAAGAAAATGGCGTTGGCTGGTTCCTTTATACCCCTGTTGCACTGACGTCAGGGAAGAAGCGGCGACAACCGACGCCGGACCTAGACTTTGGAATTCGGACGACCGAGGACCCGCCTGACGGCAGGAGAACCCATCTGTTATGACTGCAGCTGTATGCACGATGAACATCTTTAGTTTCCCATTTGAGTCATTATAAACATCATTCCAATTTTTTGGATTCACCTCAACAACATACATTGACAGGGGAAAAACTATTTGGGACCTATCCATGTGATCATTGTACACATTGCCCTAGAGTCCTGAAAACAAAATTTACCAGCAAAAACACAGCCCAGGTATTAGAGATTAAGTTTCTAGCCAGTTGTGGTTCAGACTTGGTTATATACCTTGTTTCTTGCTCAGCCTTCTATGTGGGTCAGACTTCTAGGCCACTTAGAATTAGGATCTCTGAACACATGAGCGATATATCAGGAATCACAAATTGGCTAGTGCATTATACAAACATACACCCAAGCACCCTACTGCTTCTTTTTACTTTACAGTTATTGACAGGATTATTGGGGACAGGGCATATAAAGGTTGTTGGCACTCGATACTAAATTCTAAGGAGAAGAAATGGATAATTAAATTGGGTGGGCTTTTTAGTCCTGGCTTGATAAGCATACCTTACAATGTGGTTTTGATGCTCTAGAGGCCTCATGTCGAGCTGCTGTTACAGGATCAGTCATACATAGACATGCCTGGCTCAAGGAGCAAACCTTGCCTGATTATGTCAAAGCTAAATTACTAGATTCCCCTCCACAAAAGGATGTATTATTTGGTGCTAATGCTGAGGAGGTATTAAGGAAAATGGAGGAAAAGGCTAAATCAATGCAAACTGTGAAAGATTTCCCACAGGTACAACCCCCACGTTTCAGTAGAAATTGGCCTTCCAAAAATTGGTCCTTTCCAGCCACGGATAGACCCCAAAGAGGTAGATACAGGCGCCCGAGGGGCAGAGGACAATCCCAAGGATCGTTTAGAGGCAGACAATGGCAAGCTCCTACACAAAGAGGTGGTGAGGATAACTCGCAATCATTCAGAAAGCAAGCCCAATGACTTTCCCCTTTGCATGCCAAGCAAGACTCAAATGGCAGCCCCCTTAGGAGGAAAACTGGCATTATTTTCAAAAAATTGGCATATTGTCACAAAAGACAAATGGATCCTGGACATTATAAACAGAGGTTACAGATTCCATTTTCACATCCTTCCAAAAATGAGAGGCATGCCAAACCTGCCACACAATCAAAGGGCAGAGGCACAAAGGCAAATTACAGATCTCATAGACATGAAAGCTATTCAAGAGGTACCTACGCATCTAACAAGGTCAAGGTTTTTATTCCAGACTATTCCTGGTACCAAGGAAGGGAAAAGATTGGAGACCTATTTTGGACCTATCCATCCTAAACACATTTCTACTGCACCAAAATTCAAGATGCTCACTCTACAGCAGCTTCTTCCCATGCTGGGCAAGGAGTCTTGGCTGGTAACATTGGACCTCAAGGAGGCATACCTGCATGTCCCAATCAGACAAAATTGCAGAAGATACCTCAGATTTCTTGCAGGTTCAACCCATTATCAATTCTCTGCATTGCCCTTTGGCTTATCTACTGCGCCCAGAGTATTCACGAAATGCCTGGCATTAGTAATTGCCTACTGCAGACTTCAAGGGATACAAATATACCCCTATTTGGACGACTGCTTGATCCAAGCGGACAGCAAGCACATTCTTCTGAAACATCTGGCTTATGTAATAATGTCGTTGAACTCTCTGGGATACACAGTCAACAAAGAGAAATCAAGGCTAATACCCTCTCAGAAGATAATTTTCCTGGGTGCCAACTTGGACACAAACACCCAGATGGCCTATCTCACGCCAGAGAAGCAGGGGCAACTAACGCAATACTTCAGAGCACTAGCAAATTGCACCAGGCTGACTGCAAGGAAAATCATGCAGGCTCTGGGATTCATGGCATCTTGCATCTTACTAATCCCATCTGCAAAGCTGCATATGAGGAAACTTCAATGGTACCTGAAAAACCTATGGTCTCAGCACAGCCACAGTTTGGAAACAATAATACCACTAATTCCATGTCTACAAAAGGAATTTCTGTGGTGGGCTCAAGCATGCCAAACAAACAGAGGTCTTCCATTCAGCAAGCCTCAAGCAAATCAAGTCATCACAACAGACGCCTGGGGGCGCACATGACAGATCGGTGCATTCAGGGCAAATGGTCCCAAAAAGAAAAGCACCTTCACATCAATCAAAAGGAAATGCTAGCAGTAATAAATGCTATTATAGCTTTCAAAGACCTTCTGCAACCAGGTCAACTATTGATAAGAACGGACAACACCACAGTAATGTGGTACATAAACAAACGGGGAGGAACACATTCATACCCCCTATGCAGACTGGCCATGTCACTTTGGAACATGGCCATGGACTTACAAATCGAACTACAAGCACAGTACTTGCCAGGCAAGGAAAACTCGCTGGCAGACAACCTAAGCAGAAATATGACAGATCCACACGAATGGAAGTTGCATCCAAAAGTTTTTACAGAGATAATCCAAGCATGGGGAAGGCCAGACATAGATCTCTTTGCCTCCCACAAAAATCACCAATTGACAAAATTCTGCTCAAGGATTTTCCATCCAAAGGCCTGGAGAGTGGACGCTCCCTCTTTCAGTTGGACATCAATGACAGTTTATGCCTTCCCACCTCTTCCTCTGCTGCCCAAAGTTTTATTGAAAACCAGAGCAGACAGACCAAAGATGATTCTCATTGCTCCAGACTGGCCAAGACAACACTGGTACCCACTCCTGAGGAGCGTGACGCACTCCCCACCATGGACCCTGCCTCTAATGCCTCTTCTCCTGACTCAGCACAGCTTCAAAACTCTTCACAGCCAGCTAAAAACACTCAATCTAGCCGCATGGAAGATTCCTTAGCATCACAACAGACCCTACTCTCCAAGGAGGTGCAGGATGTCATTTTGGAGGCCAGAAGGCCGTCAACTAGAAAAGCTTACTCCGCAAAATGGAAACGGTTTTGTGTCTGGAATGAGAAAAAGGGCCAGGATCCCGGAAAACTGAATTTACCTCAAATACTACAGTATCTAGCTGAGCTGGTAAGCAGTGGACTTTCATTCTCCTCCATCAAAATCCATGCCTCAGCCATTTTTGCAGAATACAACACTGATCCACCCTTATTCTCTCACCCTCTCTTAAGACAGTTCCTCAGAGCGGCTAAGAATCTAAGACCCCCAAGGAAACAACCAATACCTGCTTGGGATCTCAATTTCATTCTGGAAAAACTGACCTTGCCTCCCTTTGAGCCAGCTGCCTCATCAAATTTGCAATATTTGTCATGGAAAACAGCTTTCCTTTTGGCTATCACCTCAGCTCGTAGAGTTTCAGAACTACAAGCTCTCATGGCTGTGCAGCCTTTTATCATCTTCCATCAGGACAGAGTTTCCTTACGAACCAACCCGTCCTTTATGCCTAAAGTGGTATCCAGGGTAGCTTTGAATCAGGCCATACACTTACCTACCTTTTATCGTAATCCTCAAAACAAAGGGGAGAGATTACTACATTCCTTGGACATCCACAGACAACTGCGTTATTATTTGGACAGAACAAAGCCTTTTAGAAAATCAGAACAGCTCTTTGTGTCCTATGCTATAGGAGCTCAAGGAAAGTCAATTTCCAAACAGACAATCTCAAAATGGATAGCCCACTGCATACGCTTTTGCTGTTCTTTTCATGGCAAAACTGTACCTACAGGCATCAGATCTCACTCCACAAGGGCCACAGCTACCTCTGCAGCTTTCCTCAGAGGAGTTCCTACCAAAGATATTTTGTAAGCAGCCACTTGGAGTTCTGTGCATACCTTCTCCAAGCACTACCACCTACCATTATACTCCAAAACTAGAGCTGGCTTTGCCACTGCAGTCTTGCAGGGCATCCTGGCTCCTCCTAGTTCCACCTAGTGCCTACCACCCCTTTCTTAGCTTTGGGATTCTACCCATCTGTTATGACTACAGCTGTATGCACGATGAACATAGTACAGTTTTGTACCTACCATAAATGTAGATGTTCGAGTGCTAATACAGCTGCAGTCCAGGTTTCCCTCCCTCCTTCCCCTCTTGGGACAGGCCTATTGGCTAACACCTCCTCATACAACCTGATTGGGGTATTCATTTATGGTGTATTTGCTTGCAACTACTGTATTTTGATTATATTGCATTGCTTTATTACACAAATTTATGTATTGCCTTCCTTCTGGGGTCCCCTGACATCTGGGACAAGAAAAACGGAAGAAAATGGCGTTGGCTGGTTCCTTTATACCCCTGTCACACTGACGTCAGGGAAGAAGCGACGACAACCGACACCGGACCTAGACTTTGGAATTCGGCCGACCGAGGACCCGCCTGACGGCAGGAGAACCCATCTGTTATGACTGCAGCTGTATTAGCACTCGAACATCTACATTTATGGTAGGTACAAAACTGTACTTTTTCCCCTGACGAAAAGAGAAGTAACATCTGTCCCCAATAACTGAGGTCAATTTGTTGTCCGCCAACAAAATGCTCCACTGTTTCTGCACTATGTTCATAAGTGCCCCTGTGTTGCGACCATATGTGATGACCATCCTCAAAATGTTTTGGTCTGCTGCTGTTTTAGTTTTATATTGTAAAAGATTGTCCCTAACTTGTGTAGTGGCCCACCCACTGGCCATGGCGATGTTCCCTGTTTTATAACCTCTGTTCCGAAATCTACAGACAAGATCCTCTTTGTATTTATTAAAAGTAATATCATCTGAACATATGCGTCTGACCCTTATGAACTGAGATTTGGGGATGTTACATATCACATGTTGAGGGTGGAGGCTGGTGGCATGGAGTACGGAATTATATTGGGGGTATTTTCTGTAAATTTGTGTACGTAAGGTATTATCCACATTTCTTGAGATGGTCACATCCAAGAATGTTGTTTCCTGTAAATGGAAATTCACCTTGAACTCAATCCCCCACTTATTCTGGTTAAGATATTCTACACATATAGGGTCATTCATGTTTTGTTCAGAGTGCCCCAAATTAGTAACTCCTAGTCCAAAGACTTGTAAGTCGTCTTTATCAGACGATAGTCCCTTAATGATGGTAGCCAGGTCCATACCTTGTATCAACCTGGGTTCAGTACATTCTTGGTATGTTCGGCTGAACATGTCCTTACGAATAATGTATTTCACTTTCATGGGCAAAGTTATTGGCAGTTATAGGGCCCCAGCAATGGGGGCCTCATTTGCCCCCATTTATGCTGATTTGTTTTTGGCTTATCTAGAGGCTGAATTAATTTATGATCCCAACCATAACATCTGTCTGGGGGAAATGGACATTTGGAGGCGGTACCTGGATGATTGTTGGATGGTGTGGAGGGCTGATGTGGCTTATCTTTTGGAGTTTGTAGAATATCTTAACCAGAATAAGTGGGGGATTGAATTCAATGTGAATTTCCATTTGCAGGAAATAACATTCTTGGATGTGACCATCTCAAGAAATGTGGATAACACCTTAAGTACACAAATTTACTGGAAATACCCCCAGTATAATTCCCTACTCCATGCCACTAGCCTCTACTCTCAACATGTGATACGTAACATCCCCAAATCTCAGTTCTTAAGGGTCAGACGCATATGTTCAGATGATATTACTTTTAATAAATACAAAGAGGATCTTGTCTGTAGATTTTGGAACCAAGGTTCTAAATCGGGGAACATTGTCATGGCCAGTGGGTGGGCCACTACATAAGTTAGGGACAATTTTTTACAATATAAAACTAAAACAGCAGCAGACCAAAACATTTTGAGGATGGTCATCACATATGGTCGCAACACAGGGGCACTTATGAACTTATTTCTAGCCAATCGTGGTTCAGACTGGGTTAAATACCCTGTTTCTGGCTCTTGCTCAGCCTTCTATGTGGGTCAGCCTTCCAGGCCACTTAGAATTAGGATCTCTGAACACGAGCGATGTCAGGAATCACAAATTGGCTATTGCATTATACAAACATACACCCAAGCACCCTACTGCTTCTTTGTACTTTACAGTTATTGACAGAATTATTGGGGACAGGGCATCTAAAGGTGGTTGGCACCTGATACTAAATGCTTAGGAGAAGAAATGGATAATTAAATTGGGTGGACTTTTTAGCCCTGGCTTGAATGAGCATTTATAACAATTAATTAGATGCTGTTTAACAATGAATTAACCAGTGTCTATAAATAATCTTTGCTCTGCCTCAATTCACTATTTTTTGTATTTGCACTGAAGAAGGCTGGGATAACCAAAAACGGTTTGCTTATCCCTAGTAGTATTATGGTGTTTATATAATTAAATAGATTTTTGGCAACATAACACAGTGCTGGCCTTGGTTCTTTGAATTGATTTCTAAGCATACCATCTCCTCACGGATGTTATTCTTTTCAAGGAAAATGTTTCTCCTCATCTGTAAAGGCACATTCTGCAAGGGCGGTTCCCTCTGTGCTTTTTTAAGATTTTGGATATAAATTCCTTCCTTGAAGTTGCTACTTGATCCTGTGTTCATACTTTCACTAAGCATTACAAGTTGGATGTTATTTCCAGGGCCAGGGTAGGCTTTGTCAGGGCAATCTTGCATGGGTTTGTAGAGGGGTCTTCTGTGCCTTCCTCCTCCCAGGTTTCTTCTTGAGGTTTTGTGTTCTCCCTTAGGTAGAACATTTCAGTGATATGGAAGAACATAGTACAGTTGTGTAAAATCTTACTGTAACAGTAGATGTCCTTCTCTTCTCTGTTGCAGTATTTGCTCCTCCCTCCTGCCCCCTCTGGTCTAGCTCTTGCCCTCCTGACTTAGGGACTCATTTTCTTCCTTCTGGATGCATATGTTATCCTTGTGTCTAAGGGTATTAAATTCTGAGTGTGTGTACCCGTATATCACCTTTATGCCCTATGCCTTACGTGGGGAGCATATGTGTGATGTACAATGCTTGTAAGAACTAAAGGCTTTGGTGAACTGGCTTGATGTTGGGCTATCCTTAGCAGGAGATCCCTTAGGTAAAGAATACTGCAACTCTGAAGAGAAGGACATCTACTCTTATGGTAAGATTGTACACAACTGTACTTTATAAAGGACCTGGGCACTTCTGCAACAGTGAACTCTCCTTCAACCACCATGTGTCTGTGATTATTAGGGAATCTCACCCTAGCCTAGCTGATTACCAAAGGTATATGTTATAACTTCAAGGATCTTATAATCCCTCTTTACTCTGGCCTTATAAGATCTGTAATGGAATATGAATGCTACTTTTGGTGTGTACCAGTCCAGACATAATCCAGCTCAAGAATCCCAATGGTTCATTAGTTAAGAAGTCAAGAGACATTGTGTCATGACCTTTGCAGAGGTCTATTCTTTTCAATCTCATACAAACTCCTAGGAGGATGGCCTCTGTCTAGCATGCAAGGCATCAAACCATTAATCCTCCTAAAACACAAACAAGAGACCTAACCTTCCACTGCAACATAAATGCAACTTCTTGATATAGTAGACACCTTTCCCAAAGAATACTACTTCTTTGGAAACAGATTTCACCTGTACAGTAAACAAAGTAGTGCCTAACCATCTGCAAACACAACCTGGGTGATTGTATGACAGACAATGAATACACATCAGAGTAATCCCCACAATCCCTTATTAATAGGGATTGTGTAAGGATTTACACTGATTAGGCTCAAAAATGAGCTTCCTGGTCAACTGCTTAGAAATAACCTACAAAACTATGAACCAGATAATCCCAAGAGGGCATGTGCTTCTCTACAGTGATAGTGCATCTATGTCTCATTAAGTGACTTTGTAAATTGCCACACTGTAGGTAAATGGAAACTGAAAGAAATTAATTGTAGGATTATAGATTGAAGTGCAACTGAGACAGTCAAACCCAGTAGTACAGAGTACATCTCATTGGAAGCGTGTCACTTTAATTCGCTGTACTGAACTATCAGGTGCTGTTTTATATGATAAAACAGTCAATGCCAAATGTTCACGTAGCTAAATCTTCCCTTTGGTTTCTGGAGACCTTCCTGTTTTTGGTAGTAAACTGTGTAGAATTTTCTAAATCAAGGTTAACATTCAGTAAAACTGCTTTTTTGGTAGGGTTGTTTGTAAAAGGAAACTGTAGCAAGAACTACCCTCTAGAATAACTAAGAAAATTATTTAGCATAAATATAAATGTAAAACAACTGGGCATAAATGCAAATATAAAATAAGTGAGACACCACAGGGTCAGTCGAAAGGTATTAATTTAATAGCCAGCATAACAGGCTTAGGACAATAATCGTTTGATCAAAATTGATTGACAGGCTACAGGAAATCTCAGTTTTTAAACATTTCTAGATTAACAAAGTAATACCCATGTTTAAGGGCTGTAACCAATTAATTAGGTCTGTTCTAATTGTGAAAATATCTTGGGTGTTGCAGTTATTGTTTATCATGACTTTTCATTTTTTCCTGTTAAAAATGGACATTGTCCTTTTGACTTTCAGAAAGTCTTTATAATATCAAAATGGCCTTATAAATAAATAAATACAGTAGGATATATATATATAAATATATATATATATATCTCAAACTATGTAGATGTTTGTACTACAAAATGTATCTTAGAAATAGCGTTACTGTGATTTACACAACCTGTAAACCAGACTGCATGGTAGTTTTGCACAATAAAGTAGTAAAATAAATGCTGCCACGTGCTTTGTATCAATGTTGCTGCTGCTGTAAAGTAGTCTCCGTGTTTATGCAGATAGACATTATTATATAAATAGGTTTAATGTAATGTCATTTTTAAATTAGCATTCTTAGCAATATTAAAAAAAACTTTTTAAACAAATAATATAGTACTGTGCATGTTGACACAGATGTGATTTTTATCCAAATCATTCATAAAACTACATACAAATAAATAAGTGATATTGATACCACAGATCAAGGATGTGACCTTTTCAGGTCATATTATGCCTGCAGCTGTCTAAATTAGTGCACTAAACAGGTACACAGCTTTCAAAATAAATAGTATTTTTAATAGAAGGAACAGCTGAAAATAATGCATACATTCTAAATACTTGCTGGCAACATTGGAGACAGAGCTATCCAGTCTTCCTAAATGCCAAATAGGTTGGAGGCAGAAAAATAAGAATTTGTGAGCACAATTTTATTTTATTTATTTTATTTTACATTTGTTAACCGGGAAATTCCAACTGGACTAGGTCCATTTACAGCGAAGGCCCGGGGAGAAAAGCTGCACAAAAGTAAAAACATTTTTTTACAGAGTAGTACAAAACAAGAGCAGAATATTTATATACAGAGTAGAATGGCAATCATGAAGATTATTAAAGAAAAAATGTTCATATATTTACAATAGAAATGCAAGCAGACAATACACTTTGGTGGTAAAAGACGTTACAAATAGCAGAGGTAGAACTTACTTATAGGCTGAACTCAAGAAACTATTTGAGTTGTAGTGCTATACAAGAGTTACAGCACCTAACTTGGAAGGGTTGGAGGAGGAAAAGGCTAGGAAAGTTGTAAGTTTAAGTAATATAGGAACACAGCCAGGTATTGATTAGATGTGATTTGAGGGAGTTTTTGAATTGTGAGGTGGTATTGGCATTGGTCAGTGAGGGGGGAAGGCAGTTCCAGTTCCTAGCAATGGAGTGGGAATAAAGCACTTTTCCTGCAGTGTTATTTGCTCTAGCGATACAGAGGAGAGATGTATCAGAAGAATGGAGAGGGTGATTAGCTGTGTAGTGTGTAAGTAGAGTTAGTGATGGGGTTTTATTAGGGTATTTGAGAATATTGTAAGCAGTGACTAACTGGTGGTAATTAAGTAGTTGCGGTAGTTCTAGCCAATTTAGGTCTCTTAGAGCAACACAATGATGTATTTGGTATTTTTAACAAACTTTGCTTTCTTACTGTAGCATGACTTAAGTTTATCTAGATCTGTTTTCCTGATTTGGGTGAAAACTGGTGCTGCATACATTAGTGTGGACAATAAATGAGTCTGAGCTAGAGTGAGTCTTGCTTGGTCTGAGAGAAAGTTTTTGTGTCTATATAGTGTGCCCATTTTTTGTAAACTTTATTTATGGTTTGCGAGATATGAACATCGAAGTAAAGGTTTTTGTCAATTTCAATGTCAAGTAGTTTGGTATGGTTAGAAGGGGAAATAGTAGTACCATTTTTAGAAGTGATGGTGAAGGAGATAGTAGAGGTTTTTGATTTGTTAGGGATAAATAGTAGTAATTTAGTTTTGTTGGGGCTTAGGATGAGTTGAATATCACAAATCATTTTTCAATAGAGTTAAAAGTTTCCTGGGTAAGTTGTTGCAGAATGGATAGAGATGGGGCTGTACAGATGAAAGTTGAATCATCTGCATATTGAATAAGTGTGGCATGCTGGGATGAACTATGTAGATTATTGGTGTAGATAGAAAAGAGAAGTGGACCCAGTATTGAACCTTGTGGGACACCTACGGTGGTGGGAAGTTGAGAGGACAGTGTATCTTGCTGTTGGACTGACTGTTGCCTGTCAGATAAGTAGTTTGTGAACCAGGCAATGGTAGATGGGGCAAAGGATACTGAGGCAAGAGAATCTCGTAGAATGGGGTGTGAAACTATGTCGAATGCTTTGGAGAGATCCAAAAAAAATGGCAGATGTGAAGTTATTGTTGTTCCTATATTCGTTAACTAGATTAGTGAAAGAGAGAAGAGCACCTATGATGTGGGTGGAAGCCATGTTGTGTGGTAGACCGTAGTTGATGTGTGCTAAGGAATTTCATGATTTGGGGGTGGATACACTTCTCCAGAATTTTAGAAAGAGGGGATAGAATAGCAATGGGTCGGTAGTTTGAGAAGTCATAAGAGTTCCAACCTTTATGAAGAGGAATGATATATGAAACTTACCAGAGTTTTAGTACATAAGATTCCTGTATGGAGCGGTTTATAAGGATGGAGACTGGGTAAGATATGGATTCAGCAGCCAGTTTTAGGAAATTTGCAGGTAGGTTATCAGATACAAGGGTTGTAGGTTTTAGTTTTAGAAGGTGTTTATAGAGGTGGGGACTGGTGAAAGAGTAAGGGGAGGAATGAGGAATGCTTTCTGGATGATTAGTAGGGGTGCATGAAGGGCTAGTTTTGGATAGTTGGTTGGATATTATCAGAATGGATTTTATAAAGTGGTGGTTAAATTGACTGGCTATGTCAATGGTATTGCTTGTGGAGTTAGGGACTGGAGTAGTGGTTCTCCCTGGTTTTAGTAAGGAATTGATAGACTGCCAGAATTTTTATGTTTTTTTTTTTTTTTGAGTATTTGCTTTGGGCTCCTAGGAAGTAATTCTGTTTATCATGTCTGGTCTGTAGTTTGGCCTGATTTCTAAGCTGTTGGTAGTTTTCTTTAAAACAGATGGTGTTTTCATTTTTACATATTTTCCAGGCTTTATCTCTGTGCTTTAGTAGGATTCTAGTTTCTGTACTTAGCCATGCTACATAATTAGCTTTCAATCTAACTTTCCTAGTAGGTGTAGGTCTGTTAAGGATGTTGATAAAAGTAGCATTAAAGTAGTCAATTGCCTGGTCTAATCCAAGAGTTTTTAGTGGTTTCCAGTTACAATAACTTAGAACAATGTTGAGGTCATTAGGGTTTAAGTTGTGATCATCTTGTACTAGTCTATGAATTATGGATTTCAGTATGAAAGCATGTTTACATAGTAGGAATGTGGGGAGGTGGTCACTAAGGCCATCTGGTAGGAAACCTGTCTGGTAATTTTGTTTGGGGTAATTGGCCAGTATCCAATCCAGAATTGATTGTCTATGTGCTCTTTTGTCTGTTCTAGTGGGTTCTTGAATTAGTTGAGAGAACCCATAGAGATTGATGTGATTAGTGGGGTTTTTGGAGTTATAGGATGTCCAGTCAGTGTTCAAGTCGCCTAGTAGGATAGTTTCTTGTGGTAGATTGTCTTTTGTCCACTGTAAGATTTCCTCAAATATGGTAGAGTTGCTTCCTGGAGGAATGTAACAGCAGAGAATGTTGATTTTTTTTTGTTTTGTTTAAGCAAAGGACTGAAGAAAGGATTTTGGCAGTATGGAATTTAGGTAAAGGGGTTTGAAGTTGTGTGTTTTTAAAGAGAATGGCTACTCCACCTCCTTTTCTGCCTAGTCTATCCAGTCTTAGGGTGTTACAACCTGGGGAGAGGAATTCTTCATTTTGGATTCTAGGTTTTAGCCATGTCTTTGTGATGGTGAGTATATCAGGGGTGTAATGGGTTATAAATGCATGCAGTTCAGGAATCTTATTAGCAATACTTCTTATGTTTATATTAAGAATTAGTAGGTCAGATATATGTTTGGATTTGAGTGGACCTGGGTTAGGGTGTACATCACCAGAGATTAAAAGCCTCTTTATGGTTGATATTACATGTTTGAATGTGTATGTTATTCCTATGCTGGATCTATGTGAGCTTTTTTTAGTGCTAAAACTTTGTGTGCTAACATTGTGTATAAAAGGTGCAATATTAAGATTGAGAATTGTGGGGCTGATAAAGAAGTATATGTGAGTTTCTGTGAAAATAGAAACGTGTTGTATGGAATAAGGTGTTATTTAGAGGTAAATTAGTATGTATTAATGTGATGTAGGCTAATGTTGGGAGGGCTAATGAGAGACATGCAAGTGTAATTTTCATTTTGTATGATAGAGACTGTTAGGAAAATGGCTACTAGGTGATTAAGGTGATGATGTAAGGTATTTGAGGTGGTGTGGGGGTGTGGTTAGTAGAGAAGTGTAACTTAAAGATGAGAGTGGTGTATAGAGAGTTAATCAGAAGATGATATGGAATTGGTTGGTCTATGTATAGGTCAGGTGTGGAGGTCAGGTGATGTGGGGTTAGATTAAATGTAGGTATAGTGAGGCAGGTGGGAAATGGAGGCAGGGGAGCGGAGTGAGCAGAGCTCAGCGGGTTATAACTAGGCTACGAGATTGCCGAAACAATCCGGTTTCACTTTCAGCAAAGATAAATGCCCAGGATTATCTATACTGACTTTGTTTTACAAAGTACCTTAGTTGTATCTGTGGGATTAGTTTGGGAGGTCAATGGTAAGCTGCTAGTGCTGTGGAATCCCCAAGCGATAATTTACAGTGTTATCACTTACAACGCAATACAGATAAAACTAATGGAGTAAATAAAACAAAAACACCTTGTTTGTTTGATGTTTCACATGGCTGCTTGTTTTTTGTTTTTTTATTTTATTTTAACTAAGTGACACTTGCTGTACGAGGCTTTCACTGAGATGAGCTGGGTTGGGCTAGGTGGAATAAGTAACAGAATCCTAGGAAATGAGAAGGAGATATGGGTGCAGGTTAGAACAAACTAATAAACACCTTAACAAATTCCCATTTTTCTTTTACATATCACTTTTATAACACAAATGATACTAGTACTGTTGATTATTTAAACATTTGCAACATAGGTATATTTGTTAGTGTTAAAGGGAGTTAATAAAAAATCACTTTCCCAACTAATATACATTAGAAAGTATACAGATTGAATATTAACTACAGTCAAACACCTGCTTACCCAGTAAGTTAAGCAATTACAACATAGATATTGTTAATACCGTCCCTAGGTAAATTAAACAACAATCACATTTCAAACTACCACTCATTAGAAGTGTTAGGAATTGCATTATACACAGGAGACTGTTTCCTACGTATACAGTCACCTACTTCTTCAGTAATTGCATACAATATAGGCCTAATAAATGGGCTGATGTACACACGTACTCTACAACACCAAACAACGCCTAAATATTCTTAGCTTGGTTCCTTAATAAGTTAGATAAACGTGCTAGAGAAAATCAATACTGTGGCCCAAGATATCGGCGCTAAAGTCGCTATATCCAAGACGTATAGGACTAAGGTCCTATCTAGAATATGTAATACACACAGTTTAAAGCCCATATAAATTTAATACATTTACCTACACTGTGTTTAGTAGTACAATATTGTAGACAGGCTAATATCAATATGTTAGGCACATTTAACAATAGTTCAACCGTTTATATTCAAAATAAAAAACAGTTGCAAAACGCTAACATGAGAGCAGGGGAAAGCATACCACAAACAGAGTTCTGCAAGCACTACCAGTTTGAAAATGATGACCTGAGGCAGGAATACTATAATACTTCTCTAAAAATGCATTTGGTGAGCTTTCTGACTTATTAATAAGCAGTAAAATAATTTGTGGTTTAAAAAGTGATGCAACAAGTAGACAAGCCCATCTACATGACATGCAGTGTTAAAGCCCAGTGTTGGGCAGAAAGATGGGGAGTGATCAGCTGATGCCAGCTTGCACATCCTAGAAGGATAGAATTGATCCAACTCACTGTAGTGGTGGCATCTGCTGGAAAGAGAGGCACAGCTGTACCAAGCAATGTCGAGATGATAGCCTTAGTTGGGCATAGGTAGGAATGTGCACAGTCGTTGAATGTGCACGCATTAGCATCAGGCTGTGAAATTTGAAAACTCCTGATGGCTGTCTAGACTATGTCCTCTTGTTATCTGTCTCCCCACATAGGATTGAATGGCTTGACTGTTTGCAGGAGATATATTATAGAAAAAAGAAGATACAGGTTATTCAGACAAACAGGCTTGACCTTTCCAGCAGTAGCATAGCTAGGGCAGGACAAGAGGGGCAAATACTCCAGGTGCAAGGTCAGACTATCCCAATCTCTAAGGCAATACTGGCATTTACTGTCAAACCCAATTGCTGTAATGTTCCATGTATATTCTAACCTGTAGCAAACTGTTTGCTACATTCTTGCAAGCAGTTTGGTGCAATTTAAAAGTTAAAAAAAAAAAAAACATCTTTTTTAAACTAAAACCTGAGCACTGTAGCACTCCACACAGGCAAGGTATAAACTGTAGTAACTGGTTGCTACATTTGTAGCAAGCAGTTGCTACATTTTAAAAGAAGATTTTTTTAATCTAAAACATGAGCGCCATAGTGCTGCATCCAGGTAGCGTATAAACTGTAGCAACTGTTTGCTGTATTTGTAGCAAGCAGTTTTGTATAGTTTAAAAGAAGATTTTTGTTAATAAAATGTGTTGGAGGTTTGGGGTAGGCACATAAATGAGACCAAAGTGTCTAGGGTGTGTGGGGGGGGGGGGTTATGCATCTGGCCACTTGGTTGATGTGCAAGTAGAAGGAATGTCCTTTTTTTCTCTCTTCAGTAGAAGAGCTGAGAGTGTTGGGGCACTGGTTCGTGGTAGTGGCACAGGGCACTGTTTGAGCTAGCTATACTTCTGCTTTTCCAAACTGTAAATCTGTACAGAGTAAGTGAAGTTACTGGTTCACGGCAAAAAAAATAATTTGTAACAACATGTATGCTATAATTATTTGAAGTCTGCTTTAGAGATCTTTTCTGATAAGACACAATGCCGGCAAAAAAACTACAAGCATTGTTTGTGACTCCCTGCTGAGTGAGGAAAGTCAGTCTATATTTTTGTCTGTGAGTTGCATAAAGTGATAGAGATGCTTTCTGTCTTACCTTCTCCATTTTGTTTTAAGAAATCAGCTTAGTCTGGTGTTTTTTGTTCTATGTGGCAGATAGACACTCATGTTTTTTTTTTCCATTGACTAATTTGTTTCTTGAGTGATACTTAAATACACAGAGAATTTTTGCCTTTGTCTTCTCTGATAAGACTCAGTACCTGCAAAAAATACATGCACTGTTGGTGACTCCCTGCTTGGTGAGGAAAGTAAATCTATATTTTTTGCCTGTGAGTTGCTAAACTGATAGAGCTGCTTTCTGTTTTGCCTGCTCCATTTTGTTTTCTGTTTTAATAAATCTACTTGGCCTGGTGTTTTTGTTCTTTGTGGCAGATAGACACTTAAAATTACCTTGGTTGCACATTTTTCCATTGGTTTATTTGTTTTTTTGAGTGCTATTTAAATATACAGAGAACTTGTATATTTGTCATCTCCGATAAGACATAAGGCCTGCAAAAACTACAAGCACTATTGGTGACTGCCTGCTGGTTACTTTTCCTACCCACCCTCCCATTCCTTCATCTGCTCCTCCCTTTCTACATTGCTGTTTATATCTTAAATTATTTATTTGCCTTTCTTGTGCTTATTTAAAAAGTGCATTTTGCCTCTCATTATTTGTTCTACTGATTTACTTGCTCTGAATTCGTTATCTAGCTAGCAGTTACATAAAGTATTGCATTTTTTTACATTCTAGCAAGTTCTTTTCTATGTTTTTACACCAAGAGGACAGTGGCAGAGGGTGGTAGCCTTGTCTGTACAAGTTGAGGAATCACACTAGAGACTCCTTCATGTAGTTGTTTTATTGGCTGAATGGCTTATTAACCAGCTTACTTTGCTTTTAGTGCCTGTATAAATTCTGTACAATTGAGTGGCTGTTGGCTAATTTCTACAAAGCAAAGTACTTTTATTGAACAATCACACTTTTATAAGCTGTTTAAAGTAAACTGCTGTTATTTTGAATTACGTATTGCCTTTCCTTAAGTTTGTTTCTGGTAGCATTTCACTCCGGACACACCTTTACTCTGCTTTTTCATTAGGAGAACTGGGATTATTAATCTAATGGCAGTAGGTATTTATCTGGTATATCTTGAGTTGAGAAGCACACAAAAGGGCTCTAAGTGTAGTCTTTTTATTGGCCAGAGGGCTCAGTAGTCAGTTTTTGGTATTTCCAGTGCTGGTATAAATTGGGCACATTTGCATGGAGCTGCTCACTGTGCCAGTGCCTTGTACAGATGCAAACATCTGGAAACATTGCTAATTTGCATTATACTGGGAAAGTTTAGTGAGTTATTTATTGTTTTTTGCACTTCTTTAAAGTTGTATTTTCAAACTGCTGTAAGGGCTGCTGTTCTAAACTGAAATACATTATATCCAGTGTTTCTTAGTTAGTATATGCTTCTGTTTGAGGATCCTTAAAACTTGGACTCCAAACCAGTTGTTTTACATTAAGGGGTTCAAAGTGTGCATTCTTGTGGCTGGAGAGAGCACTGCTTTCACCTATATAAGCTGGGAATTGCTGGTGGAAAGGTTGTATGCTTACCTGACTGGTCTTGGGGTATAGTTAGTATAAAATTTGCTTTTTTCTGATGGTCTATACGCCTCACATTTGCAAGAAGCTGCTGTTCACATAGCGGTGATTAATGGTTCCTTTTATACATGAAATCACCAGTTGAAAGTTGAAATTTCCCATATAAAAACCACCTCAGTCTGACGTTGCTCACAGGACAACTAGTTTGCTCAGTGAGCAGTATTTTTGTATTTAGTTAGGACTATTAAGGTCTATCGTACCTTATTATAGCACTCAAGATTATTGCTGCTCAGAGAGCATGTGGTTTGGTGCTGGGCAGCATTCTCTGGTTAGGTTAACTGTAGATTATACCAAGTAAACCCCCTTCCCTCATCCAGTTACAAACATCCTTCACTCCTATTCCTTAAAGTGCACATTAGGACCTGCAACCATGGGTGAGAACGTTCCTGCTATCTCTGAATCCAGCTTGGTGGACATTGGCATCCTAAGGTAATGTAGCAATTGCCTTATGTACAGTGGCAATCAATTCTTGAAAAGTCAAGTACAGTATGTGAGAGATGTAGTTACATATTGACACTGGAGGCTAGACTGTTACATACCAACACAAAAAAACTAAAACAGGTTGTGAGCGACTGATACACATCACTCACCGCACCCACAAAGGACTACACACACAAACCAACATAAGCAGAGTTGCTGACATATAACGTACCCATAACTCAAAGACCTCTCAGGTGTAGTGCTCAGAAAGTCCACATTCACACAAACAAGACAATCCCACCACATAAAGCCACATCTTATTGCGTCTCAACTACCAAGCCCATAAGATGAAACATTCCACAGCACAGTACTCTGATCATAGGAGACTCCATTGTGAGACATTCTTACCAGGCTTGATAAGGGGAAGGTTACAGTTAGTTGCTTGTCAGGGGGCCAGGATTCATACCACTAAGTACCAGTATGACTCAGTCATAGTTCATGTGAGTGTGAATGACCTGAGAGTGAGACTTACCTCCTTGGACTATATGAAGAGAGACATGATTGAGCTCTTAGAATATGCATCACAGGCAGGCATGACCCTAGCACCGAACATCATACCACCATCTCCAAGATTGATGAAACAATACCAGCAGAAAATAATTGACTTTAAAAATTGGCTTGGCTACTGGTGTTATTCCAAAGGGGTCCAATACTTGTCAGACTGGGAGGACATGGTTGATAGACCACGCTGCTTTGTCAGGGATGGTCTTCACCTGTCACCTCAAGGCTTTTGGATATTGGCCGAAATGTTATCCACTCTTATAGTGCCTTTTTAGGCATTGCCAAACAGCCATTTCAACATAACAAAAGCTACTCAGTGCAAGCTAAAGGTGCTACTGCTCAATGCTAGCAGTCTCAACAAGAAACTACACACTCTAGAAGCTCTCCTCACCCTGGAGAATGCTAACATCTTTGCAGTTACTGAAACCTGGTTCAAAGCCATGGAAAGCACTATGGCAGTACATGGCTATAATGCCTTTCATACATTCTGACCACCCACTGAACATGAAAGAGCAAAAGGCAGAGATGTATCCATCTACATAAAGGATAAGCACACGTCAAGGCTGGCCAAATAATATGGCATGCTTGAGCTACTCCAAGTCCAACTAACCATGTGAAATATCCATTACCATGTTCTTGCTAGCTACAGGTTCCCCACCATGAACCAGGAAACATTATACCTGATGTTACTAGAATCACTCACCATCCAGCCCGATAGTCGTGGGATATTTTAACTACCCCTCCATTAATTGGGAGGCATACATGACCACTAACATGTAGGCCCAAAGATTTCTTGACTTTGTAAATTCAAATTCCCTGGAGCAGCCAGTCTGCACTCCCACTAGGGGGGACAAATATTCTAGATCTGGTACTCACAAAGATGGGGGAGTGCTGCACCTTCCTTAGTGTGATATCCTCACTGGTAAGATCAGATCACAAAGCTGTCTCTCTTGAAATAAAGGTAAAACCAGTCCCCCAACTAATCCTAAAAACTTTAAGAACTTCTCTAAGGTAAATTGCCCCCCTATTAAGAGGTGGTATAGCTAGCTTCCAAGCTCCCCCAAATCCAGAAAACACAAAAACCTATGCAGAGGCCCTGTGTGACCATATAAACAACTGCATAGAAACAGCAGCACCAGACAAATAAACACTGGTCAAACCACACAAGCCACCCTGGTATTAATTGGCTTACAACAAAAGAAAGAAAATCCTGTCAAGAAGTAAGAGGGAATGTGCACATCAGAGCAAAAAGTCCCTCATTAGTCTAAACAAGCAAATCAAGAAACTAGTCAAGTCTCTGAAAGCAGACTTTGAGGTGAAAATAGCCTCCAAAGCTAAGGATTTTACCATAAGGCATTTTTCAATTGTGTCAGTAATCTTATGGGCAACACCCAACAATGTGCAAAGTTAGTTGTAGATGGCATCACCTATACTTAATCATAAGATATAGCAAAATTGCTGCCTGACAAATTCATCTCAAGTTTCACCTCCCCATCCACACCAGTTCCTCCTCAAGAAATACCCTCCTCCACTCCACTGCCAAATATCACTAAAGAACAGGTTGCCAATGTGTTCTGTAAAGTTAAAAACAAGGCTTCAGTGGGTTCTGATGATATACCAGGCTAAAAAAAATATGTACAGACATTCGGACAATAGTGATTGTGTAGATTTGCAGGCTTAAGAGTGCAGTTGAAAGTTTTATACTGATAGAACGAAACTATACCCGTGATACTTGCTCTAGTGAAGGCACCAGTAGCTCCATGAAGAATAGTAAAAAGGTATTTAAATGAATGGAAAGATTAGGTAGGTCACTAAGAGGCAATCACAGTCAAAACAATGGGTACATAGTAAGGTTACTGTTGTGAAGAAAGACAGGGTTCACATCTGCATTGTTCCACAAGATTTGAATAGTGTAATTTAAAGAGACCATTACCTATTTCTTACAGCTGAAGAAGTGATCTCAAGAATGCTAGATGCTGTTCTTTTGGGTAATATATGCAAACTATGGTTTCTCTCAGGTAAAACTAGGTGAGGCAAACAACAGATTTTATGGATTTAATACACCATTAGGAAGATAAAGATTCATTAGACTCCCATTTTGTATTTCATCAACGACAGAGGTGCTTTAAAGTGTCATTGCATAGGTAAATTACTGTTTGGAAAGGGGTCTTGAACATTATTGGTGATCTACTAGTGTATGGCCAGATACAAAGAAATTGACAAGTAACTGACACAACTGACTTGACTGGGCAGCATAATTTTAAGTTCGAAAATATAAAATATAAATACAAGTGAGAATTTTTATGAACATGTCTATGGTAAAGAAGTTTAGGAGGGAACAGACCACAAACCCTAGTAAATCATTTTCAGAATTATAAGGCATCTCCAAACTTGTGCATGATATTACTTAATTTACAGCAGTATTATTTGAAAGTAAAACACAGGCCAGAGAAGCAACTGCACATACTAGGTATACCAAATAAAGATTATAAACCAGAGGTGCATGAAGCATTGTTAGAATAAGATGTGGTGATTCCTTTGGAAGTACTGCAGTTACCAGTGATGGTAGAAAAAGGAACACACTTTTTAGAAGTGTTCTAACGCTGACTTATTTATGCATTTACTGAAAAAATTATACAATGAAAGGCTAACCTAAACAGAAGTTAGGAAAGAAATAGTCTTTATTTTCTTCCTATAAAGAAGCTTTGCATTAGGGACTTGTGGTTTAAAACAGACAAAACAGTATCAAACTAATAGAGAAAACAAATGTTCAAAATGATTCAGGAATTATCACTTCTAATAAAGTGCAAAGAAAAGCAATACATATAATGTATTGGTCTAGAAAGTGAACTCAGCTGGAATGATTAGTATTGAGTTCTGCCATTTGCATTGTTTATCATGACAACAGATTACAGGATGAGATGCTAGCATACCCAAATTAGGTTTGTTCCATTTCATATAAGCTGTGATTTCCATGCTACAACTGCAAAATAATCAAACTGACAGATAAAATTAATGCAAGTGTTTCTAGTGCATTTAAGTCTGTATTCTTGAGACAGGGTTTGCCTGATATAATCCACACTACAACATTCAGGAATTCAGAAGGTTTGTGCATGAGTGAGAATTCAAACATATACTGTCCAGTTTACAAGATTCATAGATTGATTGGCAAGTAGAAACTATAGTAGAAAATAAAAACTTCAAGGATACACCACGAGAAGTGAGGATAAAACTCTGGCTTTATTCCAAACGACACATAAAATAAGGTGATAGAGATAAGCGCTTTCGCGTGCGCTGTGCACGCTTCATCAGATCTATTTAAACAGTAATAAAACATTTCTTATATAACAAGTAGCAACCAATAAAAAGCAAACACTAATTCAATTAATTAAATTAAGTTGAATTAAGTTAATAATTGGCTCATCAATTTACAAATGACCCTAATCATGTTGCAAAGTTGCATAAAACCAATACATAACATTGCATAGCATTGTGCATCCACAATTTGCTATCTCAGCTAAAAAACTAAATTAATGTATGTTTATTCGATCCATTCGCTCTATGGCGAAGTGCACAAGAACAGTCCAAATGTACAATTCATAAGAACCATCAGCTGTTGATGTAATAAGGTTCTTCGTGAAAGAAAAGGTAACTTTTATAGATTCAAAATCCCAACGAAACTATCTGTATGTGCTTCTGCACAATAATAAGTATCATTTTGGGCTGCTTGTCTAAACTAACATTCGTTTCACGCTGGAAACATCACGTTGATTCACATTGCATCAATGCATAAAAAAACAAAATGAAATAAACCATAACAATATAAAAGGAAAAATAAGAAGAAATAAGAAAAAGAAATCATGAATACTAGCAGCTTATAACTCATAATGTCTTCTGTAAATAACTGACTGTCATGTATCAAAACCTAGAATTGTCAAGATCATGTCTAAACTTAGTCACTACGCTTCTGAATATATAAACATAAACATAAATACTATGAGTAGTTGAAGAATGTACGTATGAAAAACTATCTATGGTGTATGAAATTGTATTGTGAGATTTGATGTATATATCCGAATAACAAATCTACTTGGAATAATCCTAGAGTATCACTAATGAATGAAACTATCCACTAATTTTAAAACTGATTATAAAACTATATGTGACTAATATAAAAATGTATATGTGCAAAATATATAAAATATATATATATATATATAAATATCCAAATGTATAATTTTTAATGACATGTTTATGAAATTTTATTTAATCACAGGTCGCTAGTCTCACTAGTCAATGACACACCTTAATAGTCCAACATATGTCAGTACAATATCTCAAATTCTACCACAAAAAAAAATTTTGTTGAACTAAAATAATTAACTATAAACATAGAAATTAATGTTGAGAGCAAAAGTGCATGATAAAACGTGAGTAACAATTACCAATAGAAATTCAAATACAGTAAAGCATAACATCATGACATCACAGCTCATGATATCTCAATAACAGTTCCAAGAATATGTAAAATGTGAAAAAGTGAACTAAAATAATTAACTATAGACATAGAAGTTAATGTTGAGAGCAAAAGTGCATGATAAAACGTGAGTAACAACTACCAATAGAAATTCAAATACAGTAAAGCATAACATCATGACATCACAGCTCATGATATCTTAATACAGTTCCAAGAATATGTAAAATGTAAAAATGTGAAAGTATAGACATGTACATGTCTACATAATGCCAATTTCTATAATTATAAACTAAGCAACTGATGACATGTTGCCCATCATAAAACTGGGATTTATAAATCTCATCTCAAAAAAGAGAGAGAGAACATGTCTTGTTTTATTTCATTAGAATGCCATATGAATAAATGAGACTGGCATATGGGTAGAGTGAAATAATACTATCACATGTTCAGTTCATGTATGTTTCATGACCCTAACAGCCTAAACTTTCAGTATTCATTATTTCCATACTAAAATAAATGAAGGTGTAAAAGCACCATAGGTCAGTCTACTAATGGCATATTAGCTTAAGAAATAGTCTGTGCCCTAACAGCTCGATATCATACGAACTATAATACAAATTCCATAAAGCAGCTTGATGCATAAATACTAATGATGTTGTAATGTCATGATTAAATCTATTATCTCATGTAATGCAAATGAATGAGAGCTGATATTAAACATATTTCTAGTGGTTGACACATACCAGAACTAACCTGGAAACATTATCTCTGTTCCAGGATAGGTTTTAAAGAGATGTAGTTGTTGATTCCAGGTTCCCTATGTGCCCCAGATCTAAATATCCAATCTAGTTCTAGTTTCGCTAAATGATTAATGTTATCCCCCATTCTAATGTTCATTCTCACTACTTGCAAGACCCTAAACTTAAATTCATGTGTAGGATTTAAGTTTATGTGTCTAGCCAGGGCATTCAATTCGTTGTTCTTACGGATGTCATAAATGTGATTGTACATACGTTCTTTTAGTCTTCTTTTGGTTAGACCAACATAAAAGGCTTGGCAGGATGTGCAATTTGCCATGTAAACCAAATTTGTGCTATTACAATCATAATGCCCTCTTGGTTTAAATTCAAAGAAACCTTCCGGATGTCTGTAACATTGTGTAGTTGTAATGAACTTGCACATATTGCAAGTGCTACAGGGAAAAGTACCCAATACTGGATGATTTCCATCTCCCATATTGTTGCTTAAGTTCTTCGAAAATATATCCTTCAGGTTGTCACATGTCCTGAAAATAAAAGCAGGTCTAGGACCAACTAAAACTCTAATTTCTTCTATGGTAGTTGTTACTCACGTTTTATCATGCACTTTTGTTCTCAACATTAATTTCTATGTCTATAGTTAATTATTTTAGTTCACTTTTTCACATTTTACATATTCTTGGAACTGTTATTGAGATATCATGAGCTGTGATGTCATGATGTTATGCTTTACTGTATTTGAATTTCTATTGGTAATTGTTACTCACGTTTTATCATGCACTTTTGCTCTCAACATTAATTTCTATGTTTATAGTTAATTATTTTAGTTCAACAAAAATTTTTTTTGTGGTAGAATTTGAGATATTGTACTGACATATGTTGGACTATTAAGGTGTGTCATTGACTAGTGAGACTAGCGACCTGTGATTAAATAAAATTTCATAAACATGTCATTAAAAATTATACATTTGGATATTTATATATATATATATAGATTTTATATGTTTTCTATATTTTGTACATATACATTTTTATATTAGTCACATATAGTTTTATAATCAGTTTTAAAATTAGTGGATAGTTTCATTCATTAGTGATACTCTAGGATTATTCCAAGTAGATTTGTTATTCGGATATATACATCAAATCTCACAATACAATTTCATACACCATAGATAGTTTTTCATATGTACATTCTTCAACTACTCATAGTATTTATGTTTATGTTTATATATTCAGAAGCGTAGTGACTAAGTTTAGACATGATCTTGACAATTCTAGATTTTGATACATGACAGTCAGTTATTTACAGAAGACATTATGAGTTATAAGCTGCTAGTATTCATGATTTCTTTTTCTTATTTCTTCTTATTTTTCCTTTTATATTGTTATGGTTTATTTCATTTTGTTTTTTTATGCATTGATGCAATGTGAATCAACGTGATGTTTCCAGCGTGAAACGAATGTTAGTTTAGACAAGCAGCCCAAAATGATACTTATTATTGTGCAGAAGCACATACAGATAGTTTCGTTGGGATTTTGAATCTATAAAAGTTACCTTTTCTTTCACGAAGAACCTTATTACATCAACAGCTGATGGTTCTTATGAATTGTACATTTGGACTGTTCTTGTGCACTTCGCCATAGAGCGAATGGATCGAATAAACATACATTAATTTAGTTTTTTAGCTGAGATAGCAAATTGTGGATGCACAATGCTATGCAATGTTATGTATTGGTTTTATGCAACTTTGCAACATGATTAGGGTCATTTGTAAATTGATGAGCCAATTATTAACTTAATTCAACTTAATTTAATTAATTGAATTAGTGTTTGCTTTTTATTGGTTGCTACTTGTTATATAAGAAATGTTTTATTACTGTTTAAATAGATCTGATGAAGCGTGCACAGCGCACGCGAAAGCGCTTATCTCTATCACCTTATTTTATGTGTCGTTTGGAATAAAGCCAGAGTTTTATCCTCACTTCTCGTGGTGTATCCTTGAAGTTTTTATTTTCTACTGTCGTGTTGTACTGCTTTTGCTGAAGGATACTTTGGAAACATAGCGGTATTGTTTTACGTCAAGTAGAAACTATCCAAGCAGTGAAAACTTCATGAGAAAGAGCTCCACAAGTAGCATGGATTTGCTTTTGACTTTTTCCATTTCGGTCTGGATGTAATTTTATTGTATTAATGGCTGTGACTGGATGGACATTATATTGTTTCCTTTATGTTCTGGTAATCATTGAAAGAAAAGAGGCAGAAGGGAAAGAAGATTAGTGGAAGATTTGGATGTTTGCAGCTGCGATGGAAGTGGAGAAATGGACTGAGGAAGAGTGAAATAAGGCTGTTATAATCCTGTTGAAAGAACTGGAGATTCATTTATTGGCTTTGTTTGTGGCATTCAGTTCTTGAACAGTGAAATATTGAGACTTTGAGGACAAGAAATTGCACTTTACTGCATCTTGTTTTATCTTTGTGTTTATTTAGTTGAGTGTAATCTTGGTAGTCTGGAACAAACTTCCCCTTGACATACGCTCAGTTTCTCACACCTCACTGTTTTAAAAACAAACTAAAAACATATCTACTCTATTCCAGAAACTGCCCCTGCCACAACCCTACTTAGCTCCCTCCTCCCCACTCATTTCTCTCACAGTTGAGCCTACTTACACTATGTACTCTCCCCTCTCAAGTGTACAGTAGCATAGAATTACCCTGAAGAGAAAAAAAAAAGTTTGCAACTTTTGTTTTCACTACAAGTATTATACTTGCTACTTTTGTTTATATTTTTCCTACTGTAATAATATAGCGTTTTTATTTGTTACCTACTGTTATGATATATTGTACTATTTGGAGCTTTATATTGTACTATTTGGAGCTTTTCTCCTCGGGTCTCCACTGAAAATGGGCCACAATTCCAGTTGGACTAACCCGGTTAACAAATGTCAATAAATAAATAAAATAGATAAATAAATAGTCATCTTAAGTTTAACACAGAGAATTATTTATTCACAGGCCGTGATTGGATTTCTGCCTGCCAAACTCCATGGGATTGTTGTTACTGAATATATTAAAATTTGTCTGAATTTTTGGACTTTTGCTCTCATTTAGCAGCAGTAATTACTATTTTACATTGTTCTTTTTTATTGCAACAGTGTTTTTGATTGTCACATAATTTAGCATTGCTGTAATGTTTGTTGATTTAGCAGGCACTGTTTTATCAAATCATTATATATCATGTAGTTGGCATTTGGATATCATTTGTCATTTTACTGATAGTTTGATGTGAAGAGCCTAGGAAATGGGCAGTATATTAAACTTGAACAATAACTATGAGAACTGTAAGCTTGCAGCTTGTTTATTTAGTAATAATCCATTCAGCAGTTCCATTTTAACCCAGCTCAGCTGCGAAAGTGCAGAAAGGTAAAATTTAAGTTTCTCCTTTCACTGTATTACTAATGTTAGAAAATCAACATAAAGCGAAATAAATGCAGACAAGAATGTTTTATTTTTCGAAAGTGCAGAAGATTAAAAGATTTACAAGTTAGAGGCAGTTTATGACTGCAAAACCCATGGGAATGTTTGTAGTCAGAATCTGAAGCAGTTGTTCAAGCAGATGAATCAAGATATTTTATTATTCATGGTGAATATAGAAACTGTGAAGATATATATGTTAAAGTCAAAATTTCAGGAAGAAGAGTACAAGTGTCAAAACAGTCCTTTTGCAAAAAAAAAAATAACAAATTGCAGAGTAAGACTCCTGAAGTTGTATCTTTAAGTGCAGTGGTAGTGTTACAAAAAGGGATTTTGAAAGGTAATGTGGAAGGTTGGGGGTTATGGGCAGAAGCAAGGTTGGGAAAAGTCTAGAATAAATAGACTTGTTTGGCTATGCCAGACATGATAGACCAGTGATTTCATTAGAAGTGTGTGTGTGTGTGTGTGTGTGTGTGTATATATATATATATATATATATATATATATATATATATAGGTTTACTATAATTTAACCGGATCGCACATCAGCGGATCGTGGTTATGTCGAAGCAAATCCTCGAAACTCAAAATAAACAAAAATAACCTTGAAGTGTGGTGAGGGTGGCTTAATGGCTAAGTTGTTTGCCTTATAAACACAAGGTGCAGGGTCTGAGTCTCACAAGGGATAATTGGCTAGGCTTAAAATGGCTTGCAAGGGCAGTTAGCTTAGTACTAAACTATGAACCTATGACTGTAAATGTCGACTTCGACATTTTCAAAAAGTTACCACACTTCCAGGGATACCATTACTGTGCATTGCACAGTAAATAACATGTTTGCAGGGGGGCAAGCCCCTCTGCTCCCTCCACACCCCTGCTACTTAAATATACTAACTGCGGGATCGCACGATAGTGAGGGAAAGGGTACATTTCCCGATCCCCACTATAGTGCGATCTGCATTGAAATGTCAGAACTGACAACAGACAATGATGTATTGCATTTGCTGTTGTCAGTTCAGACATTTTTTTTTAGTTTTTGATTCAGTGACAGCCAGATTCAACATTTTGTCAATCGCACAAACTGCAATCGACAAAATGATAGTAAACCTATATATATATATATATATATATGTATATATATATATATATATATATATATATATATATATATATATATTGTTCAGAAGTTACAAGATATTCTAAAGGGCTAGAAATCTTAATTTTCTTAAAATGCTTTTTTTTTTAATTTGCTTAATTTTTTTTAATCTGCTCAGAATATTAATTTTAAATAACTCACAGTATAGCTAATATATCATTAAGGATAATTTTGCATGATTAACACACATGGATCTCGAACAAGTGCTAAGTTTCTCATTGGTTCCCTGCAAAATGATGTGCTTTTTTCCTCAGTCTCCATGTACATTGACAAACTGGATCCCATAACAGTTGGGAGTAGGAAGTTTATACCTACTATTGTGTGGTCTCATAGTATATATAGAGATGTGACATGTCCTACTAAGAAAATACTGTTGTATAAACTTTTTTTTTTTTTTTTGGAGTTCAGTACTGATGGTGTTCAGTGTTGTATGATCAACAGCACAGGAAACATTGAAGTACATGTGTGTGTGTGTGTGTATGTTTTTTAACATTTTGAGAAAGTGTGTCTCTACTGTTGCTAGTTGTGGATGTGATGAGCTGCTTAGTGCCTTATTTTAAACTTCAGCCTGTAAGAACTCATGCGTAATGCAGACTTATGAGTAGATCCCCAGTAACTGATGTGATGGTTCCTTCCTTAAAAGTGTTATTTAAGACTGCAAACACAATTGCAAATCCAAAACTCTGTTAATCATAACCTTTAAAAATGGACAACCCTGTGGTGTGGAAAGAACTGGTCATTCTCCTGATCCTCAAAATGTGACACAAGAAGATAAAAGGCTGTTATGAGCTTATTTCAGTTTTCATTCCATTAGTAAATGTAGTGGAAAAAGTATTACGTCAGAACTTTGACTACTTTCTGTAACATGCTGCGATTTCTTAAAGACTCTCAGCATGGTTTCTGTCCCAAGCATACAGTAGAAATTACCTTTATAACAGAAAAATAGCACATTCTAAGAACAGAGAGGCCATAGAAACTATTTTCTCACATCTCTGGGAGGCTTCTGATACTGCACATTCACATCACATCACAACTGCAGACATTAAAGGCTGTAAATATCAGCAGGACAGGGCCCACTGCATGTTTGTAATAACCAGTGCACTAGAGCATAAGAGTGAAAAGACATGGGTGTAATACAGTGATTATGTGCCCTGTCCTTGTCACAGTATATATGAATTCAGTTTGGGAGAAGCATGGGAAGTCTGATATATACTGTGCTACTGACACCATAGTATTAGCCCCCCACCAATCAATATTACATGTATATAAAGTTGTAAAATTGGTCTTTAGCAAATGGAAAAATGGTTGCACTCAAATCATCAGTTGTGTACGCCATAACAAAAAGTGAGACATGAATAGGACATAAGCACTGCAACTGTAGAGCCTAGCTACTGAAATACTAGAAGTACTTCAGCCTGTAAATGTCTTGTGGTTTACTTAAAGTTTCTCTTTGTCCTTTGCTGGTCAGGTGTGTCAGATAGTGGCCAAGTCTGATAAATGCCTGAACTTGCTTCCTGTGCAGAGTGAATGAGGTATAAATCAGAGTTATGGGCTGCTGCTTTTTTTCCTTTCACCAGCTGTAATGCATGGCAGAGTTGTACTGTATACTAAACTATGATATGACATGAGCAGAATGAGTATTGTTACCAGAAATGTGTCAGGAAGGTATCAGCACCCATCTAAAATATGTTGATACCCAACCAACTCTTCAGCTGCCAAAAGCTGAGCAGCATGGAGTTGCCTATAAACTCTTCTAAAACCCCTTACTTAGCTGCATTAACAGATGTGAACTTGCCAATTAACTTATATGCTCAGGAAACTTCTGTATGTAGTTATGGTTGTGAGGACAAGAAAACAATCAGGTGCTAAGACCTTTAGTGTTCCTATCTCAAATACTAAAATATGCTACATGATGAAATTATCACTATTACATCCTATGAAATGTTGACGGTGGAATGTGGATGTTTCTTACTTAAGAGCAAGTGCTTTTGCCGAGATATTTCCTAAGTAGTTTGCCCCACTATCTTGCCTTTCCTCCATACTTAGAATTATGTGCCAGTTTTTTTCTTCCTGATTTGCTACCTATGGCCCAAATGTGACCTTATATGTAAATAATGTGCGCACAGTCACGAACTATTAGTATCCAATATCTGAGTAGATAATTTAGTGTATCTAAAGTAACGTTGTATAGGACACGCTGATTAATATTACTAACATCTTGTTGTACAGGAGCAATAAGTTCTCATTTATTTTGGGCACTACTGAAACCAAATTTTCATGACAACATTTGCACATTAGCCAAACAGTGCAAGTGCTGGCTATGACCAGGCAAATGTAGAATTTTAGACAAATGTCTTTAAATTGGAGACAGAAGGAAGCAGCACTTAGAGTTGTCTGTCTTTGTGATGTCTCCCATCTGTATCATCTCTATTGTTTCTGCTGTTTAGTTGCCAAGTTGACCATAATTAGAACAACTGTTGACTGCTTTTTTTTTCCCTTTGATAAATGAAAAACAACATGTACAACAAATGCTTCTCCATGCATCATATACTGACTGAACTACTTGTGACAAGGATGAAATAGATGGCTGTTTTCATTCTGAGGTTCAGTCATTAACTCTTCAGAGAAAATGAAGGCCTGGCCATAGTTTTTCCCAAATTTTAGAGTGCAAATGTCCATCTTGCAGTAAAAAAAAAAACTGTTTTATATCCTTCCATTTGGAATGTGAAATGCCTCATCAGCCATTCCCAAATGAAGTACAACAGCAATGTGAAATATTTGGTGCTTTGACCTTTGGATGTTTCTTACAGATGAGTGAGAATACTTTCGAGTCACAGGCCTCTACTGAGACCCATGTGGAGTCCGGCATTCCGCGCGATTCTCAGAGTATTGTACCCACGGATGTCTCTCCCTCAGATGGGTCCAGAGCCGCTGAGCAGGCACCGGCTTCTGAGGGTGTTTTCAGGCCTCAACATTTCTATATAAAACCGGTGCCATCTTCAAAAACAAGGACAAAAGCAACTTCTAAAGCTAAAAAACCGACGCATGAGCCACGTGCTCAGGCCTCTATGCCTAAAAAACAGATGATCAAAATGGCTGAAGACTTCATTACCTTGATCAGGGGTTCCCAACCCCATCCCCCCCCACGATAAGAGGCCAAGGCAGGACACTGATTATGAATCTTCAGATCAGGTTTCTATTTCTTCTGATTCCTCTTCTGATCAGGAATTTTCCATACCACCCTATGAGGTTTCAAATGCAGAGGAATCCATCCCATCTGCATCTCCTCCTGAAGATTATCCTTTTGGAGAAACCTTGCATACTTTAAGGGAACATTTTCATTGGGAGAGTCAGGATTTCTTGGAATCAAAAAAGAGGCTTCGGGATTTCCTTCTTCTTCTTCCTCAGCATAGGCCTTTGGGGCTATACCTCCTGTATTAGACATTGTTGATGTGTTTTCGGAATCAAGCATGGCTCCTGATTCTCTACCTCCGGCTCCTAGTTAGCCAGACAGATATTACAGAGTTCCTGACTCCCACAAATTTTTATTCAAAAATCCTGCTGCTGACCCTGAAACTATCTCACAGGGTCCCAAAGGTGTAAAGGCCTCAGCAGCTAAGAATCCTACTCCCTCTGACAGAGATTCCAAGGCGCTGGATAGATTGGGAAAGAAGGTTTATACGTCTGCAACCTTGGCAGTTAGGGCCTTAAACTGCCAGTTTCTTATGCTTAAATATCAACAGCATGTTATGGGATTATTGAAACAGAAAATGATGTTGATTTCTGAATGTGTGGAAAATAAAGAATTACAGGAATTATTGCATGCAGCAGAACAGGTTGGAAAGCATACTTTGCAATGTGGTTTTGATTCCTTGGATTCCTCTTGCAGGGCCGCATTTACTGGATATGTGATTAGAAGGCATGCCTGTTTCAAGGAGCAAAATCTGGCTGATCATGTTAAAGCTAAATTGTTGGATACACCTTTACAGCATGACACTCTGGTAATAAGGCAGAAGAGGTTTTAAAGAAAATGGAAGACAAAGCTAAATCTATGCAAACTGTAAAAGATTTCTTACAAGTGCAGCCACCCAGATTCAGTAGACACTGGCCTACAAAAAATTGGTCCTTTCCTGTGTCCGACAGAGCCTCACGGGGCAAATCCAGGCGCTCAAAAGGCTCTAGATACCAATCAAAGGTTCTTACAGGTCAAAGCAATGGGGTGCCTCTACCTCCAAATCTGGAGGAAACAAAGTACAACCTTAAAGTAAACAATCTCAATGACTTCCTTCTGCCATCACCAAGCAGTTATCTTTTGGCAGCCCCCTTAGGGGGAAAATTAGCCCTTCATGCTCAAAATTGGCAGTTAATAACCCAGGACAAGTGGGTATTAAACATAGTATCCCAGGGATACAGATTTCATTTCCATACCTTGCCAGTTTCAAACGGTTGGCCAGATCTGCCACAAAATCAATGGGCAGAGACACAGAAAGAAGTTACGTCCCTCATGGCTATGGGGGCTATTCAGCCAGTACCATAACTGGAAAAAGGGCAAGGGTTTTATTCAAGATTGTTCCTGGTACCTAGAAAAGACAATGCCTGGTGCCCAATACTGGATTTATCGATTTTGAACAGATTCTTGGACATCCCAAAATTAAAAATGCTGACTTTGCAACAGCTTCTGCCCATGCTGGGCAAGAACGCTTGGTTACTGACTCTAGACTTGAGGCATACCTCAATAAGGGAATCGTGCAGAAGATACCTCCGCTTCAAGGCTGGTTTTATGCATTACCAATTCTCTGCACTGCCCTTTGGCTTATCTACTGCGCCCAGGGTCTTTACAAAGTGCCTGGCACCAGTAATTGCATTTTGCAGACAAAGAAGAATACAAATCTGTCCTTACTTGGACGACTGTCTCATTCAAGCAGAAAGCAAGGACATTGTTCTTCAATATCTGGCATTTGTAAAAAGGCTTCTAACATGCCTAGGGTACACAATAAATGAAAAGAAATCACAAGTGGTACCCTCTCAAAAGATTACTTTCCTGGGTGCAAGCTTGAATACAACTGCCCAGATGGCTTACCTTACACCAGACAAGCAAAGGCAACTGACTATTTATTTCAAACAGATGGCAACAAAAACCCAGTTATCTGCAAGACAAATTCTGCAGTCTTTGGGGTTCATGGCATCCTGCATTCTACTAATTCCATATGCAAGACTGTGTATGAGGAAACTACTGTGGTATCTAAAAAGTTTATGGAGTCAACATTGTCAGTCTGGAAACAATGACTCCTCTCATTCCCTGCCTACAACAGGAGTTTCTTTGGTGGGCAGAGGCATGTCAACAGAACATGGGATGGTCTTTCACTCTACCCCCTGCCACCCAAACACTAACTACAGATGCATCAGACTATGCTTGGGGGCTCACCTGGCAGGGAGATGCATTCAGGACATATGGAGCCCAAAACAAATGCATCTGCATATCAACCAGAAAGAGATGTTAGCTGTTCAGAATGCCCTGACAGCCTTCAAGAACTTACTTCATCCAGGGCAACTACTAATAAAGACGGAAAACACCACAGTTATGTGGTACATAAACAAGCAGTGGGGTACACATTCCTACCCCCTTTGGAGACTAGCCATGGCATTGTGGGACACAGCCTTGACTTACCAAGTACATCTTCAGGCTCAATTCCAGCCAGGAAAACAAACCACTCTGGCAGACGACCTAAGCAGAAATCTTATGGACTCTCACGAGTGGAAACTGGATCCACAAGTCTTCAGCATGATAACAGAGAAATGGGGGGAGTCCGGACATAGATCTGTTTGCCTCTCCCCAAAATTATCAACTGGACAAATTCTGCACAAGGACTTATCACAGACAAGCGTGGAAAGTGGATGCCCTATCCTTCAGTTGGAAAAACCTATCAGTCTACGCCTTTCCTCCTCTGCTTCTTCTTCCCAAGGTCTTACTAAAGGTCAGACAGGAAAAAACAAAAATTATTCTAATTTCCCTGGACTGGCCTCGCCAGCACTGGTACCCAATTCTAAGGAATATGTCTCAACTCCCTCCTTAGTATTTGCCTCAAATACCTCATCTACTGTCTCAGCAGAGCAGTCAAATTCTGCACAATCATCCCCAAGCTCTGAACCTGGCAGCATGACTGATCATGTAATTATTCAAACAACACCTCTCAGTAAATCTGTGATGGATATCATTTTGGAAGCCAGAAGGCCTAGTACTAGAAAATCTTATGCTGATAAATGGAAGAGATTCTGTGCTTGGAACCAAGCATAAGGAACAGACACAGCAAAGCCAAATATTCCTCAGATTTTACAATACTTGACTGAGATGCTTGACAAGAACCTATCTTTTTCATAGGTAGGTACTAGGCTATCGGCCCTGGGGCCTATACAAGCCCAACCAAAAAATAACCCTGGCTTTTGCCACCCAAGAAAATTATTTTCCTGTGCCACTATCGAGCAGAGCCACAGAGGTGATCCCTGGGGTGAATTTCCTATTTCCCATCCAATCAAGATTTTTCTTGAAGAGTGCTAATGAGGAGCTTTGTTTGATATAGATAGTTAGTTTATTCCAGAGAATGGGAAGTCTCTGGGACAGGAATCTATCCCTCTGGCATGTTCTGTTTATTGTGGTGACAAGGTTTAGGTCCCTAGAGTGTGTAGCTTGGTGGGACTGGAATTTCTTTAAGTAGAGCATGTCCAACAGCTCTGGGTTTGACATAGCTTTGTATGTTAGGCAGAGATCACCTCTGAGTAGGTGATATGCGACAGGGTAAAGCTGGAGTTTTTTGAGACGGTCTGCGTAGGGCATCTGTTTGAGGCCGGTAATCCTCTTTGTGAGGTATTTCTGCGGCCTTTCCAGTTGTTGTAGATGTCTTGTGAGGTACATACCAAAAGGGGCGTTGTACTGTATAATGGGTCTAATGAGTGATGAGTAGAGGGGAACAATGACCTCTTTTTTTTCTGGATGAGAAACCTTTTGTGATGAGGTGTGCCACATAGAAGGGTTTCCTGACTACTGTGGCGATGTGATTATCAAAGGAGAGACTACTGTCCACCTGTGTCCCAAAGTCTCTTATCACACTTTCGGTGTTAAGTATACTACCGCCTATGTTGTAGTTCATGGGTACAAAGTTTTTACCAAAAGGGATGACAATGCACTTTTTGGCATTGAGTGTGAGGCCATGGCTTTGACACCAGGCATCTGTCTCAGTGAGACCCTTTTGTAGGATGTCCACATCATTAGGAGTTTCGATTATGGCTCTTAGTTTGCAGTCATCTGTGAACTTCGTTAGCCAAAGACCTTCTGTGTTAGCCTGTACATCAGAGAAGTAAATACCAAACAGGAGAGGACCCAGGACTGAACCCTGTGGTACTCCACTTGTCACTGGTCTGAAGTCAGATTTGGAGTCTGCTACATTCACAGTGTGGGTTCTGTCAGTGAGCCAGTTGACAACCCATCTTGCGACATAGGGATTTATACCTAGTTTAGTGAGTTTATCTATAATTCCAGAGTGGGGGATAGTGTCATAAGCCTTGGCAAGATCTAGATATGCTGTGTGAACCACCTTACCCTTGTCTATGGCTTTGGTGACTGCTTCAAAGAAGTCTATCAGGTTTAGGAGACATGATCTGCCTTTTACAAACCCAAACTGGGTGGGGTGCAAAGTTTGGAGATTACCAATGTCTTTGTTTATAAGTTCCATGATGATACATTCCATGGCCTTGCAGACCAGGTTCGTCAGAATAATGGGGCGGTTGTTCCCGGGGTCCATGGTGGCTCCCCCCTCATGGAGTGGGATAACCATTGCTGTGCGCCATTCAGCAGGCACAAAGCCTGAGGTGAGGCTATGATTGAACATGGTACTTAGGTGGGGTGCCATTTCATTCTGTAGTTCGTGTAGAATGCAGCCTGGGATGTTGTGTGGTCCCATGGATGCTGTGTTCTTGGCTTTGGAAAGTGTGGTTTTTACCTGTGCAGTCGTGATTACAGGAAATTTGCATTCTTCCGGTATAGAGATGGGCTCTTTAGGGGGTGAGAGGGGGGTAAATTTAGCACTGAACCTATCTGCCAGGATGTTGGCAATATCTGTTGGGTCTGTATATTTAGTGCCATTGTGCTGTAACTCAGAGCAGATCTGAGTGTTTCCATTGAGATTCTTGACATAGCTATAGAATGCTTTGTGGTTGTCTTTAGAATCAGTGGTGACTTTGTTTTCGTAACTAACTTTGGAGGGTTTTATTAGG